>NC_063053.1:6115622-6715622 GCF_018812025.1 Megalobrama amblycephala
TGTAAAATTAGCAAACACCATTACAAAAACCACAAACTGACATAAAAAGCAAAGAACACTGATCATCATAATGGCGACCAAACATTTTCAATAAAATCAACATCTAAATCTCTATTAATTATTGTGTTTCTCTTTCCTTCAGTAATTCTGCTTGTTATCATCAGGTGTCTTCAGTTTTGGTAATAAAAAATAAAGAGTTCTTAATTCATCTTTGACGTCTGTTATTCAGATATTTTTGTTTAAATTTTACTCGTTTTAAATGGTTGAAATTTAAGAAATTGTGGTTCAGGTATACCTGAACCACACACACATACAATGGAACCGCATTATTCCTTTTTGCCCAACTAGACTCCATACATAAACATGACAATCAAATGAAGTGACATTACAAAAGCGGCATTTCCCACTGCCACAGGCCTAAATACTAAAATGAAAGACAAATGATGTACATCTCAGACAAAATTGTTTTGTTTTCCAAATACTTTGTAGTAGTTGTCTTTGGTCTGTTTTAGGTAGTAGTTATACTAGTTGTTTTAGGTCATACTAGCACACTGTGTGAAACTTGCGTGATGATGAATGAGACTCTTGACATGTTCTCTTCTCTGCACTTGTGATCAAGATACATGTTTAAGAGTGTAGGATGTCTGACTCTGTGAGCTGAGCTGCGGTGTTTCTCTAGTCTACTGTAAACGAGCTGCTACATGTCTGGGAGGTGAGAAATATGAGGGCTTTAGAGTGAGTGATTAAGGACTGTAATTAAAGTATTACATCGCTTTCCTAGTGCTAAGCTGAGAGAAACAGCCCACCTCAGCTCTCCTCTAACACACTGTCTGGATCTGAGACAAACCTTCACACACAATCAGTTTTTCTCATGCTCCCCCCCTGAGATCCATTCAGCGTTCAGGTGCAGAACCATAGCATTTCAGGTTACTGAGGACATCGAACACTGTATTTTAAGCAAACCATGTTTTTATGGCACTGAATATCTCAAATGAAGACATTAAATACATAAGCGGCTAACATTAATTGTGTAGTGGAACAATGGCTACAGCATATGTCATTTCAGAAGTGAACTCTCACCAGTGTCCATATCCTTTGGTAAACAGCATCACAAAGAAGGCTTGCTCACAATTGAGCTGTTTTTGTCATTTTTCAGACTGTGTATTTTGAAGTTTAAGTGTAAAAGGGCCCCCTCCTGATAGAGAAGAAAAGGGAAAATAGCTCTCAGCAGGAAGCAGTTAAGTGTATGTATGTGAAGGAGTGTGTATGTCTGTCCCGTAGGTGTGTGTATCTATGGGGGCCCCAGTTAAGTGGTTGCGTTACCTCTCATGTGGAGCAGGCGAGTTGGGGGCGAGTCAGGGCGGGTCAGCGGTGGCTAAGGTGTCCATCATTATTTTTACGCCTGTCGGATCCCATGAGGTCGCCCAGGAAACGGTCAGTGCACGGGCTGTGGGGTGGGGGTGGGGGGTCAGGGGGCGGAGTCAGACACACTTGGCGGCTCTTCCGCACAGAGGATTATGATCAACAAAGCAGATCCCACACCTGCATCAAGAGAAGGAAGGGGGGCTCTTGTTGCAGTGGGGTGAAAAATCTACAGCCCATCTCTGGGGGAAAAATGGACATTACATGAATCCGTCTTTTACACTTGAACAGTTGGTACTAAGGGGCCCAAAGTGTGCCAAGAAAATATCCTTCACACCATTACACAATCCACCAGACTGAACCACTGATACAAGACAGGATGGATCCATGCTTTCATGTCGTCTATGACAAATTCTGACACTCGCATCTGAATGTCGCAGTAGAAATCGAGACTCATCAGAGCAGGCAACGTTTTTCCATTCCAGTCTCAGACAATTTTGGTGAGCCTGTGTGAATTGTAGCCTCAGTTTGTTGTTCTTATCTGACAGGAGTAGCACCTGATGTGGTCTTCTGCTGCTGGAGCCCATCTGCTTCAGGGTTGGACATGTTGTGAGTTCAGATATCGGTTGTAACGAGTGGTTATTTGAGTTACTGTTGCCTTTCTATCAGCTCAAACCAGGCCATTCTTCTCTGACCTCTGGCTTCAACAAGACTTTTTCAATCACAGAACTGCCGCTCACTGGATATTTTCTCTTAATGGACCATTCTCTGTAAACCCCAGAGATGGTTTGCGTGAAAATCCTAGTAGATCAGCAGTTTCTGAAATACTCAGAGCAGCCCGTCTGGCACCAACAACCATGACACATTCAAAGTCACTTAAATCACCTTTCTTCCCAATTCTGATGCTCAGTTTGAACTTCAGTAGTTCGTACTTGACTATGTCTACATGCCAAAATGCATTGAGTTGCTGGCAATTGATTGGCTGTTTAGATATTTGCGTTAACAAGCAGTTGAACTGGTGTAGCTAATAAAGTGGCCAGTAGTGAATGAAGTCACATTAGGAGTTATAAAGCCGCAGTTGTTAGATTTTGTGAGATACTGTATAAAGTCACAATTGGGAGGTATACACAGTAAAAAAAATGTCATATCAACTTAGTAAACTGTGAAGTTGTTATTATATAAATACACATCTTTATGCAATGTGCAACTACAACCACCTTCCTGAAAGATAGAAAGCAAGTAAACGGGTGCAATGAGTCTCTTACTCCTTTTACTCTAATAGTACTGTCAACACTGGAATCAGTATAAAAGACAACTATTTTGTGGACAGGGGCGTAGCCATCATTTCAGAAGTGAGGGGGACAGAAATGTCATGTAATACCATTTTTTTTCTTGCTTTTGCCTAATATTTTTTCTTATCTCTTGCTTTTGATAAGAAATCAAATACACTCCTGAAACAATAATTTGTATTCTATAATATTTTTCCTATATTTTCCTAAAGACAGTTTTATAATTGGTTACACTGTTGTTTCAACCCAAATTTGGGTCAAAAATGGACAAACCCAACTGTTGGGTCAAATTTTTAAATTATATTTTTAACACAATGTTTGGGTTTATCCATATTTGACCATATTTGAAATTTGGGTTGAAACAGCCCAGACTTTTTTTAGAGCACTATTTTAGTGCATTATGCCATCATGGATTTTATACAATGTAAAAAAAGTAATTTCTTTTATAACAGAATAAGGCAGAAAATATATTATTTAATGAAGTCAATTAGTACTGCATTATTCATACTTAATTGTTATGGAAATATATCCCCTGGTGGCTTGAAAAACACACAAAAACCATATATTGTTGCAATCTTGTGTTTGTCTTAACGTTTCATCAGTCAAAACGTTTCTGCTTTTTATTCAGCTACAGCGATAGCTGGATGCCTTTGTCCATATAAGGGATTTCCTGGAACATCATAAGTAATTACTTCTGTCCTTTTTGGACTTTCTAGCCATCTGGCTTTGAGTATGAATGAAACTTACATTACAGGAGAGTGTTTAGCAATCTCTAGTCTCGTGTAGCCAGACCTTCAGACTGACAGCAGAAGTTCTGGGGTGCTTGTCATTTCTTATTTTTGCTTCCTCGTTTCCTTTCCTCGCGTCTTAGCTCCGCACCCTTAGGATGCGAGGGATGGATACACATGTGTATCCTCGCTCATGACTCCTCAGGAAGCTTCCTCGATCCTCGTTCCTCGCCTCCTCTCAGTGCAATTAGAGAATTGAGATGTCCTTCAAGATGGCTGAGTTCAATCAGTTTCCAGGTTGGAGGATGGAGGAGCAAGGAAAGGAGGAAGCATCAATTTGAGTATTTAGAAGCACCCCTGTACTCCATCGCAGCTTTCATTGGCCAAGGACCCCCCAAGAGGGCATCTGACCGACATGTAAAGCAACCAATCACAGTTTGTTTTGTTCCATGTCATGTTTAGCGTGAAAATGTCGATGTCCCTACGATAACAGACCAGTGTGCATAATAAATTATTATTTCAAGAATAGTTTACTGCAACAATGGTGTCGCGAACTTCGCATACTTTTGAAAATCCAGCCTTTAGTTGAACATGATAAGCGCTCATTGTCACAGTTGTAAACACAATGGCTTTTTTTGTCCATGAGGAGGTTTGGCATCACAACAGCTTTCTTCCATAAGGGGGTTTGGCTTCATGGCTTTGTTTCCAGGTGCACTGTTAAAGAACGCAACACACGCGTCTTCCAGAAATCCTGTAGAATTCAACCAATCGACTTCGAAACTCCTGAAGTGTTTCCCATTTTGTGTGGCATATGCGTCAGACGTTCATCCAACGGTCTGTGGGTGTGATGTCTGAGGCTGAGACTAAGCAATCCCTGTTGTTTATATGACCTCATTTTGGATAAAAATAAAACACAGATCATGCATAGCATATGTTGTATCTTGGAATTTAAATCTACACTGTAAAAAAAATCCCAGTAAAATTTACGGTAAAAAACCGACAGCTGTGGTTGCCAGAACTTTACCGTAAAAAATACAGTAGCAACGTAAATAAAAATCTGTTAAATTTACGGTAAAATAACGTATTTCATTAACTGATATAATGTTAATTTACCAACCTAATGAAGTACTAATATCTGTTTTGTACCTTTATAATACACTGACAGTCACCAAACACAGTGGTGATAAGAGTCACATGATGAATCAAAGTTCATCACAAGCAGCTTTTCCACAAGCTGAGGAGGATAATACTAATATATAGAAGGTGCACACAGTGTCATTCACACAAACACTAAACACCATCATGGTAACATGCATGAAATTTTAAAAATACAATAAACATTAATTTAACAACATTAGATGTAACATAAAACCCTAATGTACATAACTGATTAGAAAAAAATGAGAAAAACTAAGAAGAAATGTGAAGTGTCACGCAGGGAATTGTGGGAATGTCAATTTACGGTTTTTCACTGTAAATTTTACAATTAATTGTTATTTTTCACTTCCAAAAACTGTGAATTTAATGGTATTTTACCGTAAAATTACATTAAATGTACCGTTAGATCTATTACAGTTATTCACCGTATATAGTACGGAAACTTTCTGTAAACCAATTGACAGTTTTTCACCGCAGCATTTTTACAGTCTTTTACTGTTAAAATCACGGTCATTTTTTACAGTGTAGATTTATTCACATTGGCCATGAAAACCTCGTGAACACACTTGCCCTAAAAAAAAAAAGTGCGGGGAGGAATTTACATTTCATTACAAAAGCGGAACCCCAGCATCCCCCGCGTTTCCTACGCCCAAGTGTGTAGATATAGGAAAGCTGTGCCGTAAAAAATTTCTAATCTACATGAGTTTATTCAAGTCAAATATTGTTGATGACTTCAACATGACTACACCAAAGAAAGTCATTTTTAATGGCCAGGACAGAAATGTCTCCATAGTGATGACTACACAGTTTACTATTTATGCAGTGAGTGTGAAAGTGAAATGTGAGGGGCTACAGAGGAATGTGTGTCATTGCCCCGCATCCCCGTCCTTCTGTTCTTTGCTTTTATTTTTTAATTGGACCCGGATTGCAATTTGCAGCTCTCTGGGGGCCACTCTCCCCACAGGGGTGTAATAAGCTATTACCCCTAACGCCTAACACTAATCGACATGGACAGCCCTTTGTGCAGTGCTGGGACAGGGGCCGCTATTGTACAGCCGACCTCCTGCCCTGGGACAGCAAGGGCAGCTATAGGGGTGTGAGGAGGGAACAGCTTCTCTACAACCATCCCGTTAAAAACAAAACAAACTGTAACACTTTACATTTCCTTTCTCTTTCTGGCAGCCAATGCAACCACAAGCTGATCCTCTTGCAGTTCACTCGTATAGTCAATGCTGGTTCATCTCAATAAAGCACTGTAGTTTAAACACAACTATTTATGGATCATATCTCTGTGTGAACCACATTGTGTACATGGATGTACTACAAAGCCACTATGAGAAGTAGAGCATAACTGACTACTGTTTTTTCAACTTCAGGAACTTTCTTGTCGCAGAGAAGGATTTTTATTTATTTATTTAATTAGTTATATATATATATATATATATATATATATATATATATATATATATATATATATAACAGATTTTATTAAAACTAAACAGACCCAGACTTTCGGTCTTAAAATATGAATACACATTTTAAAATATTAAGTATTTTTAAATCTATGATCGTCTAAAAGAATGAAATAAACACAAAAGCAAAATAATGATTATTGTGTGAAAATAACTATTTCTATTACAGCAATATCACAGTTGTGGGATCATTTCCAACCCAACCACCAATTTTGTCCCTACACTCTAAAAAATGCTGGGTTAAAAACAACCCAAGTTGGGTTGAAAATGGATAAACCCAGAGATTGGTTTGTTTAAACCAAGCGGTTGGGATAAATGTTTGCCAAACGTGCTGGGCAGTTTTAACTATTGTTTAAAAATTACTATATAATTATACAGTATAGTACAGTACTGTAATTACTGTATTGCTTACTTACCCAAAATATGTTGGAAATGAACATTTATTAATATGTTTAACAATTAATAATTCAATAATAAACATTTACTAAATAGCTTATTAATAAATGTTCACCTTTTGATTATAATTGTTGCCTGTAGTAATTATGTCTGATTTTTAATTTCCAACCTATTTTGGGTTCATTTTAAGCCAGCCGCATTGTAATTTTTAAACAATAGTTGGGTTATTATATATAAAAATAACTGAACCTGGTTAAGTGGAACCAGGAGACAATATCTCAGTGATAAGCTTGAGATGAAATATTAGACAAGTGAAAACATATCACTGTTTATCTATTGTCTAATTATGCAGTGTGAAAATATTTATTTGTATACATAAATACATGACATCCTATGAATTTAGCTGTAGTGAGACAAAGGTGTCTGCCATTTTATTCTCATGAACGTACATGTGGTGGGAATTTTCATGACTTTCAGGAATAAAAAGGCAGAAATTGCAGAATAAGAGAGTTGATTTCAATAGTGGCCATAGATGAACTCACAGATCAGATAAATAGAGATGGGCACATTACTCTAAAAAGTTACTAATTGTCTTTAATTGACTGTAATGGAATTACTTTACTAATTACTTAGTCTGAATGGTATCACATCTCCCATTCATTTACTTAATAATTAAATTAACCCTAACTAGATGGACAGTTAAGAGACTCAGTTCAACTGCCTTTCAAATTCTGTTCATAGCATAAAAGCATAAGTCACTGCTGTTGTTTCACAACAATCTATTATTATTATTATTCCATGTGGAACTACTGTTAGATTCACATTTTTAAAAAAATCTGACACATTTAAATCATATTTAATCTGTGTGTGTGTGTGTGTGTGTGTGTGTGTGTGTGTGTGTGTGTGTGTGTGTGCATTTTTGTGACATATCAGGACACAAACTCACAAAAACAAACCTGTGTGTGTGTGTGTGTGTGTGTGTGTGTGTGTGTGTGTGTGTGTGTGTGTGTGTGTGTGTGTGTGTGTGTGTGTGTGTGTGTGAGAATGAAAGACACATGTTGTGCAGAGCTGAAGCAGGTGTATAAAGTGGGAGGTCTGTCTGCGGTCAAAGTCCTGGGACTCTTGCCAGTGCATGTCTGCCTCTTTGCTCTCACCTTATATGCTTCAGACATCTTTGCCATTCTTGGCACTATCTTTCTTTCCTTCATTTCATCTTCCTAAGCTTCCATTTTTCCAGTGTTGTCCTGTAGAGTCAATTAACAAATCACTCACAGGTGTCACTTCCTGGGGAGTTTCTAGCTGAATGTTGTTGGCCCTATGACATACGGTCAGAGCCGTTATCTGCAGCTCTATTAGATGCCTTTTACTAGATCTGTAGTGTCACCCCTTCACAACCCCCCAGGCTGAACATCTGGTCAAGCCGGGTTCTCTGAGCCATGGAGAAGAGCTCATTAGGAAGAGTGGCGTCCAACCTGAGCAACAGGCCCACTAATCCAGCCCACTGCCAACCCACTGCCCCTCACAGACAGGTTCATCTGGGGGACGAGTGCAGTCTGCATGAAGGGAGAGGCCGAGTGGGGGGTAGGGGACTACAGCAACTGGGAGCGCATGTGATTCCTTATGCCTTATGAGTCATTGAACACCTGAAGATGTTTAGCACATTACTGAGATGCACGTTTAAAACTAAAACTCTCCCATAATGTGTTTTATGAAACTAAGGAAGCTAGCTGGCTCCTCAGTGGTGAGGACATTCCAATCAAGCAATCAGGGGTGCGTTTCCCAAAAGCATCGTTAGCCAACTAACATCGCAAGTTATGTCGTTACTTACATAGTTCAGCGATTTGGTGTTTCCCGAAACCATCGTTCAAACGAACATTCGCAAACTGCATCGCAAACTTGTGTGGTTGGAACGACAGCTCTCGAGCTGTGGTTAGAAGCATAGTTTCTTGTTTTTATGACGTGTGGACTTAATAAATCCTTATCTTGAGCATAAGCAATAAGACATTAAGCAAGCAATAAGCAAGCAGACATTAAGTACAATTGAATATTTTTTTCCCGAATATATACAAATATCATTTATATATTTTAGTTTGTCAAGAGATTTAAAGCACCGTTTTTGGAGAGTGGGCATGTGCGTACGTGCTCTTGTATGTCAGAACAAGCATTTGATATAATCTGAGCAGAATAACTGAGAAAAATGAGAATTAGTCCTCTAATGCTATGTCTGTAATTTATAGCAGAAATTCTAGCATTAATTTGATCTCAAACGGATTAATTTAAAGAAGTTATTACTCCACCATCTGTGTGACTTCATTCACCAACGTGGTTGAAGGACAAGTTTGCGACAATACGGTTTCGGGAAACAGTCGTGACTAGCTAGTTGATTTGTTCAACGATGTATCGTATATGGTAGTTCAGACGCTAGTTACATCATTGTTCGGGAAACGCACCCCTGATCTGAGGGACAAGTTTACAGTTTATGTCAAGTTTAGGCTTACAACTAGGGTTAGGTGCTTCAGTGTTATTATGTTCCTCTGGGTTAGGGATAGGGTTAAATTTTAGGACTAAATTTTCAGACAGGAATGTTGTTTCAGGATCAACAAAAATATGTTGACCCAGTAACATGTCTTACTTGGCAAAATCACAGTGAACAGTTATTCTCTAAGGGCCAGTTCACACAGAACACATTTTTGCTGTTAAAAACACAAGATGCGGGAAAAACTCCGGGTCTAGAGATGCTTTTTTTAAAAGTTGAATTTTAATCTTAATGTTATGAAGCGACGAGAATACTTTTTGTGTGGCAAAAAAACAAAATATCAGTGTTTCAAAGAATCAGTGGTCCAGAGCGCGTATCAAACTGTCAAGGTCACATGAACCATTGAAATTTCAAAACACTTATGACGTAACAAAGCCTTGTTTACTGAAATCACGTGACTTTGGCAGTTTGATACACACTCTGAACCACTGATTCGAAACAAAAGATTTTAAAAGCTCAGAAGCTTCATGAAGCAGTGTTTTGAAATTGCCCATTACTAGATGTTGTTGAATAAAGTTATTTTGTTTTTTTGGCGGACAAAAAGTATTCTTGACGCTTCATAACATTAATGTTGAACCACTGTAGTCACATGAACTGTTTTAAATATGTCTTTAGTAGCTTTCTGGGCATCTGAATGTGTTAATTATCTTGCTGGCAATGCAGGCCTCACTGAGCCGTCGGATTTTATCAAAAATATCTTAATTTGTGTTCTGAAGATTAACGAAGGTCTTGTGGGTGTGGAACGACATGAGGGTGAGTAATTAATGACAGAAATTTTATTTTTGGGTGAACTAACCCTTTAGACCAGCTTCAGAGGTACCAACAGCACATCTAGTGATTTAATACAAACTCAAGTGAAACATAACCAAGTAAATATTTTGTGACTGCTTATTTCTTACATTTATTGATTTAGCAGACGCTTTTATACAAAGTGACTTACAAATGAGGAAATACAATAAGCGATGAGGCAGTTACTCAAGAAGTGCTGGCAAAGTTTCAAACATTGTCCAGAATAGCACAAGCTAGAACAGGGAGCGATATAAAAACAGAAATCATAACATTTTTTTTCTACTCAGTCAGCAGCAAGTGCTCATGGAGTTTTCATATATTTTTTGAATATTGTCAGGGATTTGGTTGTTTGGATACGGTTGCTATTTCGGACTCATAAGTCAGACGTTTATAAATACTATAATGGCCGTGACACACCAAACCGACAGTCAGCCAACGTCGGGCCGTCAATGAGTGTCTATCAGGCAAGTTTTTGCAGAGCGTTCCACACATTGACTCTAGTTGGCTTCACGTCAGCATGTTGAATCGTTATCGGTGAGAGAGATCGCTCTGATTTGCTGTTCAGTTTAGTGAACGAGTCAGTGCATGAGAATAAAAGTGAAAATTAAGAAATCAGTTGTCATTTGTTGTGCAGTGTACAGGGGGAAACGGCCTTAAAGAGTTAGTTCGCCCCAAAATAAAAATTCTGTCATTAATTACTCACCCTCATGTCGTTCCAAACAAGTCAGACTCATCTTCGGAACAAAAATAAGGATTTTTTATGGAATCTGAGAGCTTTCTGTCCCTCTGAATGAACTATGTGTGTTACACAGCATATTTGAGCTTCTGGAAGAGGTTTGTTCTCGCGCACCATTCAGGTTCGGTTGAGCTTCTGTTTACGTTTGCTGATCAATGTTTATATGTGAATAAAAGCCTAAATTAAATCTGCACTGTAAACCCGAAAAGCCATTTAAATTTGGCAAAACTCAAAAAAATTGAAGCAATCAATTGCCTCAAAATTTTGAAGTTAAGAAATTCAAAGTTTAAGCAAGCAGATCTGGCAGATTTTTATTTTATAGTAGTCATACATTTTAATTGTTCTTAACTTGAAATGTTTGAGTACACTAATACGTTTCACTTAAAATGATTATGTAACCCCAATGTAAACATCTTCATTAGTGTAAAATTAGCTGGTTATAACAAGCTAATTCAGAAAATGCTAACTTGCTAATTTGCTAACATGTTAACAATAGCATGATAGCAATAGCTTGCTGAATGAGTACAGCAATATAAAACCTTTATACCTGCTCTCAAAACAAGCCACATGCACCACTTGTCACCATGATGTAACTCTCCAAAAACCCACATTAACAGAAATGTTTCTAAATTAGCATAACAAAACATGAATCACTACTAAATCGCGCTTAAAATCTTGCACAAAAAAACATTATATAACATATTTACTCTCCCTTTAGAGTGCCATGGGAAAAGCATGCTGGGAAATAGAAATCCCAGCCCAGTTTCAGTTAAACTTAAGTTCATCTAAATTAAAAGAATTAAGTTCATAAAACTCAAAACAATGAAACAGTTTATATTTTAAGTTTACTTAAAATATATCAGTTCTCTGAACTTGAAAGAAAAAGAGAGTGCAAAATACTCATAAAAGTTAATTTGACTGAACTAATTTGATTAATTTAAGTTTGTCCTACTCAAACCAATTAATTATTTTGAGCCTTAGGGTTTACAGTGTGTTTATCATAATAAAAAAAAAGCCTCTTCAGAAAATTTGCACCAAACCAATCAACTCATATGAATTAGTTTTACAATCTCTTTGTGAAATTTTGAAGCATCAAAGTAGTAGTTGCTGTCAATGGAGGGACAGAAAGATTCATTTGTGTTCCAAAGATGAATGAAAGTCTTACGGGTTTGGAACAACATGAGGGTGAGTAAATGATGACACAATTTTCATTTTTGGCTGAACTAACCCTTTAAAGGCAGGAACACACCAAGCTGGCGGTCGGCCGTCGGGCAGTTTTTCTTCGTCGGCCGACTAGGTTTTCTCAGTGTGTTCCGCAACGTCGGCTGAAGTTGTTTCTCGTCGGCTTTTTTTCAGCCGATTTGAAATGTTGAATCGGCGTCGGAGCTCGTCGGTCCATCGGGCCATCTGATCATTCTGATTGGCTGTTCAGATATTGCCACCTGCTGGTTCCGAAAGGCATTTCATCTCACACAGGCTCAGAACTGACGTGCTACTTGGCCGTCGGCTGTCGAGCATCGGTTTGGTGTGTCAGGTCAACTTTGGACACAGACGCTGCCGACGTGAACCAGCCCCACAGTCTGCTTTCGTCGTCACTAGTTCGTCGGCGTCGCTTGGTGTGTTCTGGCCTTAAGTTTTTAAAATGTCATGTAAACACTTTAGTCCTGAAAACCATGTAAACGTTCAGATTCAAGCATATTTTGAATTCCTCAAACATATTTCCCTCCATCTCACCACCATATCCCGCTTTGTTACCCTTGTTTTCCAAAATGGTGTTTTTTAGGTTCTGCTCAGTGACTGCTAAGTAATTCCTGAAGGTCAGCTCCCACCAGGTAACTGTATGCTTTGGATAGTCCAGCATTCTGGACACTGATTGGTTTAGACAGAGGCAGGCAGGAGGGACGAACATCTGGAGAGGGAAAAGCTCCCTCGAGTGTGGTAGCTCCTTCTTTCCTCATGACCAGACGTGACCCAGCAGCTCAATCTACAGTAGATGTACCCAGTCTTCCATATACTCCCGCTCGCTCTTTCCCCAGACTAAAATGGGCAAACGCCTCAAGTGATTAGGGCCTTGAGACTTCTTTGCTGTAACATGGGAAAAAATAACAAAGCTGTGGATGGATCTGAACATATTACAGTTTAAATTTTAATACATAAGAGTGGCAGAGATTACAAATAAATGCACAGTTGGTGGTGGTTTCGTCTGTAAAGAAGGGGCAGCTGCATGTGTACTTGGCACTGTACCATGTTATTATTGTTTAATCTGACCAAAGAGAGAGAGAGGGGTGAATGTGCGGCACTGTGAGAAAATGAGAGAGGTGGGCACTGGTGACTTGTTTACAGTTTACACAGGTCTGCGGTATTAATGCATCAAACTCACAGCTTTGTGTTATGGGTAAACACTCTCAGCCGCCATGACACCAGCTCGCACACACTGGGATATGTTGACAGTTATCGTTTCAGGGATTGAACTCATTGTCGTGGAAGAGGCAAACTTCCTGCTAGAGAGCTTCTGCTGAAATTACACCGTGCAGTTGCAACACATCAACAATTGCGAAGGAAGTGCATTACACTAATATGCTCCCACAGAAGAGAATGAGGCTCAGTCTGCGGTGAATGAACATGGTTTCTAAACTTCCTTAATCTGTGAGAGTTTGAGCGATGGTGGGCAGACGGGGGCGGGTGGGTGGAGGAGTTCAGGTGCACGGCTGGGTCATTGGCGTCGCTCTGTTAGTTTTAGAGGGTCGGGTGGAGGGAAGGGTCAAACCCCCTGCGCAGACGGACTGATAGTCCTGTCAAAAACTTGAAGTGGAGCCCAAACACACATACACATTGAAAACTCAATAGAAACTCTCTCTAACTCTTTTTACGTTTGACAGTATCAACAAGTAATCATTGCTCATCATTAACACTGATGCATTTCATCTTTAGCCTTTATATCTATCATGGTAAATACAGTAGGCCTATGACATCTAGCAAAGTGAGATACATTGCTAGACCATTTAAGGGCCGTAACAACCATAGGCATTGAGGGGGACAAGTCTCCCCCAATAATTGGAAATGGTCAAATTGTCCCCCATTGTTACTCACCCTCATGTCTTTCTACACCCATAAGACTTTGTTCATCTTCAGAACACAAATTAAGATATTTTTGATGAAATCTGATGGCTCAGTGAGGCCAGCAAGATAATTAACACTTCCAGATGCCCAGAAAGCTACCAAAGACGTTTTTAAAACAGTTCATGTGACTACAGTGGTTCAACCTTAATGAAAAGCGTTACAAATCTTTTGTTTCGAATCGGTTCGGGGCATGTATCAAACTGCCAAAGTCACGCCCCCCAGTGGTGAACCATTGAAATTTCAAAACACTTATGACGTAACAAAGAGGTATTTTTTTAGATATTGTTGAATAAAGTCATTATTTTTTTTTTTTTTTTTTGGCGCACAAAGTATTCTCGTCGCTTCATAACATTAAGGTTGAACCACTGTAGTCACATGAACTGTTTTAAAAATGTCTTTAGTAGCTTTCTGGACATCTGAAAGAGTTAATTATCCTGCTCTCCATTATACACCACTCTGTTTGTTATTAGGATGACAGACAGTTTAAAAGGTTACATTTTTAGGCCTTTTAGTGGTCTAACAGTGCTTGTCAATGTCACAATGATGGCCAATCAGATCAAAGAAGGCGGGGCTTACTATTTACTTAAGACGAGTGTGAATTCCAACATGACGCTTTTAGATTTTACAGTGAAAGAGTGCATGTGTGTTAAGATATAAGTAGCTAAACATTTAATATTTGACAACTGTTTTAAAATGGATATATTCAAAGGTGCCCTAGAATCAAAACTTGAATTTACCTTGGCATAGTTGAATAGCAAGAGTTCAGTACATAGAAATGACATACAGTGAGTCTCAAACACCATTGTTTCCTCCTCCTTGTGTAAATCTTATTTGTTTAAAAGACCTCCGAAAAACAGGCGAATCTCAACATAACACAGATTGTTACGTAACAGTCGGGATCATTAATATGTACGCCCCCAACATTTGCATATGCCAGCTCATGTTCAAGGCATTAGACGAGGGCAGCCAGTATTAACGTCTGGATCTGTGCACAGCTGAATCATCAGACTAGGTAAGCAAGCAAGAACAATAGTGAAAAATGGCAGATGGAGTGATAATAACTGACATGATCCATGATATCATGATACTTTTAGTGATATTTGTAAATTGTCTTTCTAAATGTTTCGTTAGCATGTTGCTAATATACTGTTAAATGTGGTTAAAGTTACCATCGTTTCTTACTGTATTCATGGAGACAAGAGCCGTCGCTATTTTCATTTTTAAACACTTGCAGTCTGTATAATGCATAAACACATCTTCATTCTTTATAAATCTCTCCAACAGTGTAGCATTAGCCGTTAGCCACGGACCATAGCCTCAAACTCATTCAGAATCAAATGTAAACATCCAAATAAATACTATACTCACATGATCCGACGCATGCATGCAGCATGCATGACGAACATCTTGTAAAGATCCATTTGAGGGTTATATTAGCTGTGTGAACTTTGTAAATGCACTGTATTATAGTCGAGAGCTCAGAGGGGCAGGGAGCACGCGATTTAAAGGGGCCGTAGCCTGAATCGGTGCATAGTTAATGATGCCCCAAAATAGGCAGTTAAAAAAATTTATTAAAAAAAAAAACTATGGGGTATTTTGAGCTGAAACTTCACAGACACATCCAGGGGACACCTTAGACTTATATTACATCTTGTAAAAACTGGTTCTAGGGCACCTTTAATGACCCACCGTAACACAGAGTTATGCAAACTACTCAACTTTTTATGGAATTTCTCCATTTTTAATTGAAAATATGCTATAATTTAAATGATGTAGTTGTGAATGTGACAAGACGAGACTTTTTTTTACAATTTTGACATATTAGACACACAAACGAGTGAATGTGCACATATTTTTAAATAAAATATTATTTTCAAAGAGTTATTAGACCTAGAACTTCTTATACAGTTCTTATTTCTTCTTTATTCCCTTAAATCCCTTTTAATCCTTTAATTATTTAATTTCTTTAAATACCCCCCCCCCCATTTTTTTTTAAAAATAAATAAATAAACTTGTGTCCCCCCCAAAGACATGGTTACAGCCATACTATACATAAAAAAGTGAAGACACTTGTGTTGTCACAACACCAAAATTTTAGTAGTCGATACCAATACCAGTAAAATTTCACGGCTCTAGGTACCAATTTCGGCATCATAGCAAAAAATATTGGAACTATTTTACTTACCATTTTGAAAATAAGTTACTTATTAATGCTAATAATAACAAATAATACATTAAAATGTAGCCTTCGAATATTTTTTTTTAAAGTTATTGCTTTAAAAATGTCAAGTGAAAAATTTATAATAAAATGAAGAACAGAGAAACACAATAGATGTAGTCGTCATTTACACCAAAACTTCATGCATATATCTATTCTGACATAGGCTACAGTATCAGTTTTGTGTGTGTGTGTGTGGTCCATTGCTGGTCACTGTCAATCATCACAATTTCTGATTCAATCCCGCACTCACACAGCAGTCTTTCTAAAGCATGAAAAATGAAACTTTCATTGGAATTGGAATTGTGTAATATAGAAATCAAGTAATGAAACAATCACTGCCAGTTCAGCGGAAACTCTTCACTCTCGCAAAAACACCCATTATAACAAAAAAGCTGTCTACACTGCACAATGAATCTCTTATTTTCTCCGTCTTGAACTTTGTTGGTTATAAAGAAAGTATTTCTCCATTTATTTCACTCGGACAGTTATTTAAACCTGCAGGTAACCAACAAAGTTTAAGTAGGCGATCCTTCACTGCTGTTCGAACACATTCGACTGTGTTTGTGTTCACACTACCAATAACTGTCATGAACATTTTTGACTTCCTCTGAATGTCCTATGAATGTGAAACTGGACCAGCTAAAAACCTTTAGTACCCCTGTTTACACCTGTATTTAGCGTATTCACGAAGTGTAAACATGGCCAAAAATAGTGACGTATGCTAAGGAATGTCATAGTAAATGGATATGCTCACTCCACTGTAATGTAAAGTCCCATAGGTAATGGGTTATGGTGAATGCTGTGTGAATGAGTTGATGATTAGAGAGCAGTGTTTTTTAAAGAGCTGCTTAAAATGATTCATAACAAAAAAATGCATCATTTGTCTATCAACACTTGGAGGAGAGAACAGCCTTTCATTGAACAAACACACACATACAGTACACACACTGACAGACGATGACTGTAAACATGAATGACATTGGCAAGAAGTTGGGCAAACCAGTGTTGCCCCTCATTTTTATACAATGCAGTAAACGTACATGCACGTATCACAGTGGCATTCTGATACACTGACGGTCGGGGTGTTACTGGGGTGTTTGCTCTGTCATTCTGTTGGATTGGCAAAAGTATCAAAGGGTTGAAATCATATTCACACTTTGCACTTTGATGAGTCCCTGACTTGCTGCAGCGTGTAGAAGACATTGCAAGAAAGAAAACCTTCAATCTTGAAAGAAAAGAAGGGAAACCTTTTTAAGTTAAAGCAAACAAAGCAAATACGCATTACACAGGCTAGAACAATAAAAAGTCTGCTATGACCGTGATAAAATCCATTGATTGTCTATGTATTTATATAAAAACCTATTGAAAAATAATTCAATATTAGCTAAACCCCCATTTCTAAAGTCTTAAAAATCTTTCTTCAGCAACCTTTCAAAAGACACACACACACTCACACATCTCAGTCTGAGACTTCAAAGGCAGGTGGAGTGAAACCATGAAATTACAGGTAAGGTGTCACTTACCCCTTTGAAACCCAGCACTGCTCAAATCCAGGCAAGACCTGGCCAGCCCTGGAATTAGAACAAATGAAAAAGAAAAAGAAGAAGGGAAGAGAATGACAGAAGTGGAGGGGAGTGGCTCTGAAAGGTGATTTAACAAGCCATGTTGACAATATGGCAGCCATATAAAAAGTCCTAATTTCTGCTGTAAATTACCTCATATTACACACTCATGTTACGCAAACCACAAAAACACTGCACTGGCACATCAATACTGTATGTATATAAACCTAATTAAATTATTATACAGTTAATTAACACTTTCCTTCAAGTCACAATACAAGATAATCAGGATGATTTTAGACCCAATCCTTCCCTTCCAACAAGGTAAAGTCCAGATTATCTTGATGTTTCTACAGATTATTTTATAAGATTCTCCTGTGGTGTGAGGTGTCGTTAGTTCAGCCAAAAATGAAATTTCTGTCATTAAGTACTCACCTTCATGTCATTTCAAACCTGTAAAACCTTCATTCAACCTTCAGTTTTGAACAGAAATGAACACTAGAAGCAATAAAACAGCAAGCACTTTTAATCGTTTTCACGCACAATTTTGATTACAGGGGCAGATTATGGATTAATAAAGACTTGTTTTCACGTGGCTCCTTGCACAATTATGTTATGACCTCAAAACACTTTTTACCATACCATATTTTGGAGTTTGCATCACTTAACCAGCTCTATATGTTCAGTTTTACTGACGTAATAAGCTTGCTCGGTTGGTACAGAATCGTACTTGCGATGCGAAGAGCTCGGGTATGAAATCCCGTGAAAGACAAGTCACGGTAAAAGAGCTCAAAGACAAGAGTTCAAAAACAAGCTAAGATGCCATGGTTACGATTGCCTTTTTATGTCACATTTGCTTTTGTTAACATTAGCTACGTTTACATGGACACTTTTTCCTTCAATCTGAATGAATTCATTCTGATTTATGAATCTGAACGTAGTGTTTACATGAACACTAAATAAAGTGATCGGGTTGATGCGCACGTTCATGTCATAAGCTTATGGTCGGATTTAATCTTTTGAAATGCACACACTTCGTTTTAATATTTATCAATTTCGGGTCCTAATTAGGCGACAACGAGCACATGAACCATTGAGTCATGCTGCTTGCAGTAAAAGCACCTTTCCCCATAACCAATCATCTGTGGATGAGAGCTTAAAGGCAGGAACACAACAAGCTGGCGGTCGGCCGACTAAGTTTTCTCAGTGTGTTCCACACCGTCGGCTGAAGTTGGTCCTCGTCGGCTTTTTTCCATCCGATTCGAAATGTTGAATCGGCGTCGGAGCTCGTCGGTCCGTCGGGCCATCTGATCATTCTGATTGGCTGTTCAGATATTGCCACCTGCTGGTACGAAGAGGCATTTCATCTCACGCAGGCGCAGAACTGACGTGCTACTTGCCTGTCGGCTATCGAGCGTCAGTTTGGTGTCTCAGGGCAACTTTGGACACAGACACTGCCGACGTGAACCAACCCCGCAGTCTGCTTTCATCGCCACTAGTTCGTTGGCGTCGGCTTGGTGTGTTCTGGCCTTAGAACAACGTGGGACGTTATCCTGGTCCAATTCACAGACTATGAGTGGAAAGAGAATTTCAGAAAGACAGGACACTCATTTATGACACTATTCAACATGAAGAACAGCTTGTTCTGCACGTCATACGTCATTATGCATTTTCTATGTCATTGCACATGCGCAGTACTCTCCAGTTTCAGTTTTCAACCCGATCAAGTGTCCTCTCTTGATCGGATTACAAAAGGAATAAACCACCCCTTACAATCCGAATGAAACTGTAATCAGATTTGGCCAATTCATTCCGATGGACATGGTTACATGTGACATTTCATTCCGATTGTACTACTAGTCAGATTGCAATCGGATTATTAGGGTCCATGTAAACGCAGCTACTATCGGGTAGGTTTAGGGTTTAGTGTAGGTGTACGTTATTTTAAAACGTGCTGGAGCAATAAGCTTTTAGCGCCACTCAACGGACGTTTTAATTCAGAAATGCCGTGATGCGTACGAACTCCAACATAATAAAACGTTGCCATATTCAGGTTCATCTGTTCCGGAAAAACTAAACACGCTTTTAGCACCACTCACTGGACATTTCACTATTTTAACAATGTCTTTACTAGCTTTCTGAGCCTTAAAAGTGGTAGTTGCATTACTGTCTATGGGGGATCAGATAGGCTACCTCTCGGATTTCATCAAAAATATCTTAATTTGTGTTCCAAAGATGAATGAAGGTCTTACAGGTGTGGAACAACATGAGGGTGAGTTATTAATGACGGAATTTTCATTTTTGGGTGAACTAACCATTTAAGCTCCCACAATTTCTCAAATTTCTTTCTTTTCTTTTTTTTTTTTTGTTATATGAAGATCACATTAAAATGTCTATTACCAAACTTTTCACCATGACTTTGACATTTATATTTGCTACTTTTGAAATGTATGTATAGGGTTTATTGTTTTATTGTCTAAGTCTAACTTTTAAAATACAAAAAAAGAAATGCATTATAAAAATCTAAATGATTACTGTTTAAAACTAAGTGGATCTGCATAAAGTGACAACAATTGATAGTAATAGTTTTCATACAAAATGTTGTATATTCGGTTACGAAAGCATCAAGTGTCAGTGAAGAGTAGTCTCAATATTTATAACTTTTTGAAGTTTTTTTTCCAAGAATAAGAATTGCTTTTTTAATTTTTCAAGCTGTTGTAATTGTCAACTTACACAAAATATGTGAAAATATTAATTACACAAAATATGTGAAAATATTATTTGAACATGTTTATTTCTGAGAAATAAAGTGGTTGCTATAAAATTAGCCTGATCAAATTTGAAAAAAAAAAAAAAAAAATGTTTAAAATGTCAATTTCATCATCATTTACATCACAGAATGCTATTAAATTATACATAATGATGTATAATTACCATATATCAAAGTATTTCCCTCTGGTAACATTAATCTACCGTGGCACTACAACAGTATTTTTTACTGTGACCTGAAACATATTATGACCTGCTTCACCAACAGCAATGAATCTTTAAATTATTTGGAATTACGCAGCGTTTGTACGTTTACATAATTCATAATCAAAATGATGAGAAGCAGATCATCCATATATCATGTGACTCATGTGGATAAGATAATGACAGCTCACCACACACACAGACTCTTATTTTGAAGACTTATTTCAATGATGTATTTGCCACACAGGGATATTGAGAGATGGACCGATACAAACCTGTCTGGGTATGACAGTGTTTGCGTTTGTTTTAAGATACTGTGAGTGTGTCAGTACAGAGATTTGAGATGATACAGAGATGAACTGCTCGTTCATTCCATGTGCATGCAATGCCGTAGGTCTGTGGTGAGCAGAAGATGACAGGAGAGTGTTTTATACTCTTCAATAACAGCACTGTGCTCTGTGTGAGCGTGTCTGACATATAGCGAACACATGCCAGCCAAACCACTGTATTTTCTCCACTTCCTCATGAAGCTCATTATCACTCATTTTCATCACCCTATTTATTGCTCTTTTAGTTATTGTCATTTTCTTTTCCTTTCATCATCTCAGTGTCTGGGCACTTTATATGGTGTACTGTAGTATGCCTTTATACTAAATGCATAATATAATAACTGTTTGAGTTACCCAATTCACATTTTCGGTCACGCTTTATCTTAGGTGTCTTTAACTACTACATACATTTAAAATATATATATTGTTAGGCTTGTGTTTTGTTGCAAAACATTTTTGTTGCTATTTTGGTGGAATACGGGTAAGAATAGGAACAGGTTTTATGATAAGGTTCGGTTTAAGGGTGGGTTAAAGGGTAGTTCACCCAGAAATTAACATTTTGTTTGTTCCAAACCTGTATGAGTTTCTTTTTTCTGTTGGACACAAAAGACATTTTGAATAATGTTGGTAATCAAACAGTTGACATTTACTTCCAGTAAGTCAATGGCTACCGTAAACTCTTTGATTACCAATATTCTTTAAAATATCTTATTTTATGTTCAACTGAGGAAAACTGATGACAAAAAAAAAAAAAAATGGGGGGTAAACTACTATATCTCTTTAAGGGGTAATTTTTAAGGACACTCTAAAAATGCTGGGTTAAAAACAACCTAAGCTGGGTTGAAAATGGACAAACCCAGCGAGTAAAATGAACCCAAAATAGGTCTTATATGAAAAACAGACACATAATTACTATAGAGGCAACAAAAATAATCAAAAGGTGAACATAAGCAATTTAATTAGGGCTGCACAATGATTAATCGCGAAAAGTCTGTGTTTACGTAATAAATGTGTGTGTTCTGTGTATAATAATTATTTAAATAAATACACACACATACATATGTATATTTAAGAAAAATGTTATTTATATATAAAATATTTATATTTATATATAATATAAAATATATTTAAATATATATATATTTATTTATACATGCATATATTTCTTAAATTTATACATGTGTGTGTATTTATATATACATAATTATTATATACAGAACACACACGTTTATTACGTAAACAGACTTTTATTTTGCAAACAATTAATCGTGATTAATCGTTGTGCAGCCCTAAATTTAATAAATGTTTATTGTTTGATTTGTATTAATAAATGTTAATTTATTATTAATTTATTAATAATAAAATTATATTAATTTTGGGTTCATTTTAAGCGAGCAATACAGTAATTTTTAAACAATATTGAGTTAAATAAAACTACCCAGCAGGTTGGGGCAAACATTTAACCCATTCGCTGGGTTTGTCCATTTTCAACCCAACTTAGGTTGTTTTTAACCCAGCATTTTTAGAGTGTACAATGTAAAAACATGTATTTATTTACACAGTACGTGCATTGTATCAAATTATTAATATAAATGTTAGTACATAAAGATGAAGATAAAGGGCGACCAAAAATGCAGAAGTAAGCTGCTGTCAATTTCCAAGGACCCAGTTTGTCATGACAAAAGAGACATTTTTGTGTCTCATGTGATGTGATGCAATGAGGAACCTGAGGTTTTAATGACAACACAGAGCTCAAATCAAAGCAACCTAAGAACGGTTCAAACAAACCAATGCGCCACTGCCGACAGACACACATTATATATCCGTTTCCCAGCTGTCTGGGTCCTTGTATGGACATTACGTTACATTACGTCACGTCGAGTATAAATATCTGCCAAATCCAAAATAAATGCATTTCAGGTACACAATTGTTTTGATTTAGCCTAGATTTGGAGGACGCTTAAATAAATATCCGATACATTGTATATGTAACGAGTCGTGACACATATCCCAAGATACCAATACGTCAGTAGTTTTGCCAGGCTGATAAATCACATGTGTGATGAGGGGGGGTGTATTGCTTGAGTGTCACAGTGTGTGTGTGTGTGTGTGTGTGTGTGGGCAGGGTGTTAGAGATGGATGTGTGGCTTCCTGTGGCTGCTGACAGGCTCAAACGAGGTCTGAGCAAAACAGGAATCTCAAGGGTGACTCATGCAATCACAACAACACAGATTACACCTGGACAATCCTAAACCACCATCAAATGTATATGACAGATTAACTCTGATAATTAAGAGTTAATCATGAGAAATTATACAACTATGCTGTCCTGATATGACAGGTTAAGTATTTGATTTAGACTTCATAGGCTTCAAACTAACTGACGACTGGACTTTTTATTGATTTTATGGTATTTGTTGTATTTTTTTATTCCAAGACAAATACTGATTGATTTACTTTTTTATCTGATTTATCAATGTATTAAAGGATTAGTTCACTTTCAAATGAAAACTACCCCAAGCTTTACTTACCCTCAAGCCATCCTAGGTGTATATGACTTTCTTCTTTCTGATGAACACAATCAGAGTTATATTAATAAATATCCTGACGCATCCGAGCTTTATAATGGCAGTGAACGGGATCGATGAGTATGAGTATGAATCAGTGTGTCGAATCTGCTGTTCGGAGCGCCAAAGTCATGTGATTTCAGCCGTTGGCAGTTTGACACGCGATCTGAATCATGATTCGACACACTGATTCATTTGTGCTCCGATGCTTCATGAAGCAGTGTTTTGAAATCGGCCATCACTAAATAAGTCGTTATTTTGTTTTTTTGGCGCTCCAAAAATATTCTCGTCGCTTTATAATATTAATATTGAACCACTGAACTCACATGAACCGATTTAAATATGTTTTTAGTACATTAATGGATCTTGAGAGAGGAAATGTCATTGCTCCCTATGGAGGCCTCACGGAGCCATCGGATTTAAACTAAAATATCTTAATATATATATCTTAATAGCTGTGTTCTGAAGATTAACAAAGGTCTTACGGGTGTGGAACGGCATGAGGGTAAGTAATAAATGACAGAATTTTCATTTTTGGGTGAACTAACCCTTTAAATCATAAATGAAATCACCATAATTTGTTGTTCAAACTTTGTGAACTGACAAAATGTCCTGATATGCAACGTCAATACCTTTTAAATCCTTTCAAGGTTTTAAGATTTAGTCAGTTAATTAGTCATGGTTATTTGGATGAAGTTTATTTACCTTTTATTTTGTGACCCTTCTTTTAACCACAGTTCTGTATACACACCACACACACACAAACTCCTTTGAAGGAATTTGTAAAAGTCTTTTGCGGCAATGCAAAATAATATTCAGTTTAGATTCGTAACTGTTGTGGGATTTCTTATGTTTAGTAAAGAAAGCACAAAGATTGTTGAAAGTTTGTGGTCTCCCTCTAAAATCATGATCTCTACATTTTGTAAATAGGTGAGGTAAACGAACTAATTAGTTTGCCTCCTTATGTGAAGACAAGAAGCTGTAACATAACCAACAGCGGCTTGAGTAATCAGGTAGAGGCTCAACCCCTAGAACAAATCTTGTGGTTGACGCTTCCTCCATTCCATAGAAGAAACACGTGGTGGTTGATTAATGCCCGGTAAATGTCAATCAGACATTATGCATATGCTCTACATCTGCTAGAGCCTTATCGTTCAGAGTCATCTCTAGGGAAGCCACTTAGCAAGACAAATATCTCAGAGGGTGGAACCTTCTATTAGCGAAACCACAGAGAAAAACAGTCTGTGAGGTTGCACAAAGCTGCTATTGTTCTTCATTGCATCAAGATGAAATTAAGTTCTTTAATATTCTCATATATCTTTTAGCAGGCCGGCTTATGAGAACCTTAGTCTAGATCAGCCGCAGGGAAACAGGTGGAAAGGACTGTGGTCTTGCCACCCAGTCCATTAAAAAAAAAACGACATTGCAAACAACTTAGTATGTATAAAAAAAAATTTAAAATAAGTGGGTAAAAATTTTTAATTACACATTAAAAGCTTTATTTTGTAATAAACGAGTCATTTGAATGCCATTCTGTGGAAAACCAATCAACTGAGATAACCATCCTTCTGTGCTTTTGGCGTGTTTTTGGCATGGCATGGCAGACTGCATTTTTTCAACACCAGGGTTGTTGCTTCACTAATTACATGGCAGGTAAAGGCAGATGATGCGGCCCTCGCTCCTGACAGGTGACAGTTATTGACAATCGACTCGTCTAGCCATAATAAAGCCTAAGGGAGAGGAACCGACACTTCCAACCTAAACACCCTCAGAGCAGGCTTCAAATGCGGCGGTTGAACTATGTTCAACAAATTAGTCAGAGAAAGCGGCAGTGTTTATAAGGCTGAAAATGAAAGAGATCGCCTCTCTCGTGACTGACACCCTGATCCACATTGGTCCTGGTTTGTTTTTATTGCAGGAGACTCGGAGTGTGAAATGTGGGGATTCCTGACTGCCAATCACAAGTTCAAAGGAGGATATGGGTTTCTGCTCTTGACAGAGCATGCTCGCGGCGGAGCGAGAATAGACGTCCTGTGCATGCAAAAAGCCATTGACGTCTTTTTAAGCCGAACTTCTCTAAGGCCTGTTTCATGTCTTATCTCAGCGTTTGCAGTTCATGCCGTTCTTTCATTCGGGTGACATCTGCTATTCTAGACTGCATGCAGTGCATGCCCTGAAGGAGCTTCCCTTCTGAGGAGACGAATACAGCTGATGCAACCAGTCTCATCGGAGCCTCCTCGGGCTGACAGCCTGTAATGGGCCGCACTGGGTGCTGCAGCAGATATAAGATGCTTTCCTGTTTGTAAGATATGGTGCTTGCGTGTATGAGTGTTTTCAGCTGCACTCAAAGCAGTGCTGAGTGACTGTCAGTGTTGGGTGGAAATGGGCCGTGGGTCAGTGACTTTGGGTTCCTCTTCGCCACCGCTCAGGTCCACATCAATCCCAAACACTCACTCACACACTGACATCTGAGCTTCAAAGAGCAGTTTAACACTTCAAAGGCACACATTCTGCACAATGATATTTCTGAGATAATAAATAACAGCATACATTTGTATTGAAAAAAATAAGCATTCATAAATATACCCGAGATGCTATCCGAGGGCTTCTGAATGTCGTGGGATGCGGCCATACAATCTTACCAAAATAAATAGGCTTATCTTAGCGCGATCTTTTCCAAACGAGTTTCAAAATCTTCTCATATCATTTGTTGTTGACATCAAAGGCTGTGCGATCAGACGCTATGGTATTTTGGCATAAATTCATGTGTCACTTTGTGGTGACATAGTGGTGTATTAGAGGTAAAAAATGATATAAATGCTGTCCAGTTTCTCGCACAAACTGATCGTTTCGTGTCTTAGGACATCAATGTGTCGTCACGAGCCGCAGGGTTTAATTTAGATTTGTCTGTGCAAGTTTTATTTACTCTTATAGTAGAAGTTCCCATTCACTCCCATTATTTGACTGACAGACGGCAACGGTTGCAGTTAAAAATCATGATTTGTGTTCTACTGAAGAAACAAAGTCACCTACATCTTGGATGTGTTAGGGGTAAGCAGATAAACATCAAATTTTCATTTTTGGGTGAACTATCCCTTTAATGTTATGAAGCGACGAGAATACTTTTTGTTCACCATAAAAACAAAATAACGACTTTATTCAACAATATCTAGTGATGGGCGATCTCAATGCACTGCTTCATGAAGCTTCGAAGCTTTACGAATCTTTTGTTTCAAATCAGTGAAATTTTGAAAAACACTTATGACATGATAAAGCCTTCTTTACTGAAATCATGTGATTTTGGCAGTTTGATACACGCTTCGAACCACTGATTCGAAACAAAAGATTCGTAAAGCTACGAAGCTTCATGAAGCAGTGTTTTGAAATCGCCCATCAATAGATATTGTTGAATAAAGTCTTTTCTTTTTTTTTTTTTGGCGAAAAAAAAAGTATTCTCGTCGCTTCATAACATTAAGGTTGAACCACTGTAGTCACATGAACTGTTTTAAATACATCTTTAGTAGCTTTCTGGGCATTGAAAGTGTTAATTGTCTTGATGTCAATGCAGGCCTCACTGAGCCATCGGATTTTATCAAAAATATCTTAATTTGTGTTCCGAAGATGAACAAAGGTCTTACGGGTGTGGAACGACATCATGAGGGTGAGTAATTAATGACAGAATTTTAATTTTTGGGTGAACTAACCCTTTAAGGACATTTTATATACTTTTGTACAATTTCATTACTGTGTTGGGTTGCTATACTTCAAACGTAAAATCCATTACAATCTACTAGTTTAGAATCTAATTATATACAGATTTTCAAATGACTAAAGCTATTGTACATTATGCTGATGGGAAACTTGAGACAAAAGTACCAAAAAAGTTACTGCAGATAGGAATTATCCAGTTGACAGTTCATTCATAATACTCAATGTTTCAATAGTACAGCGCAAGATATGAGCAATATGCGTGTTGCATGAATTTAGAGCAAAAAGAAATTGCTTACTGGTCCTTTCAATATAAAGTTATATCTAATTTTACAACTTTGTTACAATGACAAAGTAATGGTTACAACTCTAAAAACGACCATAAAAAAAAATAATAATAATAATAATATGGTTAAATAATACACAAGTTATTATACACACAACACACAACAACAGAAGAATTAATGTAAATGCTTTTTTAAAATGATAAAAGTTTTACATTTCTTGAACCCGGAATATTCTTTTAAAATATGTCCATTTGCTACTTGATTCCAAAATTCCGTCCACTGCTGTATTTTTGGATAAAGCAGAGTGCAGTGAGAGATAATACTTTTGGAATATTTGAGGTGAGGTGAAGTAGTCAGGAGATCAGGAACTGCATGATGTCTGGGAATCTTGGGAATCCCCTTCCAATACTCTCTGGCCCACCACTGAAGCGGATACTTGCTTCACAATGAAGAGAAGACCTGGATTACTGCATCCCATGGGAAAAAACCAGAAGGATAATGATAGGTAGCCTGCAAACTTGCAAGTGGCCTAGTGAGTAGTGTGTGACAGGCAATACGTTATAGATTACTGACTGTTTGTTATCTGCATTCATTTAGATTTAAAATGAATTTTACTGTGTATTAAATCAGTTGAGCCATATGCTGCACTCTGTGTGATGAACCTCTATGGGTGGACATAATAATTATTATAGACTAGCTGTGTGAATTGTTTAAAAGTCTAAAAAGTCAGATTCTCTGGAGGAAACACAGGAGATTATGTGAATTTAACAATAATCCCTTCCATTGGAAACTGTCCAGAACTGAACACGGGACTCAGGAGAGGGAGAGGGGGGAGGTTACGTGGAGTGATGGAGAGGTGGGACATTACGCTCAGACACAAGAAGAAACATCTCTTAAGGCACAGAAACTCCCACTTTTGATAACTGTTGCCACACAAGACCACACACATTCAAACACACACACACACACACACACATACACACCTGCGTGTGGTCTTAGCAGGGTCTGGCGTGCGACAGGTCTCAACCACTGTTTTTGCCAAGAATAAGTTTTTCCTTTTTTCTCATACTGCCAGAGGGCACAGGTGCAGGCACTGTTCCCTTCAGTACCACAGAGGAAACTACGGCAACATATTGTATCATCACTCATGTTCATTAGTAAAGATCCTGAAGACTTTGATAAAGCTTTTCCAGAGCAAAATTTACAAGGCCTCTGTCATTCACAACAATACTGATTCTGTTCACCTTCAATTGAGCATTAACACTCTTAAAAATAAAGCCTTGTGGGTAGTGCTCTGACATGTAGCACAGTTACGCTTTGAATGACCCAAGTTCGAGTCTTAGCTCATGGTCCTTTCCTGACCCCCTCTCTCCCACATCATTTTCTGTCCTATCTCCAGCTACGCTATCTAAATAAAGGCAAAAATGCCCAAAATAACAAATATAGAACCTTTTTCAAGAACCTTTTGTGGAATGGAAATGTTCTATGGATGTTAAAGGTGCCCTAGAACCAGTTTTTACAAGATGTAATATAAGTCTAAGGTGTCCCCTGAATGTGTCTGTGAAGTTTCAGCTCAAAATACCCCATAGATTTTTTTTTATACATTTTTTTAACTGCCTATTTTGGGGCATCATTAACTGTGCATTGATTCAGGCTGTGGCCCCTTTAAATCGCGCGCTCCCTGCCCCCCGAGCTCTCGACTATAATATAGTGCATTTACAAAGTTCACACAGCTAATATAACCCTCAAATGGATCTTTACAAGATGTTCATCATGCATGCTGCATGCATGCATCGGTTCATGTGAGTATAGTATTTATTTGGATGTTTACATTTGATTCTGAATGAGTTTGATAGTGCTCCATGGCTAACGGGCTAAAGCTAACATTACACACTGTTGGAGAGATTTATAAAGAATGAAGTTGTATTTATGCATTATACAGACTGCAAGTGTTTAAAAATGAAAATAGCGACGGCTCTTGTCTCCGTGAATACAGTAATAAACAATGGTAACTTTAACCACATTTATTGCTCCATCTGCCATTTTTCGCTATTGTTCTTGCTTGCTTACCTAGTCTGATGATTCAGCTGTGCACAGATCCAGACGTTAATACTGGCTGCCCTTGTCTAATGCCTTGAACATGAGCTGGCATATGCAAATATTGGGGGCGTACATATTAATGATCCCGACTGTTACGTAACAGTCGGTGTTATGTTGAGATTCGCCTGTTCTTCGGAGGTCTTTTAAACAAATGAGATTTACACAAGGAGGAGGAAACAATGGTGTTTGAGATTCACTGTATGTCTTTTCCATGTACTGAACTCTTGTTATTCAACTATGCCAAGGTAAATTCAATTTTTGATTCTAGGGCACCTTTAAAGGTTCTTCATGGAGACATCAATGCCAATAAAGAACCTTTATTTTTAAGAGTGAAGGGAATCTTATTCTACTTTATGATATGTTATCTTTCAGGTCATATGTGAGCCCTGAAAAAAAGTAAACCTAAAAATTCATTTCATGCAGCAACTTATTTAAAGGGGACCTATAATGCCCCTTTTACAAGATGTAATATAGGTGTCTAGTTTTCCCAGAATGTGTCTGTGAAGTTTCAGCTCAAAATACCCCACAGATAATTTATTATAGCTTGTCAAATTTGAGCAAAAACACGCCGTTTTTGTGTGTGTCCCTTTAAATGCAAATGAGCTGCTGCTCCCCGCCCCTTTCCAGAAGAGGGCAGAGCTTTAACAGCTCGCGCTTCTGTTGCTCAACAACAACAAAGCTGGAGAATCTCACGCAGCCAAAATGAGGATCGTCAGTAACGGTGTTCAGCCTGACATTGTTCAAACTGGAGTCGACACTGATGGAGAGACTCAGGAAGAAGTTAACAACTGGATGTTTCTAAATGGTTAGAGGATAAATTTATGTAGTTGCTGTGGAGTTGATTTAACTCATTGACTAGCATGTGCCATCATGTTAATCTTTGTGCAAATCCAGGGTTTAATTGACCCTCATTTGTGAAGCAGTTCGGCATAAAATGATGGCATGGTAACAACACTCTTCCTCTTCTCTAAAGCAGCCCAACATGGCCTCACCCCCTTTTGTTGCATGTTCTCGGGGGCAGGGTTTGTGTAAATTTTAGGGTTAGTGATGTCACTAACCCAGGAAGAAGATCATTGTAGTCCCTACCAGCCGTTTGTTGTAGTCCTTAAACAGAGAATTCTTTAAAAGAAAATATCTCCCTTTGCACTGAACTTTAAGTGTCAAACTTTGCAGATGTTGTTTATGCTCAGACAGCAACATTACACACTAACTAAAGCTAAAAAAGTGAAATCATCATCAACCACCCCTTTAAAGGTAAGGTAGGCAATATCGGAGGGGCTAGCAATAGCAAGCTAGCTTTGAAAGCATGAGACACCACCCTCCCTTCAGAGGATCTCCAAAGCCACGCTTCCTTCAAAACACATGAACGCATACAGCAGAGTCTGCAAAGCGTCACGAGAGTTAAATTACCTCATGTCTCAAAGCACATAACATTACGATAATAATGAACGTAAACAACTTAGAGAGCTCTGACTTGTACCACCTGACTGCTGCAGATTCATTTCGACAATGATAGTGTTGACATAGAAACCCATAAATCCGAGTCAGAGGACATTAACAGAACAGCTCCGGGTAGAACGTCACGGGTTGCCATCTCGTAATTGCGGTTATGATGGCGTGAACGCAGCACAAGCTTGCTGTTTTGGTTCAGAAGGAACTGTAAAAGGCGGCTGGTGTTTGTTTGTTATGCTTACAGACAGGTAGGACATCGTATCATTGCATTCGGACCAAATGCATTGATTGGACATTTTTTGTTCCTGAGACTTCCACAGATGTACATGTTTTAATATTTAGACCACTTCTATTATTGATTGATTATCAGGATGTGAAGAGAGTTTCAACCAGTATTACAAAACGTGTTTGTAAGAAATTGCCTGCCCTACCTTTATTTAGGATCAGTAAATCAATATATTAATTCATTCCAAAAACAAAATTAGAAAATATATCACAACTTTTTATAGTGTGTGTCAAGGTGAAATTTTGTCAGATGATTTAACCTGATCCACCAGTGCTTTCATCAGCTGTCTTTGGCCAGTAGAGGGCAGACATGAGACGCCTTTAATGCCTGATGGTTAATCTCCTGTCTGTGAAACTCATGTCTCATTTCAAGATGACTTTTGGAACTTACAAGGAATTTATATCAAAATATTCCGAGTTCATACATAAAGCTATTTATCATATTACTGTAATTATGTGTTTAACATACAAAAAAAACTTATTTCTTTGATTTGGACTTGAAAATGACATGAAAACAGGCAAGGGAAAATGACCAAATGAGATAGACTAACCAAGGTAAAATAAAAGAAACCAGTTTTTCCAGAGTATTGTTGAAAGGGACAGTATAATGAGGATAAAGACTTCTTGTGCAGTCCTTCTGAAATGGTACACAACCTCTTTCAAAGACAACCATACACATCTACTGTCAAAGATACTAATCATACATGGGCAAACATTAGCTGTGCTGACCAGAAAATGTGTAAATATTAATTATTTCATTTCAATACATACCAACATTTTTCTTTAAAGGATAGGATGATAAGAATCTGGACCATTCTGGTCAGCCATAGTCTTTAAGAGGATTTGGGCTCAAAGTTAATTTGCTTGATTTGTTCTAATTAATGGTGAAAGAGAAACACTCATCCCAGTGTAATGCGGAACTACACGGAAACAGCAATCCCAATACAGCACTGGGGAATGTTAGTTTTGTTTGTGTTGTTGTATTTTACATTACTGTGCTACTCTTAATTAAGGATGTACACTACAGAAGATGTTTGGGATTAAAAAGCATATGTATAAATAAACGTTCTTATTATCAATGTTGAAAACACTTTTTTTGTCATTACTGTCACTTTTGATCAATGAGTTGCTGAATAAAAGTTAATAATTACATAATAATAAATAATTACATTCTTTTTGACATATTAAAAAAGAAAACAAATTTCACAATATTACAGTTTTTACTCTATTATAATGGAGCCTTGGTGAGCATACGAGACTTCTTTCAAAAACATAATTTAAAAAAACATTAAAACAACAATTAATTATTCTAAACTTTTTGACTATACTATATGTACAGTCAAACTAAAAATTATTCGGACACTAGATATACTTTTTGATATATTTTTACTAGTGGGTGCAGGACACTATAGTTCATTTATGTAAGTGAGGATAGCAAAATAAAGTAAACTGTGACACATTATACCCAAAAATTCTCCATACAGTGGACTACCAGTAAAATTGACCTGACCATGTTTTGCTTAAGTGTTATCTGACATAATTAAGAATTTTTTTTTTTTTCTGACACTCTGAGATCTTGTCATATTTTATTACTATTTTTTAAACAATAGTGAATAAACTCTAATAATGAATTAAATGTTCAAGGTGTCTGAATACATTTTGGTTTGACTGTATATGTAAAAATACAACACTCATATGTTGGGTCTCTGTGCTTTATGAGGATTCTCCCATGATTTTTATACTGTACAAACTGTACATTCTATCCCCTATAGCCGACCCCTAGTTAACCCTTACAGAAACCATTCTGTATTTTTAACATTTTAAAAAACAAACAAACAAACACAACTTTTTATAAGCAGTTTTCCTGATGGGGACCAAAATTTTGCCCCTATAACATCAAAAAATTCAGGTTTTACCTTCCTTGTGGGGACATTTGTTCCCCACAATATTAGGGAATACCTGGACCACACACACACACACACACACACACACACACACACGTAAACAAGTGTTCAAAACTATGTTCTCTCCTTTTCCTGATTCACTATTGTAAGCCAACAATTATGATTTATTTTATGCATGAATGTGTCTGATTTGGTCAGAAATTTCAGATTTACATAATTCATCCTTGCTATTTAATCATGTCTGTGAAAAAAGCAAATAAACTACTCCTCTAATCTTGTCTTCAAGTATAAAATAACACAAAAAAAATCTAATTCAAAAGGTAAAATGGCCTCAGTAAATTAAACAAAAATAAAAGTAACATGTTTCACTTTTATTACTCCCAAAAGTCAAGTTCTGCAAATACATACCGATGCTGCAGCATAATGCAGAATGACTTAGGCTACAGTACAGTGTACTTGTGAATCTTGTCTACGCAGATGCCATGTGAGAGGTCTGTCTGAACTGAACATTGCGTCCTGGTTAGTTGTTGGCGGGCCCGCACAGTTTAACAAGAGGTCATGTACAGTATTCAGGCACAAACACAGTATTAAAGGCCTCTTCAATGCCTTTGTGCCCTTTTCATGCTCACAGGCTCGACAGAGCCAACCCCATAATTATCTAAATCAATTAATTAAGGATCGTTTGGCTCGCAGACTATGTTTTGAGCTCTCATTTGTTTGGAGATGGTCATTGCGGTCATGTGTGATTCGATAATCTGAGGTTTGCTAGTTGGTATAATAACACTACTAGCATTGTTTTTCCACCTTATGGACCGATTCTGCTTGTATTCTTCTTATTTGTCTAATTAAGTTATTTTGTGTAGCATCACAGTCCATGTTGTTTCAAAGCAGCTTTACATAAAATAAAAATCACATTGGATAAAATAGTTTACTAAATATGTCAATTTTCTCTTCTATTTACACTTTATACTATTTATTAGGGGTGCAACGATATTCAAACCGAACCGTAAAACCGCGATACACCACCCACGGTATAACCGACTCAGCACTGGCCTGTTGTTGAGGTTGACCTCACTTTACCTTATGTCACAAAACTAAATTCTTTCTTGACATTTGATTACATTGTAATTAGGAGTGTAACGCTACACCTATTCGTCCCGCAAATTTTCGGTAGGTACATGTCTTATGTGTACACAACGAATACAGCCTTTTAGCATAACCACCGTTAACCACAAATAAACTCAATAAACTCCGCGCTTTTCGATAAGAAACAAAGTGTCATCTTTCAAATTATGTCCATTTTATCACGTCCTGTCCTGGCCGTCCTGGTTGTTTTTTATAAAGTGATGAAAAAATCCTGGTTTTCATTGTTTTTCATTGGGCCATTAAATTGACCGGTGTTATGAGATTTTCGGTTTCCGAGATTTTCGGTTTCTAAAGGCGGAGCATACATTAATATATGAGTTTCGCAGACATGCGCGATTGCACGTGCAAATATTAGTTCACATTGTATCTCAAAACATTAGTGGATTATTCCATAAAGGTAACTATATTCTATATTAACAAAAAACTGCTGGGAAAGATTAGCTCTACAGCAAAATATAAATGGGCAAACAAGGAGGATGAGGAAGAAAAACAGGATGAAGAGGAAAACAAGGATGAAGAAAACTAAAGTTTTTTGTTGTTGTTGTTGTTAGTTTTTGTAAGTTTGTGAGAGCTATTTTTGTTAAATTTGGATTGCTAATATAGCAGAGGTAGCCTATTTTTTAGGATTATTTTTCTAATACAGAAGAGACATTACTCCATTATTTCATTCGTTATTTTTTAAGCTTGTCATAATAAAACATGTTGAGTAACCTCTGAGAAGCCTATCTGAATTTGTGTCTTTGGTTATGGATAGCATTTTGTAATATAACAATTTTCTATCCATAGAGGAGTAAATGTATTGAAATTATAAGGCATCTTTGAGTAAACTTCGAGCATCATTTGATTATCTCATTGCTGGGCCGAGTGTCCTGGTTTTCAAAATATGGTCACTCTAATTTTATCACGAAATTCAAACAAAAAATGCCGTTTTGACGCTCTTTAATGTGGCGTGACAAATCATTGTACAGGCGAGGCGCCAGTGAACGCGATCATCACATCTCTTCATCTTCACTACTAATAAACATGAATGAACATCTTAAGGTATGTTGGAAGATACTGTAGGCTACAACTTACTGAAACGCATCATATCTTGTGTCATCGCTCAATTAGTGTTTCAACGTTTGAAAGACATCAATAAAACAGCTTGTGAACAACGTAGCTTTCATTTACCTCAGAAAAGCCATTCAGTGTCCACAGCTTGTTAGTTCGTAAAAGAAATGAACTCTTTCGCTAAATATGCACTATATTTGTCTAAATATTAATTATATTTTACTTAACCTGTTTGCGATGTCTTGATTAGCCTATTTGATATTTAAATCTGTCATGAAAATGACAGCCACTGTGTAAATGTTAGGCTATATTTCAACAACGAATTGGACTAAAAACATTAATTTATAATTAGAATTAGAAGTTAATTCAAAAACTGTCTTATGTGCAGTTTACATGTTTGCATACAATTTGTTATTTGAGCGTTGGTTATTATATCTAAAAATAAATAGCAACTGAATTTAGGCTAATATTTTGGGCTCTGTTGTTAACCTTAAATATTATAGTAATGTGAAAGTAAGGGCTTCCTATATAGTTTACAACATTATCGAAGATACATTTTTTTATCATTAGAAACTTTTAATTATAATTGAATTCATTTCAGAACTGAATTCAAGACAGTAGCCTAACACAATTTGTTCGGTAAACCACTATTTAATAAAAAAAGAAGCAATTACCGATGCTTACAAAACCGAGGTACATACCGAACCATCGGTTTTGTTTACCGTTACACCACTACGTACATACTTATCCCAAAAAAAAAAAAAAAAAAAAGAGAGAGAGAGAGAAGGACAATTCAGTGGACACCACCAAACTGGCAACACTAATCCCTCAATGCCTGTTAGTGGGTTTCTAATGGGGGAGGCATTTGTTTGTATACTATTTTTAGGCTTTGAAGACACTACTTGAGCAGAGGAAGACGTCATTCAGTGGCGGTTTCTCATGTTCCGAGAAATCGTTTCCCTAATCCCAGCTGCCACCTCTCGTCCAGAGAATATCCTCTCCCATGGGGATATCAGAAGATCAGCAGATGCACGAGGACCCTCAACCTGAGAATTTGAAAGGCTTGGGTGGTTGGGTGAATATCTCCCGAGTTTCCTCTTCTTGATAATCTGTTGGATTATACCTTGACTAACAGAATGTAGTCTCAGATTAGATGGAGTGACAGACCGAGCTCGGTCATGACCTTATTGTCTGACCCCTTTGTGACCATTCCATTGACAGGTGCTCTTTCTCATGGTTTAATAATGTAATGTTACTGTAAATGAAGAAGTGGGCTAAAAAGCACAACATACAGAGATGGTGGTAAAAGAGAGAATGGATTTTAATATCAAAATTGAGATTATGAAGAGGACATTTGATTAAGATGTGTTTGGAGAGGGTGGGGCAAAGAAGGAAACCTACTTCCCATCCATTAAAAGTGTTAAAAGATGAGAGTGGCCTCTAGGGACACGAGAGGAAGAGGAAACCCCATACCACAACACATACACACATCCAAACAAAAGTGGGATTTTATGCCCCTATTTTTTTTTTAACAAACTATTGAATTTGCAGAAGTACTGAAAATAAAACTAAACAAAACATTAATGAGATGAATGAATGGAGTTTGCTTTATCAACTTAAATATGATCAATAACAGCACCAATAGAGGCATAAAACAGAAGGTTAAGAATAAATTGAGCAAATGACGTTTATATCATCAACTGACAAACTAAAGCTTCCCTCTTCCTCGGGTCAAGGAGATGCTTCCTCCTGTCAATCACTCTTATGCAAGCCACAGAATACAGACTGACCTCTGACCCCATCAAAAGGGGTCAGGTCACTCCTTCTCACACCTCTACACAATGGAGACACATAAGTGCAGTTTATGCCCCCTTGCTTTTGTTATCTTTCAGTTAAGGTATGTATCTTTGAATCAAGTTATTTATTTAGTACAGTTACATTTATGATTATATACATCACACAACTGCCAGAAGAGTGTCCCATAACAGTAAAGCTTTCTGTTTTCGCCGTCCTGACAAAATCCACTGACAGCTATATAATCAGTCTCTGCTGCCCCCTTGCGGGCATTATATTGAAGCGCACAGAAATTGAGTTGGATTAGCTTCTGTTCGTGAACATTGAAATATGTGCATCAAAATCAACTTAAGCACTACATTAGCTCTCAGTGGGTTTTATTTAGGTTACTCTACAATTTAATAAATATCACCAGATGTGACTATCTAATGTACAACTGTATGCAGTGCAGTTTTGGAAGACGGACTGATAAAGTATTAAAGTCCCCCTGAAATCAAAATATAAAGGGTTGGTTCACCCAAAAATGAAAATAATGTCATTTATTACTCACCCTCATGTCGTTCTACACCGGTAAGACCTTCGTTCATCTTCAGAACACAAATTAAGATATTTTTGATGAAATCCGATGGCTCAGTGAGGCCTGCATTCACAGCAATGACATTTCCTCTATCAAGATCCATAAAGGTACTAATATATTTATACATATATATTTATATTCTTTTAACACGGTTCATGTGAGTTCAGTAGTTCTACCTTAATATTATAAAGCGACAAGAATACTTTTTATGCGGCAAAAACAACAAAATAACAACTTTTCAACAATATAGTGATGGGCCGATTTCAAAACACTGCTTCGGAGCTTTACGAATCGAATCAGTGACTCGGATCTCCTATCAAACGGCTAAACTGCTGAAATCACGTGACTTTGGTGCTCCGAGTCACTGATTCGATTCGCAAAGCTCCAAAGCAGTGTTTTGAAATCGGCCCATCACTATATTGTTGAAAAGTCGTTATTTCGTTTTTTCGTCGCTTTATGAAATTAAGGTAGAACCACTGAACTCGCATGAACTGTTTTAAATATGTTTTTAGTACCTTTATGGATGTTGAGAGAGGAAATGTCCTTGCTGTGAATGCAGGCCTCACTGAGCCATCGGATTTAATCAAAAATATCTTAATTTGTGTTCTGAAGATGAATGAAGGTCTTACGGGTGTGGAACGACATGAGGGTGAGTAATTAATTACATTATTTTCATTTTTGGGTGAACTAACCCTTTAAGTTTTTTAGCTTTTAGTATGAATATGTTAGTCTTAATGTTATGAATAAGCCAGTGTGCTCCAAAACAATAACAAAATTCACATTTAGGAGATATAAGCATTCAAAACTTACAGTCTCTCACTTCCGCTAAAATGGATCACGGATTTTCATGACATCACATCACATTTCAGCTTCTCATCAAATCTTCTGTCCAATCAAATGCTCTCTAGAATCTGAAGTCCCGCCCCCTCCTACACTATCAACAGACACTAAAGCTGTGGCTGAAATCGGTCATTTTTTCACACATATTTACTAGTTTCTACATGTTGAATGTTTCTGCACAGGTTTCTAGTTTCTACTCGGCTCTGGCCGAGCTGTGATATATAAACGAAACGTTATTGGCTATTTTAAAAAAGGGGCGGGGCTGTTCGATATATCGCCCTGTCTTCCTGTTTCAGTTGAAATTACGTCAACGCATTGAATAATGCTGCACGTTCCAAGACACTTCAGCGGAAATTTAACTCATTATTTAAATTGAACAAAAGTTATATAGTTTACCTTTAATTATAGATTACTCATTTAAAGGTGCCCTAGAATCAAAAATTGAATTTACCTTGGCATAGTTGAATAACAAGAGTTCAGTACATGGAAATGACATACAGTGAGTCTCAAACTCCGTTGTTTCCTCCTTCTTATATAAATCTCATTTGTTTAAAAGACCTCCGAAGAACAGGCGAATCTCAACATAACACCGGCTGTTACGTAACAGTCGGGATCATTAATATGTACGCCCCCAATATTTGCATATGCCAGCCCATGTTCAAGCATTAGACAAGGGCAGCCAGTATTAACGTCTGGATCTGTGCACAGCTGAATCATCAGACTAGGTAAGCAAGCAAGAACAACAGCGAAAAATGGCAGATGGAGCAATAATAACTGACATGATCCATGATTACATGATATTTTTAGTGATATTTGTGAATCGTCTTTCTAAATCTTTCGTTAGCATGTTGCTAATGTACTGTTAAATGTGGATAAAGTTATCGTTTATTACTGTATTCACGGAGACAAGAGCCGCCGCTATTTTCATTTATACAGACAATTGCAGTCTGTATAATTCATAAACACAACTTCATTCTTTATAAATCTCTCCAACAGTGTGTAATGTTAGCTTTAGCCCGTTAGCCACGAAGAACCATCAAACTCATTCAGAATCAAATGTAAATATCCAAATAAATACTATATTCGCATGATCCGACGCATGCATGCAGTGTGCATGACAAGCATCTTGTAAAGATCCAATTGAGGGTTATATTAGCTGTGTGAACTTTGTAAATGCACTGTATTATAGTCGAGAGCTCAGAGGGCAGGGAGCACGTGATTTAAAGGGGACGCAGCCTGAATCAGTGCATAGTTAATGATGCCCCAAAAATTTAAAAAAACTATGGGTATTTTGAGCTGAAACTTCACAGACACATTCAGGGGACACCTTAGACTTATATTACATCTTGTAAAAACTGGTTCTAGGGCACCTTTAAAAATGACATGGTCACAGTACACTCTTTTAAATACACAAAAGGCTTTTTTATAGTGGAAAAAGTTCTTCAGATTATTGATTTATTGCACTCTGTACAAACATATATGTCCTGTCTTTACTTAGAAAATAACAAATACATGATTATAGTAAAGGAAACATTTGGAGAAAAGGGAAAGTGAAAGAGAGATGTACAGGAAAAGATAAGATGAAGAAGAAGATTTATGGCATATTCCTGTTTTCTCTTGCCTGAACGGTGATTGGGAAAAGAATGCAAACAGAACAACACCCCCACACCCCCTTGCCTCTATCTGGGCATTATATAAAGCTCAGCACGTACTCAGTCGTCTTCAGTCTCCGAAGTATACGGACATCAATCGTTCACTATGAATAGACTGATATTTGCCTCTTTGCTGTTCTATGCAGCATATCAAACTGGTGAGTAATATACAATATCACTACTTTTTGTCTATTTACGCTACAGGATATCCATTTTTGTTGCACATTTCTACATTTAAGCTTGGGGAATAGATATATTTTGTTTGATTAATGAGGTTTTCCTCATGTTATAGGGTTTAATTATTGTGTTATGTGCAGGTGAATGCATTACAGGAGGAAGTGAGGCTGGTGCTCACTCTCGTCCGTACATGGCTTCACTTCAGTGGAATGGAAAACATGAGTGCGGTGGCTTTCTGATCTCCAGTCAGTGGGTCATGAGTGCAGCACACTGCTTTCAGGACGGGTATGTAACATAATGTCACTAGAGAGTTGTCCGACAGCATTGTGTTAGCATTTCAGTCGCAGATTGCTGTGATTTATTTAGAGGATTTGTTTTGATTTTGTTTTGATGTTGCAGAAATACTAAGTTGCAATGCAAAGTTGCAAAATGATAAATGTCCTGTTTGTTGCAGGAGGTCGTCCGGTGTTAAGGTTGTGTTGGGTGCTCACTCCCTGTCTGCTGCTGAGGACACTAAACAGACATTTGATGTTGATGCCGTCTACAGCCATCCTGATTTCACTATAAGCAACTATGACAATGATATTGCCCTGCTCAAGGTACATGCTGTGATCCAATCATGTAGCTGAAAATCAGTCTGTGTATGTGTGTGTGTGTGTGTGTGTCTGTATAAATATATATATATATATATATATATATATATATATATATATACAGTACAGTCCAAAAGTTTGGAACCACTAAGATTTTTAATGTTTTTAAAAGAAGTTTCATCTGCTCACCAAGGCTACATTTATTTAATTAAAAATACAGTAAAAAACAGTAATATTGTGAAATATTATTACAATTTAAAATAACTGTGTACTATTTAAATATATTTGACAAAGTAATTTATTCCTGTGATGCAAAGCTGAATTTTCAGCATCGTTACTCCAGTCTTCAGTGTCACATGATCCTTCAGAAATCATTCTAATATGCTGATTTGCTGCTCAATAAACATTTATGATTATTTTCAATGTTGAAAACGGTTGTGTATTTTTTTTTTCAGGATTCCTTGATGAATAGAAAGTTCAAAAGAACAGCATTTATCTGAAATACAAAGCTTCTGTAGCATTATACACTACCGTTCAAAAGTTTGGGGTCAGTAAGAAGTTTTATTTTTATTTTTTTGAAAAGAAATTAAAGAAATGAATACTTTTATTCAGCAAGGATGCATTAAATCAATCAAAAGTGGCAGTAAAGACATTTATAATGTTACAAAAGATTCGATTTCAGATAAACACTGTTCTTTTGAACTTTCTATTCATCAAATAATCCTGAAAAAAAATATTGTACACAAATATTTTGTACAATTGTACACATTAAATGTTTCTTGAGCAGCAGATCAGCATATTAGAATGATTTCTGAAGGATCATGTGACACTGAAGACTGGAGTAATGATGCTGAAAATTCAGCTTTGCCATCACAGGAATAAATTACTTTGTGAAATATATTCAAATAGAAAACAGTTATTTTAAATTGTAATAATATTTCACAATATTACTGTTTTTACTGTATTTTTAATTAAATAAATGTAGCCTTGGTGAGCAGACGAAACTTCTTTAAAAAAAATTAAAAATCTTAGTGGTTCCAAACTTTTGGACTGTACTGTATATATATATATATATATATATATATAGAAAGAAAGAGAGGGGGGGGGGGGAGAGATCAGTTTTCTACAGCTGACTGTCAAAATCATAGAATGCTTTTGTTATTGACAGCTGGAAAAGCCAATCACTGAGAGTTATGCAGTGAAACCAGTGAAATTCCAACGTGATGAAGAGGCTGATCCCAAGGAGACTGCTGTCGTGGAAACGGCTGGATGGGGCTCTTTGAACAACCTGGGAGGACGACCGGACAAATTGCAAGAGCTCAGTATCACGGTCATGATGCGACGTCTTTGTGGTCGCGGTGACCACTATGGAACGAAGTTCACCAGCAACATGCTCTGTGCTGCAGAAAGACGAAAGGACACCTGTGATGTAAGTTTTCACTGCAATGGTTAATAAAGCACCGCTATAGGTGGAGACAAACTCTAATATATGACCTTTCTCACTTCCGCTGTCTTTCTCTCTCTAATAGGGTGACTCCGGAGGTCCTCTCATATACAAGGGCATTGTTGTGGGGATAACCTCTAATGGAGGGAAGAAATGTGGCTCCACCAAAAGGCCTGGACTCTACACGATCATCTCCCATTACACTAGTTGGATTGACAGTACAACCACCCAGTAAAAAAAGCTGTGGAATCCTTTGCATTATATAGCCACATTTTTTCATAAGTCCTGTACATCTCATGTATTGCTATAATAAAATAAAAAAATCTACACCTTCCTGAATCTAGTAATGGTTGTTTTTGTTGTTGTTTAAATAAAATGTTTACTTCTTTAAAATGTCATCAACACCACTATTAAACAATTTAGTGTGAAGAGACCCCTGCTGTAAAATCCAGCATGAATTCCATGTTGGTCCATGCTGGTTAGTGCTGGTGGACCAGCATAGTTATGCTATTCTCGAGCAAAACTGAGCTGGTGTAGCTGGTCCATCAGCAACAAGCATCCCATGCTGATCCCAGCATGCAAAACATATTGGTGACCAGCAATGCTGGATTTTTAAGATGGGACACAATAGTGACAGAAGAAATACATTTGTTATATATTATATTATGCTGCCAAAACAGCTCTGACGCGTCAAGACGTGGACTCTACAAGACCTCTGAGTGTGCTGTGGTCCTGCAAGTTGTGAGGTGTGACCTCCATTTGGGAGATTTGCACATCCCACAGATGCTCAATCAGATTGAGATCTGGAGTTAGAAGGCCAAGTCAACACCTTCATCTCTTTGTCATGTTCCTTAAACCGAGGTTGTAAGCATGTCTTGAACATTGTGGAGACCATAGTCAAAGTCCCTTTTAAGACAAGTCATTTCACTCGACGTCCATCTTTGAAATGACTCTCAGGCATTCAAGTGCAGCTCCTATCTCTTTGAATGGGGAAACATCAAATTCTCCAAAGCTGTTTGCCAAGCATTCGTATATATTACATACTGCTGTAGGTCATTGAACATATCTATCCTAAAACACTTGTCAAATATTACATGTGTTTACATCTTACCATGCACTCTTTTACTATAAAAACTAAAGCGTTGCGTTGCATTCACACTCTTCTGTGAGCAGTGAGCCCCTGATTGGCCATCATTTTGAAATTGACGTGCACTGTTAGACCACTGAGGCAGACCAGCCTAAAAATGTAACTTTTTAAACTGTTTGTCTTCCTAACAACATACAGAGTGATGCATAATGTAGTGCACCACTGAAGCATCAAGAGTATGAATTATTGGGCCATTTCTAATTATTAGAGGGGACTTGTCCCCCTCAATGTCTATGGTGGTTACTGCCCTGCCTCAAACTATTCCTAAACAATTTTTGCAGTGTGGCAAGGTGCATTACCTTGCTGAAAGAGGCCACTTCCATCAGGGAACCTTCATTTGCCATGAAGGGTGTACGTGGTCTGCAACAATGTTCTTCGCAGAACATTGCCCAGAGCATAACACTGCCTCCGCCAGCTTGCCTTCTTCCCATAGAGTATTCTGCTGCCGTCTGTTCCCCAGGTAAACGACAAACTGTGATGTACTGCATCTAGCCATCTTCATTTGGCCCTTGTCAAAGCAAATTTTTGCTTGCCCATTTTTCTTGCTTTCAACATGAATTTCAAGAACTGACTGTCCACTTGCTGCCTAATATATCTCACACCTTGGCAGGTGCTATTTTAACAATAAAAACATGTTATTCACTTTACATATCAGTGTATTATCAGTGTTTTCACCAGTGTATTATATTATATTATATTGAAAATATATCTCTACATAGCCCTTTCACTGAGTTTACCAGGCAAGAGCAATATCAGCAGTTCTTATGCTTGTCAGTATTTGCCGTTTTGTAAAACATTTTGTGGCTCAAGATCAAATTTGACATTCACTTAGATGCACTTAGATGTACTTATCAGCATTTTAAAGAAACCGTTTTAAGAGGAAGTAGAAGACTTTTTGGCAATTAAACGAATCAAACTGATAACAGTGGGGATCTTCTCTATGACTGATAAATAAAGAATTTCCACATGTTCTGACAGTTCAACGGCATGATGTTAAACTTTTGTGGATTTGTGTGTAAAATGTTGCAATGATGCTCATTGTGTTATGTAAGACTTTTTGAGTGCATCGTTAAATCTGAGTTATGAAACACAATGTTTTTCATATTATTTACATACAAAATGCAAGTACAACCCAACGGCTGGAGCTAACGGAATCTTTCCCAATTAGTACGTTAAACAGACCATCCATCTGTGTTGCAATATCTGCTATCTCTAATTTAAACAGTCCATGTTTGGTCTTTTGAGAAGGCTATTTTTCAGTTTTTGGTGTTGCAAAACCCCCATATACTGTATGAGGCTGCAGGCATTTGGATGCCAGATATTGGCTCCTTGACCTGGTTATAATTAACAAAGTTCAGGAAATTTCCATTGTTTTGTGTGCAATATCTGTTCTGACACATGCAAACCATTTCCAGCAGGCCGGTATGGCCATTGGCCACATATCTATTTATATTCTTTATATTCAATAGATTTCTATTGTCGTGACAATGGATGAAAAGGATAACATTCTCTGTAATCTCTTGGCCAAATGCCCACCCAACATGTTCCAGTGTATCCCTCAGCATATAGTTAAGGACATGTTCTCAGATTGGACCAGGACCAAATCCCAAAGACTGCTCTGAGACGGACACCACCTGGCAGAAGAAAACAAGGGTGACCTAAAACAACATGGAGAAGTGATGGCAGAATTGAAGGAGATGGGTCTGACATGTGCAAGGCACATCACACTGCAAATGATCGAGTTAAGTGGAGGTAAATTGTTGATGCCTTATGTCTGACTAGGGAACGAACAGAGCTGGGTAGATTACTTATGAATTGTAATCAGTTACTGATTACAAATCACATGTAATTTCACCGCCAGAAAAACTCGAAGAATCTTGAACTGAACATATACAGTGGGAGTATTCAGACCCCCTTATATTGTTCACTCTTTATTATATTGCAGCCATTTGCTAAAATCATTTAAGTTCATTTTTTTCCTCATTAATGTACACACAGCACCCCATATTGACAGAAAAACACAGAATTGTTGACATTTTTGCAGATTTATTAAAAAAGAAAAACTGAAATATCACATGGTCCTAAGTATTCAGACCCTTTGCTCAGTATTTAGTAGAAGCACCCTTTTGATCTAATACAGCCATGAGTCTTTTTGGGAAAGATGCAACAAGTTTTTTCACACCTGGATTTGGGGATCCTCTGCCATTTTTCCTTGCAGATACTCTCCAGTTCTGTCAGATTGGATGGTAAACGTCGGTGGACAGCCATTTTTAGGTCTCTCCAGAGATGCTCAATTGGGTTTAAGTCAGGGCTCTGGCTGGGCCATTCAAGAACAGTCACGGAGTTGTTGTGAAGCCACTCCTTTGTTATTTTAGCTGTGTGCTTAGGGTCATTGTCTTGTTGGAAGGTAAACCTTCGGCCCAGTCTGAGGTCCTGAGAACTCTGGAGAAGGTTTTCGTCTAGGATATCCCTGTACTTGGCCGCATTCATCTTTCCCTCGATTGCAACCAGTCGCCCTGTCCCTGCAGCTGAAAAACACCCTCACAGTATGATGCTGCCACCACCATGCTTCACTGTTGGGACTGTATTGGACAGGTGATGAGCAGTGCCTGGTTTTTTCCACACATACCGCTTAGAATTAAGGCCAAAAAGTTCTAACTTGGTCTCATCAGACCAGAGAATCTTATTTCTCACCATCTTGGAGTCCTTCAGGTGTTTTTTTAGCAAACTCCATGCAGGCTTTCATGTGTCTTGCACTGAGGAGACGCTTCCGTCGGGCCACTCTGCCATAAAGCCCCGACTGGTGGAGGGCTGCAGTGATGGTTGACTTTGTACAACTTTCTCCCATCTCCCGACTGCATCTCTGGAGCTCAGCCACAGTGATCTTTGGGTTCTTCTTTACCTCTCTCACCAAGGCTCTTCTCCCCCGATAGCTCAGTTTGGCCGGACGGCCAGCTCTAGGAAGGGTTCTGGTCATCCCAAACGTCTTCCATTTAAGGATTATGGAGGCCACTGTACTCTTAGGAACCTTAAGTGCAGCAGAAAATTTTTTGTAACCTTGGCCAGATCTGTGCCTTGCCACAATTCTGTCTCTGAGCTCTTCAGGCAGTTCCTTTGACCTCATGATTCTCATTTGCTCTGACATGCACTGTGAGCTGTAAGGTCTTATATAGACAGGTGTGTGGCTTTCCTAATCAAGTCCAATCTGTATAATCAAACACAGCTGGACTCAAATGAAGGTGTAGAACCATCTCAAGGATGATCAGAAGAAAAGGACAGCACCTGAGTTAAATATATGAGTGTCACAGCAATACTTAGGACCATGTGATATTTCAGTTTTTCTTTTTTAATAAATCTGCAAAAATGTCAACAATTCTGTGTTTTTCTGTCAATATGGGGTGCTGTGTGTACATTAATGAGGAAAAAAAAAAGAACTTAAATGATTTTAGCAAATGGCTGCAATATAACAAAGAGTGAAAAATTTCTGAATACTTTCCGTACCCACTATGTAAGCGGAAGGTTTATTAGGGAAAAAATATAAACATTAAAAAAAAATGAAAAATTATAGGAGAATCAATGAATTGTGAACAACTTACTGCCATTGTGTAAATAATATATAATCATGTAATCCATAAAAAAGTAACTGTAGTCTGATTATGAGTATTTTAAAAAGTAGTTTACTCTAATTAGAAATACTTGATTTTTGGAATCTGATTATGTAATCCAGATTACATGTAATCAGTTAGTACCCAGCTCTGGGAACGAAGAGGAGTAAGTAATAGTTAAGCAAGAGAGTTCTGGAAGACTTCTTGAAAAATTATTGATAAGCAGTTAAGCTTAAGTTGAACGGACGACAAGACGATGCATTACTGCATCCTTTACAAAGCATATATCTGGACCTTTACCTCTCTTCCCTCCTTTCCTGTACAATAATTTCCTTTATGGATATTGAACTGAAAAACCAGTGCAGGGTCAATATTTCAGAAGAACATTACTTTCTTTCTTTTGGGTTTAGTAGACCCCCTTTTTTATAACATATGTCATACTCCTCCTGCTGAGTCTGGTTCTTGTCTTCCCTTCTCCCATGCTGTCAGAGTACAGAGTAACTGTCTCCAGTCCTCTGGAAATAGGCCCACAACAACAATCTTGCTTATCTGAAGTGAACAGAAATTAAACACCACTTACTCAATCATGTTGCACATGTCTTTTTCTCAAGTTCAGATTCAGATTGTTTCGCTAAAATTGCTCTTGTTTAGAAAGTATTTACATGAAGTATTTAGGTATTTGTCCACTACTTTCTCAGTAGCTTTTAAGGATACACTCTAAAAATGCTGGGTTAAAAACAACACAAGTTGGATTGAAAATGGACAAACCCAGTGATGGTTTTAACCAAGCGGTTGCATTAAATGTTTGCCCAACATGCTGTCTGTTTTATTTATTACTCAATTACTCTATTTTATTTATTACTCAACTATTGTTTAAAAATGACTATATGGCTGGCTTAAAATGAACCCAAAATAAGTTACAAATTAAAAATCAGACACATAATTACTAGAGGCAACAATAATCAAAAGGTGTACATTTATTAAAGGTGCCCTAGAATCAAAAATTTAATTTACCTTGGCATAGTAGAATAACAAGAGTTCAGTACATGGAAATGACATACAGTGAGTCTCAAACTCCAATGTTTCCTCCTTCTTGTGTAAATCTCATTTGTTTAAAAGACCTCCGAAGAACAGGTGAATCTCAACATAACACCGACTGTAACGTAACAGTCGGGATCATTAATATGTACGCCCCCAATATTTGCATATGCCAGCCCATGTTCAAGGCATTAGACAAGGGCAGCCCGTATTAACGTCTGGATCTGTGCACAGCTGAATCATCAGACTAGGTAAGCAAGCAAGAACAATAGCGAAAAATGGCATATGGAGCAATAATAACTGACATGATCCATGATTACATGATATTTTTAGTGATATTTGTAAATTGTCTTTATAAATGTTTCGTTAGCATGTTGCTAATGTACTGTTAAATGTGGTTAAAGTTACCATCGTTTCTTACTGTATTCACAGGGAGACAAGAGAGTCATCGCTATTTTCATTTTTAAACACCTGCAGTCTGTAAAATGCATAAACACAACTTCATTCTTTATAAATCTCTCCAACAGTGTGTAATGTTAGCTTTAGCCACGAAGCACAGCCTCAAACTCATTCAGAATCAAATGTAAACATCCAAATAAATACTATACTCACATGATCCGACGCATGCATGCAGTATGCATGACGAACATCTTGTAAAGATCCATTTGAGGGTTATATTAGCTGTGTGAACTTTGGAAATACACTGTATTATAGTCGAGAGCTCGGGGGGCAGGGAGCACGCGATTTAAAGGGGCCGCAGCTTGAATCGGTGCATAGTTAATGATGCCCCAAAATAGGCAGTTAAAAAAATTAATAAAAAAAAATCTGTGGGGTATTTTGAGCTGAAACTTCACAGACACATTCAGGGGACACCTTAGACTTATATTACATCTTGTAAAAACTGGTTCTAGAGCACCTTTAATAAACAATTTAATAAATGTTTATTGTTTAATTATTATTCATTAAACTTATTAATAAATGTTCATACTATGTTCAAGAAATACAGTAGCCTTTTTAAACAATAGTTGAGTTAAATAAAACTACCCATAGGCAAACATTTAACTCAACTGCTGGGTTAAAACAACCCAATTGAGTGTAGGGTTTGTGTAAGTGTGTTTAAGTGATACCATTTGGTTTGTCTTGTTTTTTGTTTTATTGCAATTTATGTGTTTGTATGCACTGTAAACCTGAATAAGTTGGCAAAACTTAAAAAAATAATAATAATAAAAACATTAGGTAATCAATTACATAAATTTTTTAAGTTAAGAAATTCAAAGTTTAAATAACCAGAACTGGCAGATTTCAATTTTGTACTCATACATTTTAATTGCTCTTAACTTGAAATTTTTGAGTAAGTTAATTCATACATTAAACTTAAAATTATCTTAAGTAATCTTAATTTATATATACTTATTTTGGGGATTTTTGTTTTTACTATGATAGGACAGTAAGCAGACAGGAAGCGATGTGGGAGAAAGAGAGAGGGTGGGATCGGGAAAAGTCCATGAGCCAGGACTTGAACTCTGGTCGCCCGTAGCGCAATTGCACAATATGTCGGCGCACTGCCCACGAGGCTCTCTGCACCAACATCTTAAAGGGTTAGTTCACCCAAAAATGAAAATTATGTCATTAATGATTCACCCTCATGTCGTTCCAAACCCGTAAGACCTCCGTTCATCTTCAGAACACAGTTTAAGATATTTTAGATTTAGTCCAAGAGCTTTCTTTCCTTCCATTGAAAGTGTTTGTACGGTATACTGTCCATATCCAGAAAGGTAATAAAAACATCATCAAAGTAGTCCATGTGACATCAGTGGGTTAGTTAGAAGTTTTTGAAGTATCGAAAATACATTTTGGTCCAAAAATAACAAAAACTACAGCTTTATTCAGAATTGGGATGCACCTAATGCTTTGATAACATTAGCATAGCAATTGCTGTACGGCAATATGGAACATTTATGAAAACTCAGCCCAGTTTCAGGTAAATTTAAGTTTGTCTAAATTAAAAGAAACAAGTTCATAAAACTCAAAACAATGAAACAATTCATATTACTTAAAATGTGTCAGTTTCATGAACTCAAAAAAAGAGAACGTTCTAAATATTCATAAAAAGTTAATTTGATTGAACTAATTTGTTTAATTTGAGTTTGCCTACTCAAACCAATTTATTTTTTTGTGGGTTTACAATGTGATTGTACAGCACTTCAATGTGCAGTTGTTAAGGTACTTTATAATTAAATGAAATGAAAAAGAAATATCCCAAAAGGAGACATACTATATATTAGCAGAACAGAAAACATCTGCCTTTCAAATGTTTTTAAAACTGTACAATACATGTCATGCTTTTCACAAAGAATAGGAATTGTAAGTCAGATGAAAGAAACAATGCTTGCTCATTTCAGCAAGTTGAACATGTACAGCTGCTGCCATGGTTGACATTTGATGTTAGTTAACTGAGCTAGTTGTGATGCTTGGCCAATAACAGGAAAATCAGATAGCATTGAGTAAAAGAAAGGAAGTCAATTCCTCAGGGTCAAGTGCTGGAATGCTTTTCAATGGCCGTGTTCCTGTTTTCTGGAGTAGTAGACAAGTTCACTAAACAAGTCAAGTAAAACATTGTGGGGGAGTTCGTAAAGGTGTTTTCTTCCTGAATTACAGTAGCAAAGGTGCACTTGAGTCTGTTCACCTACTTAACCCAACTATCTAGGGCATTTTCTGTGCTTGCCAGTTAAAGGTACTCTGCTAAAAGCAACTGTATAATCAAAGTTTGTCTTGTGTGTCTTTGTTTTGGTATTTTGGCAAGACTTTTGTGTGTTTTTAAGGGAAGTTCAACAAACTGCCTGCCAGGTCTTTATCTTAGTGTTATCATCCACAAAGCCATATACCAAAGTTCCTGTTTCTCTATTTTTGCTGCTCTCAGACCTACACAAATGAGTAGGCTTGATAACTTTGCGATAATGTTGCGAAATTTGTTCTTCATCTCCCAGCTGGAGAATTTAACTCTGTTTTGTATAATAATAAAGGCTTAAAAGAAACATGGCAAGAATCCAATGATAACACCAGTGAAATGAGTAACATATAGCCTGTTTCAACAGCTAATGCACATACAAATGTGGCATTACAAGTTCAAGACAATGAAACAAAATAAACATTAAACATTAATATATAAAATCATACAATTAGGATGTATAGCAGTACTTTTTTCATATGATACTAAATTATTTTTCCCCCTTGCTCAGTGATTTAAAGGATTAGTTCACTTTCAAATTAAAATTTCCTGATAATTTACTCACCCGCATGTCATCCAAGATGTTCATGTCTTTCTTTCTTCAGTCGAAAAGAAATTAAGGTTTTTGATGAAAACATTCCAGGATTTTTCTCCATATAGTGGACTTCAATGGCCTCCAAAAGTTGAAGGTCAAAATTAGAGTTTCAGTGCAGCTTCAAAGCGTTCTACACGATCCCAGACAAGGAATAAGGGTCTTATCGAGAGAAACCATCCCTCATTTTCTAAAAAAAAAATGTAAAAAATTATATACATTTTAACCATAAATGCTCATCTTGAACTAGCTCTCTTCTTCTTCTTCTCTATTAGAATTCCGGCAGTGTAGACGCTGCTAAAGCCACGCACACACTTAACGATTGTAAGGCCGATTATGAATGTAAATTGATACTTATGACTGATCGCGCTCAAACACGTCCAGTCAGAGCCAGTTGCGTTCAGTCTGCGATTACAGTCGGTGTTCAAATTCCATGTGTAAGTATATAAATCTGCTTCAGTCGCAGGAAACAATCGCTGTATGTTGAGCACAGTCTTAGAATGTTTTAGCTAGTCGTTAAATGCGTGCCCGGCTTAAGTGTATTACTGCCCTCCACAGGCCAATTGTATATGACAATTTAGTTCAAACTTTGACCTGTAGAGGGCAGTAATACACTTAGCAGTGTATACACTGCTGGAATTCAAATAGAGAAGAAGAAGAGAGCTAGTTCAAGATGAGCATTTATGGTTAAAATGTATAAAATTTTTAAAAAAAATTTAGAAAATGAGTGATGGTTTTTCTAGATAAGACCCTTATTTCTCGCTTTGAAGCTGCAATGAAACTGTAATTTTGACCTTCAACCGAGAAAAATCCTGGAATGTTTTCATTACAACCTTAATTTCTTTTCGACTGAAGAAAGAAAGACATGAACATCTTGGATGACATGGGGGTGAGTAAATTATCAGGAAATTTAAATTTGAAAGTGAACTAATCCTTTAATGGACCGTGGTTGGCTGTTTTTAGTCAGTTATTAGCTGGTGGACCAGAACAAACAGCTGGTCATACCAACTTAAGGTGGTCAATCTGCTTTTTGAAACAGTGACCATCTTAGACTAGCTATAACCAGCTATAATGTTCCAGACATGGCTAAATGAGCTATAAATTTGATACAGTTTTTTGTAACAGATACTAAGAAAACAGTTATATTTGGTGTTACTTTAGAAACATAATAGAAACATAATTTATGAGATTATTAAACATATAAATATTGTATTTATTCGCATAAAAAAAATAATTCAACCGAGAATAACGTTGCTCGAGGATTGCATGAGACACTGGTAATATTTCTTACTTGACGTCATCGGAGGAGGCAACAGTGTCATTCTTTTGTTTTGATTTAGCAATAATTGTGTTCAAAAACAATTATTATGACAAACTGATAAATAATCGTCACAAACAATGTTCATATTTCAATCACGGGGTGGCATATTGTCTGTACTGTAACGCTATGCAAAGCTGAAAATGACGACTCCCCCCCCTTCTTGAAGAAATGGTATGCGCGGTTCCTATGCGCTCAAGTCTGTTGTTTTCTCCTACAGTGAGTCGCATTCCTACTATGGAGACTAGCAATAGAAATAGTGGCAGATCTCCTTTTTAAATACCAAACAACGAACATGGCTGCTATAAGGAAAAACAAATCTCCTCTAATGACCGCTGCCGTAAGGTAATTATTGTTTTCCGTCGTTTAATTTTCGTGCCGGTTATATTATAGGCACGATGTTTTTATTTTAAAAATGACGGTTGCTGAGGCTCACGGGCCAACCGTCCGCGCGCTCCTCATCCATCTAAATATATCTTGTCAAAAGAAGGCTTCAGTATAGTAAGATGCTGAAATTAACCAGTTATTCAATAAAAATCTAATTAGCTACTAGATAGTTGTCGTTGAGGTAATTGTCGAGCGCCCCCGCCCACCCCTCAGCGTGAAATCATTGTTCTCGCTTGATTTGTGATCCCCTGAGACACTTCTTCCGTTTCCAAGATGGTGACAGCGCAGGGAAACTGTAAACATCCGTTCGCCTGGATTTTGGTTAAATACCCTTAAGATATGGATTTTGCTATGTCCTTGAATATCAAACGTCAAATCAGTCCGGTCATTACGTGATAAAATCAGTAACCGATGATATTTGAATTCATTGTCGAAATATATCTAATTTCCCTCAAAATTACGTGTCTCTAAATCCATTTAGCTGCACATATGGTTTTGAATAGACATATCTAAAAATAAATATCTTTTTTATTTTTATTTTTTTTTTATAGTGTACAGTTGTAGTGTACACTATCACAATGGCCAGTGACGAATATGGTGGATTTGGTCGTGTTTCTCACCAACATACTCAAATATAAAGGCATTTCTATTAAAGAAAATTTGCCCATGGACACTCTCACCATACTTGATAATATTAATATCACCCAAATATGAAAATTCTGTTCATATTGAAAATTCTTATTCATATTGTCTCAAAGTATCAAAACTCCTATGATATTAGTTTGTTGTTGAGACAGATTTTCATACACATTTTGAATAATATTCTCTCAGCAAACAACAAGAAATGTTTATAGTAACCACTCAATGAGTACTTTCACAAACTATTTGAATCTTTTTTTTATGAAAGTGTAATCTATTAAATATAATCTACAAATAATTAAATATTGACAGACTCTATAATCTTGTGTTCTTTTATTAATGGGTAGTGCTTGTTTTGTGAGTTCTTAGGCAGGCCTTGGCTAACTAGGCCAGTTAGAAACAATCAACTATAATTATCCTTTTTGTATTATACACATTAAAATGATTGAATTAATTACAACTGAACCTACATAACTGACCTGAGATCGGTTAAAACAGACACTCATTCATGAGTTCACCAGATCAACACGAATATGCAGTTTTTGAAATGTTTTGAAACCAATGTTTGAAACTGTATGATGTAAAGCCTCAATTTCTGAATGTATGTGAGTTTGATACACCACTGATTCAAAATAAAAGTGTTTCAGAAGCACCTATCACTAATTATGACACAAGCTAGAACCAGTGGTGTTTGACTTTATTGATTTTTAAAAAAATCTTTAATGAATGCAATGGCTCTGGTATAGAAGAGATTATCAGTTAATAATGACTCGGTCTGTTCCTTACACATGCAGTCAAACCAAAATTTATTCAGACAACTTGAACATTTCATTCATTAATACAGTTTATTTATTATAGTTAAACTGTGTCAGATTTTTTAAAATCTTAATTATGTCAGATAACACTTAAGCAAAACATGGTCAGGTCAAAGTGTCTGAATAATGTTTGGTTACAAATTATCAATTTTACTGGTAGTCCACTGTATGAAGAATTTTTGGGTATAATATGTCACAGTTTACTTTATTTTGCTATCCTCACTTACATAAATGAACTATAGTGTCCTGCACCCAATAGTAAAAATATATATATAAAAAAATATATTAAAAATGTCTGAATAAATTTTGGTTTTACTGTATATATCACATGACTTCAGAACACTTGGAATACAGTGGATGAGTGAGTCATATAAATTATTATTTTTATTTATTTATTTATTTTTTTGCTTTGTGGTGCTTGATAGCCCTTGGTCACCACGAACTGTCCTTTTATGGAAAAGAGCTGCATAAAAGTTTGGACAGACATAAGGGTGAATAAATAATGATAGAATTTAGTTTTTATTAAAGGGTTAGTTCACCCAAAAATGAAAATTCTGTCATTTATTACTCACCCTCATGCCGTTCCACACCCGTAAGACCTTTGTTCATTTTCGGAACACTAATTAAGATATTTTTGTTGAAATCCGATTGCTCAGTGAGGCCTGCATAGGGAGCAATGGTACTTCCTCTCTCAAGATCCATAAAGGTACTAAAAACATATTTAAATCAGTTCATGTGAGTACAGTGGTTCAATATTAATATTATAAAGCGACGAGTATATTTTTGGTGAAAACAAAATAACGACTTATATAGTGATGGCTGATTTCAAAACACTGCTTCAGGAAGCTTTGGAGCGTTATGAATCAGCGTGTCGAATCAGCTGTTTGGAGCGCCAAAGTCACGTGATTTCAGCCGTTTGGCAGTTTGACACATGATCCGAATCATGATTCGATATGCTGATTCATTGTGCTCCGATGCTTCATGAAGCAGTGTTTTGAAATCAGCCATCACTATATAAGTCGTTTTTTTTTTTTGTTTTTTTTTGGCGCACCAAAAATATTCTCGTCGCTTTATAATATAAATATTGCACCACTGTACTCACATGAACTGATTTAAATATGTTTTTAGTGCATTAATGGATCTTGAGAGAGGAAATGTCATTGTTCCCTATGCAGGCCCCACTGAGTCATCAGATTTCAACAAAAATATCTTAATTTGTGTTCTGAAGATTAACGAAGGTCTTACAGGTGTGGAACGTCATGAGGGTGAGGAATAAATGACAAAATTTTCATTTTTTTGTGAACTAACCCTTTAACTATTTTTTTCTGCATGAGTCCTATAAGGAGTTCGCCTGCAGTATTATATTGTTTCGTATGCTTTGTTATTTCCTGAAACACGTTCGGTAAATGTAATGCAATGCTGTTTTGCAGCTGTTCCCGCTTACGGCAGGTCCAGGCTCTGCTAAGGGATGATGTTAATACAGCTCCAGATGGCATCCTTTGCTCCCTGGGTGAGTTAATTAATCAAAATCACCTGTGCTCTTTCACTCATATAATCTTTACTCCAAAGAGACAGGTGGAGATGGCTTGCTTCAGTGAGCCACCTGTAAGTAATATGCTGTGTTTGTGTTTGATTTTTCAGGTATTGACAGCCGCTACAATGAAGGCTGCAGCGAGCTTGCCAGCTACCTTTTCTGTGGCTTGTATAAACACAACCATTTTGACATGGAGCAGATCCCAGAGGACTTCCCAGAAGAAGTGTTGGATGGTACGGCATCCTCTCATCCAATCATATTCACTGATAGGGTTAAAAAGCTATTCATTTACAGTCATTTATTCTTGGCGGGAATGAGCACATTTGTTGTACATCTTTTTTACTCCGTACTGTTGTATGATTGCTTTTTCCTAGATGTGATCATCCTTATTAAGACAGAGTGTGTCCATCTGTACTGCAACCCAGTGAATTATGGGTACTTGCTTCCCTATGTATCTCACTGGAGAAATCTGCACCTCCATTGTCTGACTGAGACAGAGGTAATGATCTACTCTATAACACTGCTTTTCATAATTTCCACATCTCTACTAGGGATGCACCTATATTACAATTTGAGCTGAAAGAATAGGCAGATTTTTTTTTCATGTTGTAGCAGATATTAAAAATGTTATATTATTTTGTCTGAAGAAATGAAATGTAAAAATAACACACACACATATTTAAATGATAAAATATATATAAAAAAAAAAAATTAATTGTGAGATTACACTGAACAGTTATTAGTGTTCTTAAATATTAAAGGGTTAGTTCACCCAAAAATGAAATTTCTGTCATTAATTACTCATCCTCATGTCGTTCCAAACTCGTAAGACCTTTGTTCATCTTCGAAACACAAATTAAGATATTTTTTATGAAATCCGAGAGGTTTTTTTATTCCCCATAGAAAGCAGCATAATTACCACATTCAAGATCCAGAAAAGTAGTAAAAACCAGAAAAGTTGTTAAAATAGTAGATTTAACTGCAGTGGTTCAACCTTAATGTTATAAAGTGACGAGAATACTTTTTGTGCACAGAAACAAAACAAAAATAATGACTTTATTCAACAATTTTTTTTTACCCTGTTATTCTCCTACGCTGTTTACATTGTATAGGCAGTTCAGGTGTCCAGGTTCTACGTCAGAACGCCAAATGTTTATTGGCCGATGCTGTTCACGTGAGCAGCACGACACATGCGAGTATACAAAAAGTATTTGAACCACAATAGTCACGTTGACTATTTTAACAATGTCTTTACTGCTTTTCTGGACCTTGAATGTGGTAATTACGTTGCTTTCTATGGGGGATAAAAAAAAAAAACTCTTGGATTTCATCTCAAATTCTTTAGTTTGTGTTCCGAAGATGAATGAGGGTGAGTAATTAATGACATTTCATTTTTGGGTGAACTAACCCTTTAACTTTAAGTGAGAAATACAACTAACTGTAAATAGATGGGGAAATGAGCATTTAGACAATTAAATATCCCATATCTGATGATAAATATCCAATATTGACTGTCACACACTCATATTCATCCACTTACAGTTCCTTTATCTCAAATCTTTTGTTTGTTGTTTTCTCTTCATTTTCTGTCTCTTAGTATGAGGATGAAGAGGTTGCAGAGGAATTTAAGATCTCAAGTTTTGTGTCCATGGTTCAAGACTGCCGTTGTCTTGGAATCCCCTACAGTTCACATGGTAAGCATGTGATACACTGATGTAGGTATTGCAAAAGTATTGTACTTTTGGCCATCATATTTACAGTTGATTCATATTTTCCATAGACCAGGTTCATAAGTTTGACATGTTCATGTTGGAGAAATGGCCCATCATTCAGGCATTTGCCTTGGAAGGAATCGGGGCTGGAGTGTTTTTCACCATGAAATACAAGGTTTTGAATTTATACTCTATTCCTTTTACTTGTATAAAACACATAGAACCCATAAGTCATGTACAATATATAACAGTTGTATATTATATAATATGGTTGATACTAGAGTAAAGGCACATTAACTAAAACAGCTTTTGTTATTATGTCCTTCTCCAAAATTGTTTGTATATTGTATCTTTATAGCTCACAGATGTAAGTCAGAGACTCTGGCAAATCTACAGCAGATTGGACCCAGTGTCTCTGGACTGCCTTCTCAAAGAGGTAAAACAATTGCATATATTGAAGCATGATTGTTTACCTTTCCCATGTCTATGCACCTATTTCTTTCTTATACAAGAGTGGGTGTGATATTCTCTCACAGGACCTTCAGCTGTTTGAGCGACAGTGGAGCTGTCTGTTCTCCAGTATGGAAATTGAGAGTGCTCTGTCCATGCAGGAGCTGTCAGAGGCCCAAGTTGCAGAGGTACTGTTTGTAATATTATCCCTACCATAATTTTGGAACAATTTTAAGGTCAAAATGAAATCAAAGTTGCTTTATTTACTTTCAGATGAAGTCACCTAGGTTGCATAAGCTGGAAATAATTGTTAACCAATAACCAATAGTCAAATAGTTATTTAGGCATTGTAGTTTCCACAAATGTCTGCAAACTCAAATTTAGGGCTCTATTCTGATATTGAAGCCTTCTTAAATGGTCCTGATGGATTAAAATCATAAATTCCAAATTATATCAAGCTGCCTCCTACATGTTTTTTTTCCTTCTCATTATTATAGTCATTTTATGTTGGCTGTAACAGTCACTGAAAATAATGTGTTGGATATGATTCATTGTGTGATGCCTAATCTCATTTTCTGTGTCTTTCAGCCTTTCAGAACATATTATTCACATGGTCTTATTTCCAGCAATATTACAGACAAGAGGTATTTTCATGTGATACAGTAGCTCTTATTTCTAAGACATTCTGGAGGAATTATTTCTTTCTAAGGCATATGATGAATTTTACATTGTCTGTACTCCAGTAAAAGCAGGCAGCCATTCGTTTTGTTTGGAAGTCACTCTGCTAAGAAAGATCTGGAGAACTACTGTTTCACCTTTCCCTCTGAAGGCGACCATATCCGCAACACTGGCCCTGCTGGGGGTGTTGCCAAACACATGGTGAGAGAGCGCCACACAGTGGCATGATGACTCAGACCTTACATGAATTCCTTTTCTTCCTTTATGTATTTTTATACATACAACAATTTGATATCTTTTTATCTCTCTCACAGCTGCTGCAGTGTGTGGCTCCTAAAGGGCCACTAGCCTGCGCTCGAACCTATTTCTTTGGAAGCACACATGTCCCATACTTGGGTAAGTATACCTCTGGAGAATGTTTTTAATTAAATAATTTTCAATTTCCCTGCACTGTGTGATGTTCACTGGTTTAATCCAACAGGAAATAACAACACCCAGCAGAAGAGCACAGACCTACAGTAAGTACTCCAATTGTGCTTTGTACTGTGTTTTGATGATTGGATTGGTACTAAATTTAGACCTGTTGTGTTACAGGCTGCTTTCACATATCTACTCAGCTGCTGTTCAGTCTGTATTGGCAGGAATCAAATGTTTCTCTATCAACTCCAGTGCTAGTAAGGTAAAATGACACCAGCAAAACTCTGACGAACATTAATGTAGGATTTACCTTAAAAGTAAAAGTTTTATACTAGTAAAATAAAAAGGCAGCTTAAGATGGGAGAGCAATCTTTGATTGTGGGTAAAATATTCTCATTTCAGAAATAGCCTTCTGATAACTGTAACCATAAAGTTTTAAAGGTGTGGTCATATTAGCAACATTTCGCAGGCAAAAAGGGGACGTTGTCAAGTGTAGCACAGCTCATACAGAAGTTTTTTTCAAACCAAGCAGCTTTCTGTTGGTCAACAAGTGAGTTTGTGTGACGAACTTCAACTCTGCTGCGATGTCTGCCTGTGGAAATCGTTCACCCTCAAAAGAAATTCCAGATCGCATGGATTTCTGTTAAGATGACTGATTTTGCCCATGAAAATCCCTTGATTAATGGTAAATGTGAGCGCACCTTAAGAGAACAGTGGAGTCCATGCCACAGCTATAACGCTAATGACAGGGGAATGATATTGTCGAAACATTGCTGGAACTACTTTCAGAGAGAATCCAGTGTTCACAGAACATAACTAAAATGCAAGTTCCTGTCTGTTTGCGTGGACGCTAATATAGCTATTGTTATAGTTATCATTCTTGGTGTGAATGGGCCTTTATCACAGTCATTTTATGATGCCATCATTATAGGTATAGAAATATTACTCTGGTTATTATTATAGTAAATGATGTATGCATATTTTTTTCAAGGCAAAGGATGTAGCAGAACAAACATTTCAGCTGGCCTTGGACAATTTCGGGTTGATTCAGTACAGGGGAGCTCTCAGGTATGCAGCACACACAGTAATCACACTCTGTGGCTATAAACAGGCCAAGAAGAAATCTGCAGACTTCTTTTTTTTTTTTCTTTTTTTTTCTTTTTTTTTCTTGCTGCTTGCTTTCTGAGCTGATAAATCTGTTAAACAGATGAGTTCTATTTTCTTATTGGAAGATGAAGTATGTTCAAATTATCCAAAATTTTATTAAACACACAAGGGGAACAAAAGAGAATGTGTAGAACTGACAGACGTTCCATTTCTGTGGAAATCTGCTTAAAGGGTTAGTTCACCAAAAATGAAAATTATCCCATGACTTACATCCTCAAGCCATCCTAGGTGTATATGATGAATATCTTCTTTCAGATGGACACAATCAGATATATTTAAAAAAAAAAAGAGAGAAAAAAAAATATCCTGGCTCTTCCAAGCTTTATAATGGAAGTGAATTAGGGGGCGTGATTTTGAAGCCCAAAAAATGCATCCATCCATCCATCCATCATAAAAGTAATCTATATGGCTCCAGTGGGTTAATAAAGGCCTTTTGAAGCAAAGCGATGGGTTTTTGTAAGAAAAATATCAATATTTTTAAATCGTACCCCCCATTTATTGGAAAAGCCAGGATATTTTTTAAATATATCTCCGATTGTGTTCGTCTGAAAGCAGTTAGTCATATACACCTAGGATGGCTTGAGGGTGAGTAAATCATGGGATAATTTTCATTTTTGGGTGAACTAACCCTGCAACCTTCTCTGGAGTTCTGAGCATTCAGATTACTTGTGGGCCTTAGCTATAAGACACTGGTTTCTAAGAAGGATATTATATGAGAAACAACATCTGCTTGCATTGTAAATTGAGAATCTACTTTATTTGCTTATTTCAGGTCCAAAGCTGTGTTTAGCATACAGGCTGTCAATAATGAGGGAACGTGAGTTTCTATACACAAACACACACGACTATTCCCTTCACATCTTACACTGTATTATACACGTTCTACGTTCTTTTAATTGGTTTATTTTGTATTCCATAACTGATATAAAAGATAAACAATCTTTGTTTACACAGAATCATTCCCCTCAGTGACGAAGACAGTCGCTTTCTGGTAAAAACTGTGAGTAAAACCTTTCCAGCCCAGCTGCAGCATGAGATGGCTGACTAAATATTTTCATTGTACAGTGACATAAATGGCTGACTTCTCCACAGGCATCCATGATGGTGTTTGATATCCCAGATCTCCAGTGTGGAGGAAACCTAGGATCAGTAGTTTTCTCTGAGTCCTTTCTAGAGTCCAGCGTTTACATTCAGCAGAGAGGTAAGAATCCATTTAGTGACCGTATTCAGTTAAGTGCTGAAAAACACTGGACATGTGACTGTAAGGTATTTCTTTTTCTGCAGATGGCGCTCTTTCCTCTGACAGCTGTTTCACTGTGCTCACCTCCTCAGTTCCTCGCTATGTCTGCTGGCTGGTATAGTGCACTCATTTTCTATCTCTGCATGTGCAGAGTGAATGATATTTTTAATTAAATGCTGAGTTAATTGATTAAATGACTTCCGTGTGTTATAGGTAGATGAGGCTGATGTGCGAATGTCTGAACAGGCTCAGCATCTGCTGAAGGTGAAGTTTCATAATGCACTGGTTTGTACAAAACATTGAAGCTCCTTTCTCATGCTGTACTAACTCTTGTATATGCTTTTATACCTCTGTGTGTGTGTGTGTAAAACAGGAAGAGGATGGTACATGTTTGGGCATTCCTCTTACAGTGAGAGATTCGGCCTACATGTTCTCCAACAGCCTGCTCTCTACGCCGGAGGAAGGTCAGATTTCACTTCTACTGGAAGGTCATGGATTCAAGTAGTCTTTCCAAATAGGCATTAATGCTTTTGTGATGTTTTATTGTCTTGTAGGGAAGCTGGTGTTTTTTTCTGAGGGTATCTTATTTGTACATCCACATCATGGCTCCATCACACTTCCTATGAGTCACATCAACGCAATTAAACTCTATGATGGGGTGAGCAATGTTCTCATAATAGAAACAAGAGTTTCAAAAGTGACCTTAAAGATTTCTATTTCAATTCAGCTTTACCATCACAGGAATAAATTACATTTTAAAATATATTAAAATCAAGGCTGCCCTCGATTAAAGATTTTTCTAGTTGACTAGTAGTCATTCATTTAAGTGATTAGTCGACTAATAGTACGTTTATGTTAATAAACAATATAAATCATAATAATGACCTTTTTAATCGCCTACACAGAGCAATCAGCGCTTAAACGCACGCATAAATCTTGCAGCAGCACACCGGCAAACATAGCCTAATTATAAATGTGGCGTGAAAAAACAGAAGGAGACTGTCTGAACATTTTAATAATGTATTGATAAACTAGTGTTTTGTGTGTTTTTGGCTCCAGAGATGAAGTAGACAACATTGACTCATCATCTCCATAGTATTGGATGCACCTACATGAAAGTTTCATACAGATTACATAATCTGAGAATATTTGTTTTAGATTTGAATCAGTTCATTTAAAAGTATACATTTCAAGCTTTCCATAAATATATTTCTCAAGTCTCTGAGGCAAGTATATGCTGAGTTTCGGTTCATTTTTGTGACGCACTCAAGTTCACTTGAGACCGAGACGGCAGAAAGCGCATCCTGTTTGTTTTTTGTTATTTTACAAAAGCACAACATTTTGTTGTTATTTGGAGTTTAAAGAAATAAAAGCAGACTATTTACAGTTTCAGTATGTCCAAAAATGACTGAGTAGCCTATTTTAAGTTAAATGCAAGTTATTGCACAGGCGCCTCCATGTCATGCAGTAAGCACGGTCTCCACACAAAGCTTTGATATGGGCCAAATAATAGCACACATTTATGTAGGTTAATGTTAGAGCGAGAAAACTTGTCAAGTTGCTACTACTTGCATGTTTCAAGTGATAAGCCATACTTGAGGTTGATGAATGATAGGCAAATGTTTGGATTTCCTGCCGTTAACGATCTGTCCATCACAGACTGCATGATTTCGACACTTCCTGTTGAGTTTTTTTTTTCTGCAACTAACCGACTAATACCAATTTTGGTCAAGTAAGCCTCTTCTCATTGACTAAAGATTAGTCAACTATTAGGGGGCAGCCCTAATTAAAATAGAAAACATCTTTTAGATAGTAATAATATTTCACAATATTATAGTTTTTATTGTTTTTTTGATCAAATAAACACCAAACTTTTGAACGATATGCATTTATTATTAGTGATGTGTTTGTATTGACTAAATGTATGCAATGTTTTTTTTTTTCACAGGGCTCTGTGTCTGATATTTCAGTGCTGTTCATAGAGTATCAGACCTCTCTGCTTCGACACCTCCCATTCCCTTTACACAGCACTGAGCTCTCTCTGGCCATCGCTGTACTTCCCAGAACCAAGAGCTACAAAAGCTTCTATTCACAGGTGCTTACACACGCATACATATGCAGGCGGAACATTTAAGTTTCTTTTGTCCTGCAGAGTTGTTGTATTCTGTCTAGTGTTTGGTTATAAATGAGTTGTGATATGATTTGCAGGTCCTGCCAGCTTGGCACAAATCAGACTCTGGACTGAGAGTGCAGCACGTCCTCAATGATCAGCTGAGCCCTGAGCACAAGAGCATGTGAGATAACACTTCATTCTGCATCAGCTCAGCCAACAGCATGGGGCCTGATTTGTTAAGATCTTATTCTGTGCTTGAGCCCAGAGGTATAATGATGTAGCATATGATGGTATCTGATGACGTGTTTCCTCTCAGGTACTTCAGGCTGTTTAAGCTTCATGAAACACATTCTCCAGCGGCAAACAGCCACAGAGCTGTTCTGAAGACTGCTTATCCACAGCTGCCAGAGCAGGACAGGTAACACACACACACACACAAATGTACACTCATAGACCCTGTGCTATCCAGGGATGGTGTGGCAGAATATAAAGCAGTAAAACAATCAAAAAAAATAAAACAAACCTAACAACAAGTGACAAGACATTTTGTAGATTGTCTTGTCACTTGTCATGGTCATATATACACCGATCAGGCATAACATTATGACCACTGACAGGTGAAGTGAATAACACTGATTATATCTTCATCATGACATCTGTTAGTGGGTGGGATATATTCGGCAGCAAGTGAACATTTTGTCCTTCAAAGTTGATGTGTTCGAAGCAGGAAAAATGGGCAAGCGTAAGGATTTAAGCGAGTTTGACAAGGACCAAATTGTGATGGCTAGACGACTGGGTCAGAGCATCTCCAAAACTGCAGCTCTTGTGGGGTGTTCCCGGTCTGCAGTGGTCAGTATCTATCGAAAGTGGTCCAAGGAAGGAACAGTGGTGAACCGGCGACAGGGTCATGGGCGGCCAAGGCTCATTGATGCATGTGGGGAGCAAAGGCTGGCCTGTGTGGTCCGATCCAACAGACGAGCTACTGTAGCTCAAATTGCTCAAAAAGTTAATGCTGGTTCTGATAGAAAAGTGTCATGCTGACCCCTGTCCACTGCCAAAAGCGCCAACAGTGGGCACTTGGCCTCCAAATTCCCCAGATCTCAATCCAATCGATCATCTGTGGGATGTGCTGAACAAACAAGTCCGATTCATGGAGGCCCCACCTCACAACTTAGTGTCAGATACCACAGCACACCTTCAGGGGTCTAGTGGAGTCCATGCCTCGACGGGTCAGGTCTGTTTTGGCAGCAAAATGGGGACCAACACAATATTAGGAAGGTGTTCATAATGTTATGTCTGATCGGTGTATGCATTGAGTTTGCCTATGCACGTTGATGTTTTTAAATACTTTTGTTCAGGTTTCTACAGCATTTTGCCATCAGCAGTAGCGTGGGTGAAGAGTCTGTCTGTAGCGACCACGTGTCTACTGTGTTTTCAGACACTGTACTTGAAAGCACCAAACCTGAATCCAACAAAAAGGTGAAATGCATGTGTATACACAGAACACAGTCATACATAATCTAGCCGACATGTCATGCTGGAGGAAGCAGAGCATATGAATAATAATAGATAAATGTTTTTGTGTGTGTGTAGGTGGTTCTCACTATCATTTCAGGCTTGCCGGGCAGTCTTAAGGAGAATCTGTGTGATTTCTTGATGAAAGTGAATCAAAATAGCACCAGGTGAGAGAACAATCAAGATGCCATGAACTATCATTATAACTATAATGTTGTGTTACGTTTAAAATTGGACGTGGGAGATTCCTAGTGAGTGATATTTTTGACTTTAATGCATTTCGCTATACTACCATTGGAAGATGATTAAAACCAAATTTCAATTTGTACTTTGTGTTCTACTGCATTCTTCAAGTAGAAGGTTGGAAATTCTGACTTTCTGAGTTGAATGGCAAGTATTTTAGTATTCTTTATACTTTAAATCTCCTATGCTGAGTACTGTTTGATTGGCAGGTGGGAGGTGTTTTGCCCTTCTCTGGAGGGCTCTGAGGAATTCAGTGCTTCACACCTTCAGCGGTTCCTGAGCAGTCTTCTGGCCAAACAGAGGGACACGGTTCTGAACTCATCCAGAGTTCTGCTGCTTATACCAGGGTAAGACAGACAGGAACACTGTCTCAGAACCTTGTGAGGTGCGCATTGCGCATCACATTTATTTAAGCCTCTCACTATGTTATGAGATACAGCCAGTGATACAGAAGAAACAATTGGCCATTGTTTTTATGTAGTGCTGTCTATTGATTTAAAAAAACAAAATACAAAAACAAATTAATTACACTATTTTTTTTTTGTAATTGTGATTAAAAACAGGTTTTAATATTTTTCTATTGTAATAATTTCACATTTACTCTACAAATTAGTGTAGAAACAACTTAAAGAAGGTATAATTTAAATATCTGTTTAATGGCATCTTTATATGACATCTCTATGAAATTGACTTTTTAAACATTAATTATAGACATTCATCATGACAGTTTAACTGAAAGCTATCAATTTCAACATTTATATTTTATCTATATCTATATTTAATGCTTTAAAAAATAACTTTTAGTTTAAGTTAACTTAAAACAATCTTCACATAAACCCATTATAAACAGGTAGGAAATATACAGAAATTGAATAAAGTTATCAAACACTTTACAGTCTTCACTGCATAAATTATTAGTTAAATATAGATTAATCCTTATTAAAGCTACAATTTACTCTGTTACCTTTGTTCTTTGATTACCATTAATGAGACATCACAGTAACTGGTTTATTAGGCTACTGTGACCTGCCACTTTTCTCACAACTCTTTAGGTTAATTTAAGACATTATTTAACTCCTTTAAGACTGCTCTTATGAGGATACTCGACAAAATGGGTATTTGGGCATAAGTTATTGTTTGTTCAAGTTAAAAAGAGAACTTAATTCTGTTGCGCGTCTTTCTGTGCACACGAGTTGTGTGTGTATCACAGACACGGCATTCAACGCGTTAATTTTGACAGCCCTATTTTTATTACATGATTTTTTTTTTTTGTTTTACATCACATTGTGTGGTTGTTTTGTAGGTACACCGATGTGCTGGATGTAATCCAGGCAATCACGGCTCATCCAGACCCACAAGTTCACAGCCAAGTGACAGTGGGTGCCATCTCAGCCTGTGTCAACCCACTCACATCCTTCATCAAACACAGGCAAGAGTTTTTCCACATGACATTTATCACACCTACTTTTCCAAATGAACACTTGTAATTCAGAATGTAAATGCTGTAATAAGAATTATATGTCATTAAGTAATTAAAGTGTAAGTCACTAATGGGCCTGTTAACACGCTGTAATTTCCCTTGTTTGATGTCGTATCTAAAGCTCTCTGAAACTGCTCTTCACAGGCTTCTCTTCCCCAAACTCCTGGAACAGTGCAGTCAGGGTGAGTTTCTCTCAATATGGTGCGAGTATGTGTGGATGTTGCAGAATAGATTATCAGATGTGCTCCTGGTGTGGGGTCATATCATATGGAATCAAATTTTTCTGGGATCTTTAGAGATAGAATGTTCTTTTGTACTACGAAACCTAGTATAATTTTCTGAATTTAAAACTTCCTCCCAAAAAAAATCTCAAGATTAAAATGAGACTGGCCACATTTACACATGAACAATGCTTAAGTGGTGTTCAGCAACTTTCTATGTCTGAAGAATCCCATGGTTACACACAAGCATTATTTTTTAACAACATCCCTGATCATTTTCATCTGATATGAACAATATCAATCAAACTGTACTGAGTGTATGAAGACACTGAGCCATTACCAATGTGCCCTTAATTAAAGCAGCCTCATTTAACCTCAGCACTCTAGGGGAATTCCCCGTGTAATAAATGCACTGTAAGTAGCGTCTGTTAAATGATTCCTTATATGAGTTTTTCTTTTAGGCGTCGTCAGCAATGTTGTCTTCACGGGTTTGACTACTGAGCAGAAGCACCCTCTTCTCAAACACATGCAGCAGCTGATCCGTGCAGCCAATCCCAGAACTGCATTTGTCTTAGCAGAAAAAGGGGTGGTTAGAAGGTTTGTATATTGATGATTCCTCTGACTTACACTCTCACTTAAATGTTATGGTAATTATAGATTTTATTTTATTTTTTTGTACTGTAGGACTGAAGATGTAAGTCTTATCTTGGATGACAGCAGTTTCTCGCAGTCTCATATGATCAATGCACGATACCTTCTGTATCCTGGCTGGTAATAGTCTTGTTCTCTCCTCTTCTTAGTATATGTATGTACATACGTATGTAGTACTGGACTATACTGTGTAATTGTTTCAGGTGGGAGGGCAGGTTTGTGTCTGGAAGTGGAACTTTGTCTATGTCTCAGCATCGTATTGAGTTCAGTCGTCCATTAGAGAGACCATTATTTCTGCAGCGCTGCAAAGGTAAGCATCTTTTTGTGCATTTGTTTATCATCAATAAAACTTTCACAATCATGACATTCTGGTTTGTTGATTATTTGTATTGCAAATAATTAATTTTGTGTTTGTCACTTATTGTGTAACTTAATACACATACATACCTTAATTTAATCACACCAAAATCAAATATATATTTGCAATTTGATCAAATAATCATGATTAGGAGGTTATGTAATAATTGTCAGAGACCTAATCAGTAATAAACATTCAAAAAAGTTTAATTCTAGAGGGAGCGCTGACAGTATACATAAGGATGGAAGTGATCAAAGTAAAACCAACTTACTTTCTCTCTTTCTCGGTTTCTTTTCTCAGCTCTGAAGTCCTCTCTTAAACCGAGCCCTTTCACAGGAAACATCTATCACATCAGTGGGAAAGTGCTGTTCTCTGGTAGGGCAGTCTGTCTTCGTTATCTCATGCCAGATCTGCCTTAATATGCATTTGTTTTATGGGAAAAATACAGTGTGACATAGTCAAGAATCAACTAAAATTGTTTGTAAATGTATATTGTTTGATTCGAGGATGTCTCTTGCTCTGGTTTTGTCTATGTAGTTAATGTATGATTTTTCTATGAGAAGTAGTAGGCAGGGGGCCTGTGGGGTAACGCCACACGGTAGGACTCTCACCTCTGAATCCTCAAAGTGATGTGGCCTGCACACATCTATTCTCACTCTTTTTTTTTTTTTTTTTTCTCAGTCGTTTCTTCCTGTGGTCACATTTTTTGGAGGGTTTTTTTTGACTGTCCTCTGTTCCTTTGAATCTGTGGTGTAGTTGCATGGAGAGAGTGGGCAGATTGACAGAATGGAGAGAGCTGAGTGATTAAATGGTGCCTGAGTTACAGCACGCTAGGTAGTTTAGTTCATTTAGGACCCATACGGTCCGAACACCATCTGTGATGCCTAGTTATCCCCATGAATCATCTGTGTTTTGTTATGGAAATCTTTTGATTTTTCTTTTGGTGCCTACATTCGGTTTGGTGTGTGATTTGTTTTCAGATCCCTGTAAGTTTTTGTAACATTTTCTTAACATTCAGTGCATTGTGTTCAGTTGTTTTCGAGTTTGACTCCTTGCTTGTTTGTAGAGTGCAGAGTTGTAGTCCACCACTGCAGAGGAGTGATTGATGGGATGGATGGCTGTTGGCACGCCATGCTAGACATAGCTCCGTCCGATGACATGTTTGATAAATTAGTGTGCAGCATGTTGGACTCGGTGTGTGCGTGTATGTATGTGTGTGTGTGTGTGTATCTGACTGCATGTGGTGTCTGTTTTCACTGTAGACAATGACAGACAGATGGAGGTAAACTGTAACTCTATCAGTGGGAATGTGACCATCGCCCCCGATCAGGGGACTCGCCATGGCCCACGGACAACAAACAACTGTTATCTAATGTTTCATGGAGTGGGGCTCACCCAGGAGGGGCTGAAAGACTGGCTTCGGCATTGTGCCAAACAGGTAAATTCTCATAGGTTAGGACCAGGTGGAATCTGCAGACTTCTTTCATATTTTCTGCCTTATTTTTGTGGGAAATTAAGCAGAGTAAAATGTTTGCTGAGAGCAACTACATTGGTAGCTGAAAGAATTATCATATAACCCCAAATATTTAATAAACAAACACAAATTTTAGGAATTATGGGCACTCTAATTTGGATTTATAGAGAAATATAGAGAGATGGAGATTTTAATGCAATCATGCGAGGGTTGGGGCCTGCAAATGTGAGTGTGTTTGTGTTTCACAGAAAGTGCCAAAGAAAATCAAGAAAAATCAGAGGACACTCACCCCACAGGAGATCAAATACATTCATGTGAGTATACACACGCTTGCGCTTGCATGCCTTTGTACGTCATCAAAGCAGATGCTGCTTTGGTGGTTTAAATACTTAAGTACTAATTTTATATATCTCTAGGTGAAAAGGCACCTGGATCCTCTCCCTCCCGGTTACTTCTACAACGGTCATCACTTTGTCAGTTTCTTTGGAGAAAAGCACAACTTCCATCCTCGTATCTTTTAATACTTTGTATAACTTGTTAACCAGAAATGGTGGTGAAATTTTCTTGGTTACTCTACCGTTCAAAAGTTTGGGGTCAGTAAGATTTTTTTAGTTTGAAAGAGATTCAGCAAGGACGCATTAAATTGGTCAAAATTGACGGACATTTCGAATGTTGCAAAAGATTTCAAATAAATGCCGTTCTTTTTATTCATCAAATAATAAGAAGAAATCAGCATAATAAAATAATTTCTGAAGGATCATGTGACTGAAGAATGGCGTAATTAGGGGTGTGAATCATCACTGGTCTCACAATTCAATTAGATTACGATTATCGTGTCAGTGATTCGATTCAATTCCAAGATGCATCATGATGCGTTTCATCCTCAATTTTCAATATTATGGCTACATTTTCGTCAATGAATACAAGCAGTCAGATATATGATCTCCCTTTTTATTTTATCTGCTCAAAGAAAGTACTCTTCCTGCATGTAGCAAACATCAAACAAAACTTAAAGGGTTACTTCAGGATTTAGCATTAAGCTTTGTATTAGTAGAATACCACTAGTATTTTCGAATTACCGTGCTTTCCCCCTTCATATCAGCCCGAGATGAGAGATTTATGCATTTTTATTCTGTAAAAAATAAAAATGCATAAAATATTATTTTTTGGCCAGAGGCTTAAAACTACAGCCAGTAATAGGAGGTAGCTCCGCATTTTTTCACCACGCCCATACATATGCGCGTTTGAGGTTACTCACGGTCTGCGAGTCTTACCTCTAGGCGAATACGCTTGGTACCAGATGCCCAGGCTGTTCGTCCTCTGGGAAAGTGAATATCGATGGTATCGCGGTGTCCTTCAGAATGGTTCTCTTCATTGCAAGGATATTTGGTTCGTAGTCCTCGTGCTTGAAATGGAGACTACATATTCTGCGTTTTTTTTTAGGTTTTCTATAACGGTGTCATCTCCAAACTTCGGGTGTTTGATGGCCCGCAGCCACAGTTTACATCGCTCCAAATCTTTAACTTAATCGGAAAATGATGGAAACTTACTTGTCCTTTCCTGGTTTTGGGTGTACATCCAGGTACAAAGCAATTTAGCACCATTTCGCTGTAAATGTATGAACTAACTCACGATTTATAGAATTAATATGTAACAAAGCAAGCCTAGTTGTTTGAATTTTCCTGGTAATGCCGCCTGTAACCGACAGGCGTGGTTTGGGCGTGGCCTCGCAAGGGCAGCAAAACAAGTGCATTCTGGGAGTTGTTGTCTTTCATTCACATTAGTCAAAAATACATTTTCTGCCTTTTCTCAGTCTAGAAAGCTCCAAATTCAAAAATAATTTCACATTTCTACTACATAAATGACCAATTTTAAATACACATTCATCTTTCCAGGGGTGAAGTACCCCTTTAAGTCTGAACGCAACAGACAACAGGAGCATTTAGAACTAACAAACACTAAAAGCGCATGAAACTGTCAAGTAGTGTATTTGAGTTACAATAACGCTCACATGCACGCTCTCGCACACACGCTCTCTCTCTCTCACACACGCTCGCAATGTTTTTATTACTCGCTTTTGTATTTCAACTCCTCCTGCCATTTTATGCTAGCGCGAGATGCCATTATGCAACGAATGACGTCAGAGAAACGGCAATATAGTCAATATATATAAGCTATAGTCAGTTATGGTCTATTACTGCATTGATGCAGAATCGTCCACGTCCGCATCGCAATTCATCGTAGAAACTATTAATTTCAATACCCCTGGAGTAATGTAATAATATTTCACAATATTACTGTTTTTAATATATTTTTGATCAAATAAATGCAGCCCTGGTGACCATTAGAGACTTCTTTCAAAAAACTTTTTTAAAAAATCTTACCGACCCCACACTTTCTTATAGTATTTTACTTTCAACCTAATGTCTGCATACTGCGATAACAGCATGTTGTCGATTACCACAGACTATAATTTCAACTCGTCGCATTGTGTATAAGCAAATAGGAATGTGATGTTTACTTTTATTAATCTGATAAGAAGGCTAAATGTTTAATCAGAATAAAAACATTAAGCTTTCATTTTAAGCATATTACTGTAAATGCATTTATACACGCTGAGGAATCGTTACAACCGTTGTGAGCTGTAATCGACAGCATCAAAACTAATATTGAATATTTACAGTATTGAATGTTACTGTGTTTGACAGAACTAGTGCAATCCTGTGTGTTGCCATTACATGTTGCTTCCTTACATGTGTGTATTCAGTGATGGATCAGTTCATTGATGAATACGTCCAGGAGGCCAATAAAGAGATTGAGCGCTTCAACAGAGAGGTGGACCTGCAGCCACACGCTGACCTCTTCGACCCCTAATCCCCTCATCTGACAAATTCACTTTCCGGGGAGAGGGAGGGGGGGTCACTTTACAATCGCTAACGTCCACTATCCAATTACCCGCTCAAAACCGTCCATTTCACATGTTAGAATGAGGGATTTGCTGTTGAGGGATGGGGAGGATTTAGCTCACAGCCAGGGAGAAATATCACAGCCTAATGAGAGATCCTTTGCCCAACATACCATGACTGTAAATAATACCAGCACCCTGAGAAAGCTGAGACGCTGTTGTGTTAAACAGCAATGCTAGAGCCTGTGTAAAAGGCTCACAAATGTGTCAAAACAATCCTGTAAAGAAAATATATATATATTTTTTTCTCTGTATTACCAAATGAAAGGTAAACAGATGATACAGGCTCATAAAGGATTTCCAGATTGTGACGCTCTTTGCAGCGTGCTTGCTGTAGTGGCGAAGCTCCCTGCAGTGAAGGTTGTCCTACTGTAATTCCAGTGCCTAGCAGACGTATTGAGCTGAATCGTAATGAAGTTTGTCAGTGAGGCTGAAAGTGATCAAACAGAAGGCTCATTTCCAGCCGTGTGCATCTGGAAAGGCAGGTGCACCGCACCTGCCCTCAGTCAGCCTCCGTCAATCTATCGACCCCTGCTGTGAGGATCAGGGCTGAGGATCTCTCATGTGCTGCAGTTCTCTTTTCAGCCATTCTGAAGTGATTAACTGACACACCGGTGCTTCAAGTCACCCCATTTTGGGAGGGTTAGGGTATCGGGGATGATGGAGGGTTTATTATTAGGAGTTCTAATGTGTTCTTAAACGGATTGACTATTTGATGTTGGGTTCGTGTGTAGCACCAGGAATCGGTTTGGTGTGTTAAACCTGTGCTTGCCGAGTGTGCGCTGGTACAAAGGCATGGCAGAAGCAGAATTAGTGTGCATATATCACCCCGTACTGTACTAGATCTGTACCGTTCTGTATTACGGTCATATTTTAGCTCTATCCTGGGGTGTGCGTCTTCTATGCATGTTTACTTCGACTAATCACACACAGCAGGAGAGCAGCAGAGTCTTTTACGTGTGCGCGTGTGTGTGTATATACACACACTTTTGGCCTTTTGTCTGTCAGACAAGCCTTAAAAGTAATGCTTTTGAAACGATTACGGCGCTACTAAAAGAGCGCTTCCAAAGAAACTCGGACACTGCTGCTCTCTTCTGTGCTGCAATATACTGTTCCGGTGTTAATACACTACATGGCTAGCAGCTCTTTCACCAAGCCATATTCACTTTTTGGTCGGAGTTACTTTATGAGCTACATAGTGCTAATGTTGCTATGAGCCTTTTTTAGTGTTCCTTTTGAGATTTATAATATAGTAACTTTGCCTTTTATGTCTCTTGACACTTCTGTACCTTGTCAGTATGCAAGTGCAGTTTTACTCAAGGCCGCCCTGTTGCGAACAGACTCTGAAAGGACGTTGCTGAGATGTAGAACCGACGAGCAAAGAGAATCCGACTACTCGCTAATAGGTGACAGAGCCTCAGAGGTAAGCAGTCACTTCACGAGTGCTGAAACACAATCACCGATGTGCCGCGCACACACACACACGCTCATTTAGCTCGTGGTGTCGCCATTAGTCGGGTTCTACGCAGCAGCTGTCCTTAAAGGGTGCAGGGCTACGAAACACTTACATAATGTGTAGTTCGAAGTAGCGGCCGTTTTTAGCACATACTATCCGCATGTGTTAAAATGTCTTATCAAGTTCTATTTATGCTAACAGAAATGCCTTTCACCAAACTGGAACAACCAAGAAAGAAATTGCTAGAGTTCGATCTATTTTTCATATTGGAAAAACGTGATTTATCTTCGCAAGTTCTATTTTTCTAATGCTGTGAAATCAATTAAATTGGAGCCAGATGATAGTATTCCTCAGGCGAAGCAGATTCTCTCCTGTGACAGATATTTGGCTGCCGCTGCAGAGTCTTGGCAGGGAGCAGGGGCATCCCCGTGCAGAGCCAAGCGCCAGTGTTGGTGAAAGGATATGAAGAGTTGTTTGTCTATGTTAGTGTAAAGGGCCAGTAAGGGTCTGCTGAGTAACAGAAAGGCACTGGAGGGCCACCGTGTAAAACTCAAGACGAAGAAAAATTCTTGGCTGATGGATTTAAAAGCTTTTTGTCATAGATGAACACTGTGAATCTGGCTTTTGCTCCTCACACAGAGGACTCTAGTGAGGCCCTCCAGAGGCAGTTCCTGGTATTGTGTGCTTGAACCCCTTCTGGCCCGCACAGCTGTGCTCGTCGAGCTGAAGTTAGAGGAATAAAACAGAGTTTGGTGGAAAGATTTTTGACAATGTCAAGGAAAATCTTAAATTAGTGGCTTCAGTGCTATTCACATAGGAGGGATAGATTTTTGTCTTTTTCGTTTTGATTTGCTTAACCCAAAATGGCCTGGGTTTTCCAAAAGGTCAGACTTTCAAAGAGAAGCACTTTTTTTTTTTTAGTCTCTACGTTGCCTTTGGTGGCAATTTGTTGTTATTTGATAAATATTCAGACTTTCAATGGTCACTGAAGGCTTGTTCCTGACCAAAACTTTTTATCTTGTCCCTAAATCTGATCATTGTTTTAATAACCAACCAGAAGCTGGTCATTCAGACGGCACATGTCTCGTGTTCTCAGGTATCTAGTAGAGTTGGTAACACCAGCATAGAAGTTTTATTTCAAACGTCTATCACAACCGGCCTACATTCGGTGCATTATTTTGTGGATGACGCGCTGTGCTTCGAGGGCAATGGTAAAATTAGGACAAGCTAAAGGGCTAAATAATTTCCAGTTGCTGCTGGCTGGCTGGGGACAAGCCTGAAAATTGAAATAGCTAAAAATAGGTATTATTAGCTAAAAGTTATTTGCACAAAGCTAAACATGCACCCATAAGGTCTTGTTTGGGCGATATGGGAAAACATTGGACCTTTTTGAATCAGAGGGAAAATGTGGAATTCAAATAGATTCACCATTCTTTACCTCAGTTTCAGTATATCCAGTGCTCCGAGTTCATGATATCTTTGATATCTTCTTAAATGAACAATAGTTCAGATGGTTCTACTTGAAAAGTGCCAAAAGTTCTTAAAAAAACTTTTGTTGTTTTTGTTTTGTTTAAAGGGGTTAAACAAAAGTTTGTGAAATCAAAATTGAGTGTTGTTTGCACAAAACTACTGTAACTCATGTTTTCTCCTGTGACTGATGCTTTTTTCCTAATATATATGGTGTATTTATGACAAAATAACACATTAAAATATTTATAAACTACTTCCATCGATTGGTTATTCGTATCATCTGTCATTCACAGTGGTCTTATTCAGTGAAACATGCTGGCAAAAACATCTTCAGACAAAAGCAGCCTGGAAGAGAATTGTGTTTGTGTGTCTAAGGTTATCAACTCAGCAGTGGATTTGTCACATGGTGATAACATCTTTAAGGATGCCAAACCCAGCTTAAACACTAAGCTCTGGGGCCTGCAACAACAGAAGTTATTTATAACTTTGTATGTGTATCTGTAATATGTAATCGAGCGCTGTTTTGTGTGTCAAATTGAAGCCTACCACACATCCTTTTCCTGGCCTTCACTTTGGGTCCCTGCCCTGCCCACCTTCCAAAATTCTCGTATTCAACCCACTGTGACTAACGCGCCCCGAGGATCTACACACACGTCCCAGATATACAGCCTGCGCTCTGGTCTAAGGTGGGTTCAAAACAATGCGCTCACCCTCTTGCAGATACAATACCCACATTTCTTTCAACTTACATCAGGCTCCCTTCATCTCTCCCTGGAGACGGTACCCACCCTTTGCACACATAGCAGCCATTGTTTCTCACTGGCCAGTGGGACGAGTTCAAGGTTTCATTTCTGATGCGCTGGTTATGACTGCATCATGTAAACCCTACTAAGGCCTGTTTGCCTCCCATGGCTCCTCATAGTGATAGTGAACAAAATGACATGTGAAGGCCAAGTTTGGTAACCCATACTCTGAATTTGTCCTTAACCCATCCAGTTAGTGCACACACATTAGGAGTAGTGAACACACACACTGCAAACTGGACACACAGCCATTTTTGCTGTGGCGCCCGGGGAGCGATTTGGGGTTAGGTTCCTTGCTCAAGGGCACCTCAGTCATTTCCTGCTGGTATTGAGACTCAAACCAGCAACCTTTGGATTACCAGTCTGAGGCTGAATCCCAAATGACACATTTCTATGCACTTTTGGTTTTGTGAACTTACAATGGCTGCTGCATGCGCATGTCTGTTAAGACCACGATACCGTAAGGTGTCCCATTCATCATTATAGGTTTCAGAAGGGTGCTCGCGAGTGCACCCTTTGCGCCTTCGATGCGCACTTCAGCTGAGCTCATAAATCTGCGAGCTACACAGAGGACTTTACCCAGCTGTCAAAGCGGCATTACATAACGAAAGTGCGTACACCAAACCATCTGTTTCAAGTAAAATATATTTTTCCTTTTCTAGGATTTCAAAGCATTTTTTTTATTTTTAAAGCAAGTTTAAATCTTTAATTGTGATATAAATATGTATGAATTATAATTTGATTAAGAACATTTACATTTATGCAGATACTGACTTCAAGCTATACATTTTCTTTTCTTTTTTTTTTCTTTTTTTTAATGCATGCATTCCCTGGGAATTGAACTCATGACTTGCTGTTGTTAACGTCATGCATCACCATGTTCAAGCTACATTGAACATGGCAGTTGTTTGGTCATATCTGTTCTGTTGATCACTGTCAGGGATTGATGTATAAGATGAACAATGATTGTCCCTTCTGTTACACACACTGAAGCCAGAGTGCCCTTTAATCTGCCAGTCACTTTATGTCCCTGACACTTGCAGCGCCTAAGAGCAGGTGCGGATATAGACTCTCTGTGTCACCATGCAAATATAGCATTCACACACACACACATACAGTGACATATGTCATTAAGAAACAGCTTATTCAAAAATATGAGTGGACATTATCACACTTTGACGTTTGATGTTTCTAACATATCCTTTTGCTCTATTCTTTCCCCTTATTTTAGGCTATGTTCACACTGCAAGCCAAAGTGCGCAAATCAAATTCTACTCAAATGTGATATAGACCACAGTTTAAAAGATTTGTTGATGTTTTTGAAATTAGTCTTATATGCCAGGCTGCATTTATTTGATTAAAAATACAGCATAAACAGTAAAATTGTGAAATATTATTACTATTTAAAATAACTTTTTTTGGTTTAATATATTTTGAAATGTAGTTTGTTCCTGTGATGGCAAAGCAGCCATTAATCCAGTCTGCGGTGTCGCATGATCTTTCAGAAATTTTTCAGATATGCTGATTTTGTTGCTTAAGAAATTTTTTTATTGTTATCAGTGTTGAAAATGCTGCTTAATATTTTTGTGTAAACTGATCCATTTTTTCAAGATTCTTTGAATAGAAAGTTTAAAAGAACAGCATTTATTTGAAATATGCTTTTTTTGTAACAAAATAAAGGAATTTACTGTCAGTTTTGATCAATTTAATGCAAAAGTATTATTTATATATAGTAAAGTTTTACTGACACCAAACTTTTGAACAGTAGTGTGTGTGTGTATAATTTGTTGATGTTATTTCCAGAGATTTCCAGATATTATATCCAGCTATAATAAGACTTTGTGCAAAACTACGGAAGAGAATTAGGGCCAAGCAATAATAAAAAAAATAAATAAAACCATCTCGAGATTAAAGTTGTTAAATTTCGAGAAAAAAGTCGAAATAAAATGTTGAGAATAAAGTCATTAAATTACGAGAAAAAAGTCGTTAAATTTCAAGAAAAAAGTCGAGATAAAATGTTGAGAATAAAGTCATTAAATCACGAGAAAAAAGTCATTAAATTTCAAGAAAAAAGTCGAGATAAAATGTTGAGAATAAAGTCATTAAATTACGAGAAAAAAGTCGTTAGATTACGAGAAAAAAGTCGAGATAAAATGTTGAGAATAAAGTAATTAAATTACGAGAAAAAAGTCGTTAGATTATGAGAACATTCGTTAAATTATGAGGAAAAAAAGTCGTTGAATTTCGAGAAAAAAAAGTCGAGATAAAATTTTGAGAATAAAGTCGTTAATTTATGAGAACAAATTCGTAATTTAACAAATTTGTTCTCGTAATTTAACGACTTTTTTTCTCGAAATTTAATGAGTTTTTTCTCGTAATTTAACAAGTTTATTCTCAACATTTTATTTCAACTTTTTTCTCGAGTTTTTTCTCAATTTAACAACTTTAATCTCGAGATGGTTTTATTTTTTTATTATTGCTTGGCCCTAATCCTCTTACATACAAAACAAATATATGACATGTTGTTTTCTTCTTTCAGGCATGATTCTAATTCATTTTAATGAAAAAAATTATAAAATAAATAAATACATACATTTAAATATATGTACTCTACTCTTGTCTTTATCTTACACAGTTTAGCTTCTTGTTAATTTATCTTATGTTTTCATATTTCTATGAAAAGTATTTTTTTTTTGCAGTGTTCTCAAACAACAGATATATATATATATATATATAATATGATTTATTATTATATGATTAACCAGAACATCAAGGTCCACACTATCTTCCAAAAATGTGATAAGGAACAAAAGAAATCAGTTGTACCAAATTGAACTGCAGTGTGACCATAGCCCTTTTGTCCTCTAGACAAAAGTCTGTTCTGTTCACAGTTCATTCTCCAGGTTTAGGACATCAAAGGTCATGAGAACATGCATGTCATTGCTTTCTTTAGTGACAGCAGCGAGCTTGAGTTGTGTGGCATTTCCAGTGGCAGCCTCACCTTCCCAAACTCTGCTCTTATTCATCTTCAGATCCGTTCGTTTCTCCCCCACGACACACACTCTTTGAGCACCTGGTACCCGCACGCGAAAACTCGCTGAACTTTGTGGAGCCAGCACACCTGTGCGGGGCTCCAGCAACACACACCCTCTTCCCCACGCTGAATATACACAGGGGAATGGATCTCCGGGCTTTTCACACACACTCCTGATTATGAAGTCACACAAAGACATGTAGTCCTGCTGAGGGGGTTTGCGTCCATAAAGAGCAAGACGATAAACTCCTGCTCTGGGCGCGCACACACTCACAGTTACCTTAGTTTCTGTAAATGTCAGGAGTACATATCGGGACAGAGGAAAATGGGCCTCCTCGTGGAGCTCAGCGCAGAGGACTGTGTGTATTTGCAGGTCTGGCGAAGCGCAATGGAAGGTGATGTTGCACCGCCCCTGTGGTGCATTCACTATCGCCCCTGTGTGGCTGAAATGAGACAGTCCGGCTTCTTGAGTACGCATCCCAGGACCACACCACAGGCCAAGGTCTGCAGGATACAAAACATTTGGACTCAACCCTGGACTTTGACAGTGCAGCAGATAGTTCCCGGCGTTTTGAAAAGTCCCACTTCCACTATCGTAATCCTGCACAAATATGGACAGCCGGTAAAATCCTTTGTACGGGCACATGACGTTGCACACCAGCTGCTCTGCTGTGATTTGCGATGCAAGGCAGCGCTTGGCTGTTGTGGCATCGAGCTCGTGGTGCGCGAGTTCACACACCATCATCAGAGGTCGTGATGTGTGTAGGATCACCTTGCACTCGCCACCCTCACCCACCTCCATAGCCTCTTCTCCAGCGAGGCTGCAATCCTTGACACCTAATGCTGATGCCCCTGCTGCCAGGCCCCAGTTCAGGTAGGGATTATCAGGTAGGGCCTGCCTCTTCTGGATACTAGGGCACTCCAGCTCGAGAGAGCAAACCCACCGCAGAACACCAGATTCACCCTCTCGCCGGGCAAACAGTTTCACCTCGTAGGCCCCAGGCTCTGGGGGCAGTAATCGCAGCTTCATCCCTTGTTGAGTAACTGACAGGAGACCACAGGAGCTGTCAACCTCCTCCTGCTTTAGAGCACCTGTCTGGGGATCCTGCTGCCTCATCTCATACGAAAAGGTCAATGGTCTTGAGGATCTCACAGACACAACTGCTTCCCCGTCATCTGTGAAAAACAAATTTTGACACATTTACAAAATGCTACAGTAATATTGTGCCTTCGTTTGCTCTAGAAAATTTTGGCAGTGACAACCACATGTAAATAAGGAAGTAAAATTCTTAAATGCATGCATGGAGAACCACTCCTGAATTTATGATGGTTGACATAAGGGGGTTTCACACCTGTTAGTTATAGGAGATAGCCACCATGGCGGTCCCCTGAGAAGTAAACATTCCCCTAAGACCATTTTCCTGGTTGCATTCGCACCACCAGTAGGAACTTTGAAGTGACGTAAGCCGGCTGACAGTGACGTTATTTAAGGGCTGAATCCCAAATGGCACCCTAAACACTTGCGGTCTTCCTCCAAGTCCGTGCTTTCATGACGTAATGCCACTTTGACTGCCAGGTAAAGTCCTCTGCATAGCTCACAAACTTGCGGGCTCAGCTGAAGTGTGCATTGTGGGCGCAATGAGACACCCTCTCTTAGACTTAACGGACATGCATGCGCGGCAGCCATTTTAAGTCCACAAGACCGAAAGTGCACAGAAGTGTGCCATTTGGGATTCAACCAAGCACAGCATTCAACAACATCTGGACTTTGGCATTGGTCAATCTATCGCTGTTTTCCATGTTTGTGGAGTAAGTATATGTAAAGTTTGTGGCTTTTTAAAAATGGTGGGTGCCGATGTTTCGTACAGCATGCGTTCAGCCAGTCAGCTTACAGTTTCATCACTCGTAGTTCATATTGTATTGAGTTAGACCCTACTGGGAAGTAGGAGCTAATTTAGTTCCCCCAAAGGCGTTCTTATAACTAAAATCAGTCGCAGTTCCTGCGGTGCCAACACGGCAAAAAGCAGATACTTCCGCCAATAGTTATAGGAACTATAATGTTCCTCCGGTGCGAAAGCCCTATAGTTATAAGGGATAACAGTCATACATGTTTGGCTTCTAGCAGATGTAAACAAGAAATATGGATGCTTTTATACTGTACACTGTTTTTGAAAGGAATACCGTATTAGAAGCCATACTATAGATGTATTAGTGTAAGTTTTGGTAAGCTGCTGTTAAGAGGCACTGTGTTTTAGGCTGTTTTGTGTCTTTAAATGCTGCGTTTCCACTGCAGGAACTTTCCCCAGGAACTAGGAACTTTGGGGTGGTACTCGGTGTGTTTCGACCGCAGAAACCAGGGTCTAAATTAAGTTCCGGGTAAAAAAATTCCCCCTCTGAAAGTACCTGCTCGCTAGGTAGTACTTTTTCAAAGTTCCGGAACTTTCGGGGGTGGGACTTGGGTGTTGAAATGCTGATTGGTTGAGTTCATGCAGCATTTTGATTGGTTGACTCCACACAGCATTTTATTTCAAGCATCATCTTTTTAAAGTCTGTTGTGGTGCATGCAGTAAGAGTTGTTTGCTATTCGAATCAACAATGGGGTTTAAAAAATATGACCGATGGACTGACGACAAGGTACAGGCTTTATTAAGCTTATATGCGGAGGACGAAATCCAGTGGAAACTGGAAAGTCACGCACAGTCCTACGTCACTGGATTATCTTCATGGTACCACTATGGAAACGCAGCTAGCAATAGGTCTGGAGTGGAAAAGTTCCTGGGGAAAGAAGTTCCTGGGACAAATTATTTCGATGGAATCGTGGCAAAAGTCTGTATCCGAAATCGCCCCTGACTATTCCCTACGTTACTAACATAGGCCACTTGAAGGAGTGAATGAAAATGAGTGAATGAATAAGGATACTGAGTCCACTGGAAGGACTGTTGCTTTTGAGTAGTTTGTGCTTGCTGAAATCAATTTCAATTTATCAATTCGTTTTACTATTAAAGTCGGAATGAAATGGATGTTGCAATAGTCTTTTCTTCCCTGTTGTGACGTATATCCGAGGTTTCTCAAACAAGAAAAGATGTGGGGGGGACTTGATTTTATCTATCAGGAATTGATTGGATCTTTATGGTTTGCTATTGCTGTGATCTCATGTGAGAGACAGGTTGTCCCGTCATCAGAGAAGAAATAAGATGTCGCTGCAAGAGGGAGGGAAGCTATTTTGATTAAAGATTATGAGGACATGATTATAAATCACTTATAAAAGTACTGCAATATTCCATTAAAAGTAAGAATTTTGATTTCATAGTGACTTTCGTTCTCAAAGTGCAATTTTTTATATGTGTGTGTGTTGCACTACAATAGTTTTTGTTTTCTATGTAAGCATATTAGACTATTTTTCCGTGGTGTTGTGCTGCTTTATACCGTCTCACATGCAAGCGTCCAGTTTTTTAAGACGTGGTTTCAAGTTAAAAGACTTTTAAAAATGCATCTCGAGACCCTGCGTTTTCCAGGAGTGGCACTACTTTAGCTTCAGTTTGTATGCAGCCATTCTTGGTACCACTCATGTTTGTTATTTAATATTCTTGCCTGTGTTTGTTGCAGTGCATAGAGTAGAAAGCATTCAGGAAGTTTTAGTTACAATAACTTTTTTTTTTCGCTCATGAGACAGTCTAATCTCTGCAGCAAATGGTCTAATCTGTTTTCTCAGAGCTTCTCCCCACAAGCAGATGCCAGCAGCTGCCTATTATCTCAATACAGTCTAACAGACATTGTGTTTGCTTTACTAATCTTCCCTTTTGAGTTTGTGAATTATTCTGTTATGCATTTGTGTAGTTGCATTGATAGTGTATGTTTTGTGTGTGCACACCTGTGATTGTTTTGTACTGTGTAGGTTGTGTGAGAGTCAATCCAAACTGATAAAATGCTGAGGTCTTCAAGGGTCTCATTTCAAACTCTTCCATAGAGATGGGTGAGGTGAGCAGTTGCCAGGTCTGGTCATCAGGAAAATGTGAGTTTATGAACTCACTGGGTTCAGTCAGGAAATAAAAGTCATCATACCTGAAAGTGACAGACGTCAATACTTATTACAATGGTTTTTGTAAATCAGAAAAAAAGTCAAATATATAACCCTGTAGTCTACTCAGAGTCATTTAAGAGGGCACTGAACAATAATCCCATAAAGCATTGGTGATATAATGAAATACAAAGTAACAGTACAATATAAAACTTGTTTTTTAAAATCATGTTGAAATTACACAATATGTAAGATTTTTTGGATTAAAATATCCAAATACAATGTTATATATTTTGTTCACTTGTGTACTTACAGTACATTATCCCAAATTCCAAGACTGTTTAAATCCAGAAAAATAAGTAATTTTAACCACGGTGTCCGTGTCCGTGTCCGTGCGTCACCTATCAATGCATCATACCTGCATGACCCTCGGGTTTTTATTTTGTAGAAACCATGGAAACACCAAAAACGCTTTAATATATTATATGTTTTATTAGACAGATGAGCAACTGTTTAGATATATTCATCGACAGAAAACTAATCATGTTATATAGCTCAACACGTTTAGTCTTATTGTTTCGGTCTCGTTTTCTTGATTTACCACGAGTACCGTGTTTTACCATGCCTAATATCGATCTAGGTACAATCTTACTGCATTGTGCAACAGGTGTCTCAAAGGAGCCGCCGATGTGTGTCGCGCTCCTGTCTCATTAGCAATCGCTCCAGCGGCCTCGTTTCTGCTCGCACAGCACTTGGCCCTGCTCTGCTTCATACTACAGTAACGTTAATAATCTCATCCATGAACATGATTTCTGATTTCGAGTCCAATCATATTCGTTTCCACCGGCTGTAGACGTGAAGACAACACCTCGCATGATTTCACGAAATCAAGGCGTCATCAGGTTATGCCATTGTTTTGAATAAGCGAACTCTAGTGGTGAAAATTTACATAGTGTGCCTTTAACCCTATAAAGCCTACTGTACCATATTTCATATGCAAATTTATAAGGCCTCTAAATTATCAACATGATCAAACATTTGCTGTAAAAAAACAAAAAAAACAAAACTGTTGTATACAATCTACTAAATGCCTTCTGTCATCGGTTTGACAGTTTATACTTTTTTTAGCAAGTAAAAAGGCTTTTAGTACAGTTCTAAAAGCATCTGTCTTCCGGTCGTGATACACGTCTTTTTGCTGTGAAAGCTTTTTATTGTTAGTAATATTTCAAGAGGAGCACTTACTGGATTGAAGCAATTCAGAATTACTTGATTACCCTTACATAATAAAAAAAAAAAAAAGATGTGAGTATCAAATATGAGACATCAGGCTTTTGAGGAGTACATCTCATTATTGTGTTGAATTGAATTTTATGTTTTCCTTCCCAAAATGTTATTTAATTTTATTTTTTATCCCAGGAACCCAACTCTTACATGCTGTAGAATATACACAAACAATGGTGTAAAACTACTCATGATTTGTCAGTATGAGTGTACTGTATGATATGTATAACTGACACTCTGAGGAGCCTGACCTCTTCACAAATGTTTTGCTTTTCATATCCACAGTGCCAGCGCCCCAGCAAGCATCAAGCAGCCACCACTGACCCCCCACGAAGACAGCATTCCACTCATGATCGGAACGCTTCTCAGCTAAACTGTGCCTGGCCTGGTATCCAATGCCTTTGCTGTACCCACTCACCTCCACACACTCAATGGCCACCTCCCTAGAGAAAGAGAGAAAGTTCAGAGCTGCGTACTACTGGCATGATGTGTGTACGTACATACCTTTGGCCATTTACCTGCACATTTCCACACAGAGACCGGAGTATCCACTACATACACCCTTTCCCTTCCTGATGACCTCATCAGATGAGCAAATCTTCGGAGAAAGACCAAGGTATCCCTCTAAATCATACTCTACACACACAAACGCATGAGACAATTTGCCTGAGGAAATACACTCAAAAAAAGAGCTAAAAGTGCGTGTAAGCACTAATAAGAAATCGTATAGTAGAAACCATTTTTCACTCAGAAATTACTCAGAAATTTTGAAGTAGAAAAACTGAAATAATGCATTCTTCTAAAACATACTCCAATACTGTTTTATTTAAAGGGATAGTTCACCCAAAAATGAAAATTATCCCATAATTTACTCACCCTCAAGCCATCCTAGATGTATATGACTATCTTCTTTCAGTCAAACACAATCGGAGTTATATTAAAAAATATTCTCGCTCTTCCAAGCTTTATAATGGGAGTGAATAGTAACCAGTATTTTGAAGCCCAAAAAAGCACATCCATCCATCCATCATAAAAGTAATCCAGACGACTCCAGGGGGTTAATAAAGGCCTTCTGAAGCTAAGTGATGGATTTTTTGTAAGAAAAATATCCATATTTATAACTTTATAGACTGTAATCACTTGCTTCCGGTAACATCTGTCTGCGCGTTCACGAGAGAGTCGAGTTTAGGCGTATGACGTAGGAGGTAGGCGTAAGCATAAGTTTAGGTGAGAGTAGACGTCTCTCGTGGTTCAAACATATAGGACTGGGTAACAAACTCAAGCTCCACCGACATTTCTCTTTAAAAATTCTCGTTTAAAGCCCAGGACACACTGCACGATTTTCAGCTGTCCCAAACAAAAGATTGCCATCGTGTGGCAGTGAGAGAGGTTCAAAGACGGCCGCTGTCACGGTTTTGCGACCTACGATAATTTTCTGACAGTGTCAGAAATTCACCATGATCATCACAGTGTGTTTGCTGCTACAACCTACACCTACTGACCAGCCAATGATACTCCAACATGAAATGACGTATTGATATTCAACGCAACATGTGGCACTACAATTTACAGCGCATGCTGATGACGCTGCGCTAGCGTGCGTCGCAGCCTACAATTCATTAGTTGTCCTCATCGTACAGTCTACATATTTGTCGTAGCCAAGTTTATTAGATCCATGTGACTTGTAATGATCTTATGAGATTACTGAAATCGCACAGTGTTCTGGGCTTTAGACTTCTAATTTGTGACCAGTGTTTTGTTTTGCTCTGCGATATTTGTCATTATGTCATGCGTCAGGTCAAAGTTCACTCTTTCACCGGAATCGACTCATGTACGAAAGCCAGTAGGGATATTTTTCTTACTAAAAAGCATCGCTTCACGTCAGAAGGCCTTTATTAACCCCCTGGAGCCGTATGGATTACTTTTATGATGAATGGATGTGCTTTTTTGGGATTCAAAATCTCAGTTACTATTCACTCCCATTATAAAGCTTGGAAGAGCTAGAATATTTTTTAACTCTGACTGTGTTTGACTGAAAGAAGAAAGTCATATACACCTACAGTAGGATAGCCATATGACTTTCTTCTTTCAGTCAAAGGGTGAGTAAATTAGTAACCTAACCCTTGAAAACTTTGAAAAATCATTTTCTACATTTTTGCATGTGCAGTTACCAATATTATGGCATAGCCAGATCCATATGGCCCTGAGTTTTTCCAGATCATTTCTGCTTCCCTCAGTGACTGCACACGCAATCTTCTGAGCATCAAATACTTCCAGCTCCCTCAGCTGAAAAACACATATTCATGCCTAAATCTATTGTTTACGAGAACAAAAAGGACAAAGACGTGTGTGTTGTCTGTTACCTCTTTTCCTTTCTTGATTGAAAATGTGTCTACTTTGTTGAAAATATCAGTGCTGGGGAACAGCAATTTTCTGGGTTTCCTCTGAGAGGAGGAGACTGCAGGTAGATAAGGTCTCCCAGATTGCGTGCCAGGGCTGGCAACTGAGAGGGGTTTCACAATCTCCTCTTGGCTCTTTTTCACAGTGCTCCTCTTTCTTACGCTCACTGACTTCGCCGCGCTCTCGGCGGACAGTTGGCGCTTTGTGCTCGGCCTTTGTTCCTCACATAACTTCCCATCAAAGTTCTCTAACAGTACCTTATGAGAAACAGCATTTTCTTGTATCGGTACAACGGCTAAGGGCTTTGGGTCATTTTGCTCCACTGACTGTGAACCTCCTCGGTGGCTCTTAATAGTCAAACAGACTTTGGTGCTGTTCTCTTCATCCCTTATGCTGGTCTCTTGGCTTCCAGATACATTTTGAAGTTTATATTTCACCACACCATCTTCTACTTTCAAATCGAAGTTTTGTTTCTGTGTGTCATTGTTTGAGTCTGTTGCAGTTTCTTCTGGTTGGTGGCCTCGGTTGCTGTTTTTTGTTGTGATTGGTTGCTGATCAGCTTGAGCTTCATCCATGCAAATGAGAGGACAAGAAAATGTCTGACCAACAATATAAGTCATTGTGCATGTTGCATCACTTTAAATCCAAAAACATCTACACTCTTCTTAGTTTTAAAACACTCCAAAAAACATATGAAATGCAATTAAATGGAAAATCTTACCTTTTGCAGTTGCGAAACTCATACCTTCTGTCACTTTCAGAAGAAGTGTTGGTAGTAGCAGATTTATCCAAGTTTTGTTTTCTATTGCAGGGGTCTGTCTATATCTATTTTCTCCCTGTGTCCACCCCTATGAAAGGATAGCATGCTAAAAATACACTTGGACTTATCATGACAACCAATGAGCTCAAAGATACAAGAGAGGGGGTAGAAAGAAGGACATTTGATGTTGGCACGGAGGGTGAAGAAGGTTGTGGTGGGTAACTGATAAATTTATTAGCTAACAAACATGCGTAAACAATGTCAACCATGACCTTGTTAAGTGTATTAAAGTCTTTGTGGGAATGTTTAGTCTACTCAGGATGAAGAAATAAAGTGGGAGGAGCACACACACATTAATAACAATAATTCATCACAATAATTCATCTCCTTCAGTGCCAGTCTTGGACTCGTTAACCTCGTATACCCTAAATGACTTTCCTTATGTAAATAAAATCGCTGATATGGAAATTGAAGCTGGCCTTAGTGGATACTGTCGCTATGTGCAGAAAAACAAAGCAGTTTTTATTTCCATACATAGAAACCCTTCCTCCAAAAACATCCTCATTGGCTTGGGCTCCATGTCAGACGGCCTGTCGGGGGCCCTCAGGGGTCCTCTTACATACCCCCCTCTAGCAGGCTGAATTACCCCTGACCAATTACCCATCGGCAGCATGCCAGAATAGCAATGACTGCAGTTGTGTGTTTATTCATGAAGTTCTCCCCTCCAGGTTGTTGAATAAAACTTCTCTTTGCATGAGTTTTCCTGTTTCTGGTTTGCATCATGTTCAAATGAAGGACTTTTCTATGTACATGCAGCCTTGTAGATAACATGAGGACATGAAGTGATGGAGACATGGCCTCTCTCCTGCTCAAGATGTGATAATACAAAAGCCCCAAAAGTAGCCTTGCACAGTACGTGTTCTGTCTCCTATCTATATCTTACACACTTAAAGGTTCCAAAAATGATTTTTGCATAGAAGAACCATTTTTGGTTCCCCAAAGAACCTTCAATGAACAGTTCTTAAAGGATTAGTTCACTTTCAAATAAAATTTTCCTGATAATTTACTCACCCCCATGTCATCCAAGATGTTCATGTCTTTCTTTCTTCAGTCGAAAAGAAATTAAGGCTTTTTGATGAAAACATTCAAGGATTATTCTGTATATGCTTTATATAAACAAATGATCACCTTCCAAGTGGTTCTGCCAAAATTGCACGTTCATATTCTTCAAAAAGCTTACGCTGTATGTCCTATCCTTCCCTATTCTACTTATGGAAAAAATGGAAATGGCGCTGCATTTGTTCCGTAAGTAGAATAGGAAAGGAGTAGGACATACAGCGTAAGTTTTTTGAAGAATACAAAATCATTTGTTTATATAAAGCATATACATTTACATTTTTTTTCCGAAAATGACCGATGGTTTCTCTAGATAAGACCCTTATTCCTTGTCTGGCATCGTTTAAAGCCCTTTGAAGCTGCACTGAAACTGTAATTTTGACCTTCAACCATTTGGAGGCCATTGAAGTCCATTATAAGGAGAAAAATCCTGGAATGTTTTCATCAAAAACCTTAATTTCTTTTAGACTGAAGAAAGAAAGACATGAACATCTTGGATGACATGGGGGTGAGTAAATTATCAGGAAAATTTTATTTGAAAGTGAACTAATCCTTTAAAAGAGTTTTTTTTTTTTCTTCCTTTGAAGAACATTCTAAAAATCTAACAATTAAGAACCATTTGTGCACTGCAAATGTTCCGTTGATGTTAAAGGTTCTTAATGGAACCAAAGATGCCAAAAAAGAACCTGCATTTTTAAGATTTTTATGTAGACGGAACATAAAAGGCTAGTGGATCTCAATCCTCGACCTGCACTGCACAGCACTGAATGGTGATGGTGGATGTCTCCCTTATCTACTACACCTGATTCAACTCATCAGCTCATTAGTAGAGGCTCCACGAACTGAACTGGGTGAATCAGATAAGGGAGACAAATGTCCAGTGCTTTCAAGCATCAGTATTAAGAACAGACTGTAACACAGTGTTCTCCCCTAAAGTTAAAGCAAATCCACACAGTAAATGTAAGATATCTGAATAAAGAATCCAAATTCACAGTCACTCACAACTTAAATAGAAAGAAAGAAAAATATCATCTATAAAATTTCAAATTGCCAAGAGTGCACGTGTGCCGCGTTCCCTGCGCGCGCTCTCTAGTGGGGAAGCTTTCCCTTGTACTAGTTTTATGTCAGTTTGTTATTAATTTAATATCACGTTTAAGATGTTCTTAAACAGGCCAAAACTGTTTTCCCGCTTACATCTGCTCAGTAATGATACTGGTGGACCATCCTTGTCGTCCAGTAGCTCTGTTTTGCTGGAACTTGATTGGTCCAGATTCACGAGCTTTTGTTCGCGTGCTGCACTTCTTGCGCTCGTGCTGTCATGCACACCTGCGGAACACTCGCGCGCACCGCTAATATGCCTGCCAGTGTTTCACACTCAGGAGAAAAGAGAACAACTTGACTAGCTAGTTTGGATATAAAGGTAAACTAACTCTCAAAAAACATTCCCCTGGATGTGATTTCAGTCATTAAAGGCATACCAAACTGAAAGACATCATGAAGACGGATAAAGACGGTAATGACATGAGGGGAGTGACTGTTAACCGCTTTGCTGAAGGTAAGAATATTTGTATCGAAAAGGTGATTGTCGTTACGAACTTTATAAAAACAACTATTTAGAGAAATTTGCTTGTGATAATAGTTGTAAGAGTTAAAAATACAAGTTTGTTATTGTGAAAGCAGTAGCCTACTGGATATTTCGCGTATGTGAATATAGCTTACTTTACTGCAAACATAACAAATATTTGTTTTTCAGTTATACTCTTGAACTAGATTACATTTTTCAGAAAAACTTAAACATTACCATGGCAACCATAGTTATCCTACAGTTACTTATACAACTGTAAAGCCATAAAAAATGAATATCGGATGTAGGCAACATCAAACAGAATGTGTTTAAATTTATTTTTTATGACAGTGGTGCCCGGTAGCAAGTTACCATTTATAATTTATACAATTCATACCATTTACATTATACAATATGGTATTATGGTATGGTTACCACAGTGATTTTTTTAAGGGATATGGCATTTTCCAGAAATCAAACTTTATTATCACTCCTACAGTCCTATTGTCTAGTCCATGTTATCCCAGACTAACACAAGGACAAAGTTAGAGTGCAGAAATGATCACTGCTGCCCAACCTTAACCATGAGAAATATGGATAATTTATAATTATATCTAAATTCTAAATTAAATCAGATTTGATATATTATGCAAATCTACCATACAGACATTTGGACAGCCACTGCATTAGGACTTTACTAAAAAGAAATTTTTGAAAAACTATAATCTGATTTTATCATTTTCACAGTTTAGCTATGATGTATTAACACATTTAAATTAAAAATGTGCAATGAACAATGATTTTGTATCAGTATAATTACTTTCACTGGTTTTTCTTCATGATTAAGCTGTATTTTCTGTTCCTTATCAAGGCTGACACACACACACACACACACACACACACAAAGGTGAGTGTCCCAGTAGCTTGCTATACAATAGAGCTTCACATAAGCTGTCTGGGCTCATGCTCTTAGGGTAATGAGGGAAGGAAGGACTGGATAAAGACTCATCTTTTTATTCTGTTGTCTTTCAGTTGTTAGATTCACAATGTCAAAAGCTATCTGTTTATCTGATCAAAGCCTCTTTTTAAGGCATCATTGCACACATATAAATATCAACATCCGCCACTTGCAGTAGTTGTGCAATTTCAAATTCTTGCTTACCTGACAAGAATCGGAAAGTTAGTACAAGTGTAGACATAACATGCATTCTCCCACATATTCTCTCAGCCTTGGAGCTCATAACTACTACAAGTGTGAGGTAACCTTTTAACAAGATTTTTCGCTGCTCTCTTCGTTATTGTATCATCTTAGGTTGTGAAATCAAATTATGACAGACTTTGGCTCCATTGTAACACCTATCAGACTGGCTTTAGCATGTCAAGCTATTTAGATATATAAATGTATTGTTTTTCTCAACTCAAATCTCACAGTGAATGCACATGCATTCTCTCTCACAAGCTTGTGCACATGCGCTCACACAGACACATACTCTCACTGATACATTACTTACATTAGGTGAGGGTCCAGGGGAAGGAAGCTCCACCCTTTGTTGTTCACTTAGTTTGACTGTTGGCTCTTCCTGGAGATACAATACAAATCTCTCTCTGTGTGTGTGTGTGTGTGTCTGTGAGTGTCTGTGTAAAGCAAACTCAAAAAGAGCTGGCGTTTACAGGACTTGACCATAATTCTTGTACCAAAGAAAGAATTTGGACAAATTAAACTTTATGACATGAATGTGACAGCTGAATTAAACCTATAACAAAACCCATTTTGATAACTTGTGTAGTTACTGCATTTTGCCTTTGCAGTGCGTAATAATATTTCAATGGGTTTGGTTCCAGAAGGAAGTGTGAATGGAAAGTGGACTGAGACCCAATTACAAACCAAATGGACCAAAAAGATTAAATTTTCAAAAGCAGGATCAATGTGAATGAAAAGCGAACTCATATTTCGTTTTAAAGTGGACATGAAATGGAAATTCACCCTTTCTAAATGCGTCTTATTGATCTTAATGTGAATGATGCACGCGCTCAATCAAAATCTTCGATCTTCAGGTAAATGACAGACTTCTCTCTGTTGACATATGCAGGACTTCTCCAATCATTTAGTCCACTTAAACCCTGTCCCTTTCTTACAGTCGAGCGCAAATTCATCTGCCTCCATCCAATCAACAACCAAGGGATAGAACTATGTCCCACCCTATGTTTTTCTTTCACTCGGATGTATGTCAATACAGAAGAAAAGATCTGTCGCTACTTCAATAAAAGCATTAAAACATCAGTAAAGATTTAAAGAAAATTATTAGCTCTTATTTTTTGGTAATAATTTTTCTATTTGTTAGAAATAATTTTTATATTTTTCTTAAATGTTAAGTTTTCTTTAGTCTTTTTTTTTATTTACAAAAATATTACTTTTTTAAAATAAATGGACATGATGAATAATGTTTCCATATTACAAGGCAAAACCTCATCTATTTTAGCCAGCTTGATAACAAGATAAATATCTTGGTGGTTGTTGTAACAAAAAGCTAGAATACATCACAGAAAACCAAAACACATAAGTTTACAAGGAATATAGTCAAAATATATGTAATGAATGTAAGAATTTTCTTAAGCCCCGAACATTGACCTGTGCTGGAAAACCCCCTTCTTTATCCACATTTAAGTCAAACATTGTATAATTTTGGAGTACTCTATTGTTGACTACTTATTTCAGATGACTCATATTGCTAATAATTTGAATGCAGTGAATCTGTTTTGGGAGTAAATGATCAGCTTTACTTATCTGGAAGACAATTACTTGTGTTTATAGATGTGAATGGATAGTTTAGAAGTTATGCAAAAATATGTTTAGTGACGTTTTGGGGCGGTACCTCATGACTTAAAGTGTTATAGTCAGCAGTCACTAACCATAAATCTCTAATACCCATTGTTTGTCCAGAAAGACAACAAAACATTTCCTCTGAAGCCTATGATCTGACTATCACAGTTAAACACAGATAGGAAGTGAGGTCTAGGGCCAAGTGACAGTGTGTGTGTGTGTGTGTGTGTGTGTGTGTGTGTGTGTGTGTTTGTGGTTCAGGTATACCCTACGTTAAGGGAACAAAATGTCCCCACAAAAATGGCAGTGTCCTTTTGGGGACATTTTTTGGTCCCCATGAGGAAAACAGCTTATAAATCATACGTAATGTTTTTTTTTGTAAATGTAAAAATGCAAAAGTTTTCTGTGAGTGCGTTTAGGGTTAGGGGATAGAATATGCAGTTTGTACAGTATAAAAATCAATTTCTCTATAGAAAGCTCCCATAAAACATGAAAGCGCAACGTGTGTGTGTGTGTGTGTGTGTGTGGCTCCAAAGAGTCGTGTAAGGTAGATGTTTAGACCTCTGACAGCCACACAGGGCACTAGGGGGCAGTGCGTCACCCAGAACCCTCTTTGCTTTGCTGTAGGGATGTCTTTCTGTTGGCCAATGCACATTGCGTCCCTATTCTAGCCCAAAAATTTCGCTGTGCTGTATGTGTGTTTGTCTGGCACCTCCGGACAACTCTGCTGAACTCAAGGACAATAGCAAGGTCAGAGATTGACCTCACTTTGTGTACCCTCTGCATCCTGTGCCCACATCAGGACTTAACCCTTCAAACCCTACATACACCGCATCTCTTTTGAATGAATCAGACTATATGTATGTGATGATTGTGAGGTATAATATTTCAGTAGCGTCATTATGTTGAATGTTTGTTGGCGTAGGTGGCCGAATCAAGCCCTTTGGATGTCATACTGTGGGAGGTACTCTGTCTGTCCATAACAAAATAGTTTAAAAGAGCAGTGCATCACAATACAGTCTAGGGTTTACACAAGAGCTGTGTGAACATTCCTGCCTTACACACACACACACACACATATACATATACACACGCCTCTACAAACTGTTTTACACGCTGCCAGCAGGTGTGTTTTGTGGAAAGAGCCTTTGATGGCAACAAAATGGAGGGAGGAGAGAGGGGTTCTACACTTTTTATAAGACTTATTGTGAGGGCTGAAATAAAAAACAGATATCCCCCCCCCCATACTACACCCCCCACTCCACTCGACAGAGAAATAAAACAAACAGCCTCGGAATGATGAGTCATTACAGTACTTGCTAGAAATTCCTCAGACATTCTATTCTTCTTTTCCTTCTTCTTCATCATTGTCTTCTGATGCTTCTTTTTCGTCGCCAACTTTTTAATTTACTTCCGCTTTCTCGTCATGATCTTCTTTTCTTGCTGCTTCTTTTCCTGCTTCAACATCTTCTTTCACTGCTTCTCCTTTGTCATCTTCTTCATCTTCTACTTCTTTTGTTTGCCTTTTGGTTTATCGACATTGTTTTGTTTATTGTCTTCTTTTGTTGCTCTTTCTTTTTTCTTTATAATCATCTTCTGTTGTTTTTCATCTACATCTTCTGCAATTCATGCAGCCACTGTTAAAACTTAAAGGGATAGTTCACTCAAAAATGAAAATTTGCTGTTAATTTACTCACCCTCAGATCATCCAGTTGAACAGTAAAGATATTTTTTTAAGGGATAGTTCACCCAAAAATGAACATTCTGTCATCATTTGCTCACCCTCATGTCTGTTCAAACCTGTATGACTTGCTTTGAAGAATGTTGGTAAGTAAACAGTTTTGGTTACTATCGACCTCCATTGCATGGACATGAAAAACTCATTTCTCAAAATATCTTCTTTAATGTTTCACAGAAGAAACAGTCATACAGGTTTGGAATTATTATTATTTTTGAATATTTTTTTTTTTGGTTGAACGATCCTTTTTAAGAGTGCAAAATATGTTGATTTGTGTTTTTCTCATAAGCTTTATAATTTAAAATTAAAGAAAAAAATTCTTCATGCCTTAAAATAGCTTAAATGTAACTCTACACCCTTGCTTCATTTAGTATACGTGGATCTATGAATATGCTAATTAGCCCCACCTCCAATCACTCACACAAGCTCAGAGATCCAATCGGACAACGTACTGAGGTAAACGCTTCACAATGCTATCGTTTTTTACAACATCGGACACATAATGGTAATTAATATGATTAGCCTTTTGCTTGACTAAGTTATCAAACGGCTAATAATGTGTTGCTAATGTTACACAACTCCCTTGCTTCAGAGTGGTCATAATTAATGATATGCAAAAGCCCGCCAGCACGTTGACGTGATTGGTTACAAGGTCATTTGTGACGTCACAAACACCAGCGATTTCAAACTGCGTTTTTGAAACTGTCTTTAAATCACTGCAGTTTTAAACAGAAAATACTCTGCAATGGTGCTGACATGAATTTGCACATGGTTTGTCTTAAAGCCTGTTAAAAACACCACATAGACATATAAACAGCATTAAAAACTTGATTTTCACCACAGGTGGACTTTAAAAAAAAGTCTTCCATTGACTTAAATTGCTTGAACGTTTGCCATTCAAAATCTAATCGACTGCAATAATGTGCTATTTGCGTTCTGAGCTTTTTTAAACATCTGTTTGAATTGATCTTTTCTGTCTTGCATCTGTTTAAATGTATAGCCGCCTTTACACTGCAAAGACGGCGTTGAGTCTTACACAGCTGACTGAGAACAAGACGCGTACAATGTGCGTCAGCTAATGTACCAAATTTCTGCAGCCATCTTTGCAGTAAATCTCTCTGAAACATTATTGTTTCAACATGTCTTTGCCAAAAATAACAGCATCAAATAATCCAGAAGCACCACACCAAAAATAACAGCATCAAGCAATCCAAAAGCACCACACCTAACGATAGGGTGTGCGTTTCTAGCGTGCAATGATTTTGCTGGATGCTAGAATGACATTATTCCTTATTGTGAAAGAAACAAAGGACATCACAGTGACATCAGTTTGTAAACTTACAAGCACGCAACATGTATCAGAATCATGCATCTTTTATCGTAATACACATTTTATTGACAACTCTGACACAAGACTTATTTCTCTCGCACACAAAACAAGTAATGCTAAATGCCAGACGGCGTTTGTCGTGACGATTTATGACAGCAAGCATCAAGTACGCAAAGTGAAATGCAGGAAATGTAGGCTTTAGGACCCAGAGTCACAGCTCAGCGGAGGCAGGGCAAGGCTGACTCACTAAATATGTCTGAGGAATGAGAGAGAGAGAAAGAAAGATAGATACAGAGAGAGAGAGAGAGAGAGAGAGAGGGAGAGAGGTAGAAGTGAAGAGAGGAGGAGAGAGAGAGGAGACCGGAGCAGAGGTGATCTTGCCCTCATTAGTGTCAGGACTACAGGATGATTATGGGTTGAGAAGGGAATGATGGAAGCAAACAAAGTTCTTCATTTCGTGCCATCCGGTAAGAACCACATGCACTATCACACATACACACACGCACACATATGCACATGTTCCTGCGCCGTCACGACCGGGTATCCGAGGGTTCCCTGAAATTTGAGACTGTGTGTGCTAAACGTGCAGTGGAGAGGATGCATGTGTGTTTGTGTGTTGTTGTAAGTTTTCTCTCTGTTGAATCCTGCAGGTCTGTGAATTGTTTTTCTCACACACTGCCGCCACCGCTGCTGCTGTTGCTGCTGCTGTTGCTGCTGCTGTTTTTTGGGGTGCGTTATGCTGGAATGCAGACGGGCTTTTTCGGGGCTGGTTTTCTGGAATGCGTCGTAAATGCTTTTACGCTGTTAATCTTAGTCGAGTAAACAGGAAAAAAGAAAAATGACATCACACACTTTCAGATACCCGCACGCACATTTCAAACACACACGCACACGTAAATACAAATGAGGGAGAAGGAGACATGAGAAAAGCGACTGATGCAAAACACAGATCAAAATCAAGTACCTATATCCCCGTTCAGGCGGTACTCGAGAGTGCGTGTGCGTGAGAACGAGCGGGTACGTGTAGTCTTCTGGGAGAGTAGGTCTTATTTGTACGCAATGTTGCTGTTCAATTCATCTCGTTGTGAGAAGTCTGTCTAATACCGCATGCAACACACATGCGCTGTCGTACTGCACAAGTGCACCTACAGCGCTCTCTTTCTGTCCTTTGCCTTCGCTCAAAGCCTCAGTGTAAACACAGTAGGTAATAGAAGTGGGAAGACACTAAATCTTGTGCCCGTCTTCCCCCCAACACACACACACACTCACACACACATACATACATACATAATGAGACTGTGATTTGCATGCTTCGCCTAAGGGTTGAACTTCAAATCAGTTGATGTCTCAATTTTCTCTCCTTGCGTGATTACGTGTGTTTCTCTGCGTGTGTGACAAAAAGCATCAAGTGCGCATTTGATAAAGGCTGTTCTAATTGACACTTACTTTGTGCCCGTCTCGGCTCGTGGATAATCGTTGTGGCACTCTGTCAATACCATAATATCCACCGAATCTCAATGTCATTGGAGCAGGTCACGGGCCATCGGTGCACTGAGAACTTTCTCATATATGCGTTTCACAATTCCACGTAGGTGAACGTTCACTGCAACAGGAATGAAGTTGCTTGAATGGATAGATGAGAAAATAAAATTAATAAACGAGGCTAATGTAATAAACGATGTCCTCTGTCTTTTTACGACTGTCTTTCTCTCTAACGAGCTTCGTGATTGCTCACCCACACATGAAAGGTGGACATTTTGTCCCCAGATTCCTTTATTTACGATTTCCCCCCATGCTTGCGTATTGAACGTCCCATTTGCGCTTGCAGATGGTGGGATATGAATTGATGTAATTTTCTGGAGGGCCGATCGACTTTGCGTGGCTGTGTGTCTCCTAATTTATCTGTGTATGTGCGTGTACAGTTATCCTCCGTGTCCCATAATGCGGTTAGGCAATCTCTGACTTTTCTATTCTCCGTTTGTCTTCCACCCACTGTACATTACAGTCTGCAGGGGAAATTAGAATCACACATTCCTCTGTTTATCTCCTCTGTTTATGGTACACTGTAAAACAGCCATATGGGCATCCTCTCTCATACAAAGAGCGCTGTCTGTGAGCGCAAAGGGAGCAGCCGTCGCAGACGTTCACATGATGGAGAGATTGGTCCTCCTGACCCTTTTCTGATTTACACACATGGTCGTAATGTGGATATTTTTGGAGGCAAAAGTCGGACTTTGCCAAGAGCTGTGTCTTGTTTGCGAGAGCCTAATTTATTGGGCATCTCTTCCGCTAACATTCTGATCGCAGATAGACATGCCTCTGCTTCTCCGTAATGGATTAAATATAGCTCACGGGAGAAGTTTCAAATGCTCCGTCCTCACTTTCTGGTTAGCGAATGTCAGGAACCCCCTCTCGCATCCACGCACACACAAACACCCACGCTCAGGCAAACAGACGCGCCCCCCGCCCACCCCGGGAGTAAACCTTAGATTGCTTCAAGATGTCGGAGGATGCCAGTGTTGATGAATTCCGACCTTTGATTGCGAAGCTGCCCGTGCGCCAGGGGAGAAACCTCACACACATGCCACTTTTGTGATAAGCTACAACATGCATATGGCAGATGCTCATCCACCTTTCTGATGCACTAGAACACACACGCACGTGTCAGGCTGTATGACAAACCGTCTTTGGCATAAACTAGATACCATCATGGCCTTCAAATGTCAAACAGTCTTTCCGTTTTAGTTTAGAATTTTTGGTTTTAGTTTTAGAATTCGTATTCCTCATAAGGACACTTATGATACAGCTGTATCCTTTTTCTGTCCTCTCTCACTTGTGTTTTGTCTCCGGTTCGGTCTTCTTCTCTTGTGGCGGTGGTACTGTAGATTGTAAAGGGGAATGGTGGCCTGGCTTTAATAGAGGAAGAAGGGAATGTGCAAGCAATTAGCAGGAATCCCCCAGCAGAGCGCTCACGAAACCAGAGCAGACGAGATATGAAGGGAAGGAAAATCTGTATTCCCTTGATGTACAGGACAATAGTGTCCACGCAAACACATTTAAGCTGCGCGTTCCCTTGGTGCCGTGTGATTAAAGACGGCTGTCATGTTGAAGCATGTTAGCGCTGCGGTCACTGGGTCTTGACGTCCACCTTTCTCTCTCTATCGCCGTCTCTGTTTCTCTTTCCTGTGCTCAAGAGGTTTTTGTACAGGGATACATGGGCTAAAGAGAGTGAGATCTGATGCCATCATCGTGATGTTAACTAGATGCTGGTTTTCCTGTTACTGTTTGGTGTGGTTTGCTTTTGCGCACACGCCGCTATGCGTATTTTCTCCTACGGCTTATAGAGAGTGAGATGAAGAAAGGCAGAGAGGGAGACGCTGGCTCACATACTACGTCTATATAACACCATTTGATGTGCAGAGTATGCATAGATCACTATCAGGGTCACCCGGTGATTTCTCCTATCACACCGAGAGAATGAGGTGAGACGGACGCATCAGCCAAGCCACGCGCTGCAGAAACATCCCTGCCGTCTGAAATTCATCTAAAAGCACTGACTCAAATGGCTGCAGCTTCCGAATTTCCCTGCAAATTACCATGAAAGGTTATTTCAAACGAACATGTGAAGAACTGAGTTACACCTTACTCTGTGTCAGGGATTTAATAAATCTATTATCAAAATGGTATCTTCTTCATGACGATCAGAAGATCCTCAGATGGACCGCCCACGGTCTGTTCACTGATGCATATTACACTCACAAAAAGCAAGACCTGGCCGAAATTGCCAGTTCTGATCTGATTGGATGGTACTACACATCTTCTGGGAGACTTATGTTGGGTGAAAAAAGTGCTTTCAATGTGCAAGGTTGAGGAAGGATTTATTTTCCAGGTTGCCATATTTGAATAAGCATATTCTATATGTTTAGCTTTTTTTCTTAATTATATCTGTGAAATAATCTGCACTTGAATGGACAAAATGTGTACACACATTCTTGATCATTACTGTTCACAGCTGCTGCATCCTTTTTTGATTTATTTCAGTTTTTTGCTGGTTTATGGCCTTTTTTTTTTTTGACATTCCAGGCTTCTCAGAAGCGGAAGTTGACAGTTATTACGTAAACTTCTAGTGGTGATTGGAAACTACCTATATAATTTCCCATTTGCCAAAATAGCAAGAGAAAAAATCCACAATAGCGTTTCTATGACTTTAAAGAGGAAAAAAATATAGAGAGATTGATTACGTTATGGAAGCTTGTTTCTGCCACTAAATAAAAAAATAAAAAAGGTAATTGTTTTTTTTTTTTACATTTTATCTTGCAATTCTGACTTTTTTCCTCAGAATTGCGACATTTTAAACTCGCAATTGCAAGTTATAAAGTCAGAATTGCAAGACATAAACTCGCAATTCTGAGAAAAAGATGTTTTTTTTTTACTTTATATCGCTCAATTCTTACTTTATAACTCGTAATTCTGACTTTGTAACTCGCAATTCTATTCTGACTTTATATCTCGCAATTCTGACTTTATAACTCGCAGTTCTTACTTCATATAATGCAATTCTGACTTTATATCACACAATTCTGACTTTATAACTCGTAGTTCTGACTTTATAACTCGTAGTTCTGACTTTATAACTCGCAATTCTATTCTGACTTTATATCTCGCAATTCTGACTTTATAACTCGCAATTATAACTTTACATCACGCAATTATGACTTTATATCACACAATTCTGACTTTATAACTCGCAATTATGACTTTATATCACGCAATTCTGACTTTATAACTCGCAATTCTGACTTTATATCACACAATTCTGACTTTATAACTCGCAATTCTGACTTTTTAACTTGCAATTCTGACTTTATATCACGCAATTCTGACTTTATAACTCGCAATTCTGACTTTATAACTCGCAATTCTGACTTTATATCACGCAATTCTGACTGTAACTCACAATTCTGACTTTATATCTCACAATTCTGACTATATATTTCGCAATTCTGACTTTATAACTCACAATTATAACTTTATATCACGCAATTATAACTTTATATCACGCAATTATGACTTTATATCACGCAATTCTGACTATATCTCGCAATTCTGACTTTATAACTCGCAATTCTGACTTTATATCACGCGATTCTGACTTTATAACTCGCAATTCTGACTTTATATCACGCAATTCTGACTTTATAACTCGCAATTCTGACTTTATATCACGCAATTCTGACTTTATATCACGCAATTCTGACTTTATAACTCGCAATTCTGACTTTATATCACGCAATTCTGACTTTACATCACGCAATTCCGACTATATCACGCAATTCTGACTTTATATTACGCAATTCTGACTTTACATCATGCAATTCTGACTTTATAACTCGCAATTCTGACTTTATATCACGCAATTCTGACTTTACATCACGCAGTTCTGACTTTATATTACGCAATTCTGACTTTATAACTCGCAATTCTGACTTTATAACTCGCAATTCTGACTTTATATCATGCAATTCTGACTGTAACTCACAATTCTGACTTTATAATTTGCAATTCTGACTTTATATCTCATAATTCTAACTTTATATCTCACAATTCTGACTACATACTTCGCAATTTTGACATCACACAATTCTGACTTTATATCACGCAATTCTGACTTTATAACTCGCAATTCTGACTGTAACTCACAATTCTGACTTTATAACTCGCAATTCTGACTTTATAACTCGCAATTCTGACTTTATATCACGCAATTCTGACTTTACATCACGCAATTCCGACTATATCACGCAATTCTGACTTTATATTACGCAATTCTGACTTTATAACTCGCAATTCTGACTTTATAACTCGCAATTCTGACTTTATATCATGCAATTCTGACTGTAACTCACAATTCTGACTTTATCATTTGCAATTCTGACTTTATATCTCATAATTCTAACTTTATATCTCACAATTCTGACTACATACTTCGCAATTTTGACATCACACAATTCTGACTTTATATCACGCAATTCTGACTTTATAACTCGCAATTCTGACTTTATAACTCGCAATTCTGACTTTATATCACGCAATTCTGACTGTAACTCACAATTCTGACTTTATATCTCACAATTCTGACTATATATTTCGCAATTCTGACTTTATAACTCACAATTATAACTTTATATCACGCAATTATAACTTTATATCACGCAATTATGACTTTATATCACGCAATTCTGACTATATCTCGCAATTCTGACTTTATAACTCGCAATTCTGACTTTATATCACGCGATTCTGACTTTATAACTCGCAATTCTGACTTTATATCACGCAATTCTGACTTTATAACTCGCAATTCTGACTTTATATCACGCAATTCTGACTTTATATCACGCAATTCTGACTTTATAACTCGCAATTCTGACTTTATATCACGCAATTCTGACTTTACATCACGCAATTCCGACTATATCACGCAATTCTGACTTTATATTACGCAATTCTGACTTTACATCATGCAATTCTGACTTTATAACTCGCAATTCTGACTTTATATCACGCAATTCTGACTTTACATCACGCAGTTCTGACTTTATATTACGCAATTCTGACTTTATAACTCGCAATTCTGACTTTATAACTCGCAATTCTGACTTTATATCATGCAATTCTGACTGTAACTCACAATTCTGACTTTATAATTTGCAATTCTGACTTTATATCTCATAATTCTAACTTTATATCTCACAATTCTGACTACATACTTCGCAATTTTGACATCACACAATTCTGACTTTATATCACGCAATTCTGACTTTATAACTCGCAATTCTGACTGTAACTCACAATTCTGACTTTATAACTCGCAATTCTGACTTTATAACTCGCAATTCTGACTTTATATCACGCAATTCTGACTTTACATCACGCAATTCCGACTATATCACGCAATTCTGACTTTATATTACGCAATTCTGACTTTATAACTCGCAATTCTGACTTTATAACTCGCAATTCTGACTTTATATCATGCAATTCTGACTGTAACTCACAATTCTGACTTTATCATTTGCAATTCTGACTTTATATCTCATAATTCTAACTTTATATCTCACAATTCTGACTACATACTTCGCAATTTTGACATCACACAATTCTGACTTTATATCACGCAATTCTGACTTTATAACTCGCAATTCTGACTGTAACTCACAATTCTGACTTTATAATTTGCAATTCTGACTTTATAACTCGCAATTCTGACTTTATAACTCGTAATTCTGACTGTAACTCACAATTCTGACTTTATAATTTGCAATTCTGACTTTATAACTCGAAATTCTGACTTTATAACTCACAGTTGTGAGCTTATATCTCACAATTCTGAGGAAAAAAAGTGGCAATGACGTTTTTTATTTTTTTATTCATGGCGGAAACAAGCTTCCATATTACGTTGATCAGAAGAGAGAAAGATGCATTAACCAGTTTTCTGTAATTTAATGCCACGGTAATAAAGCACAAAGTATACTGTTATAAATGTACATTACATTTTTAAAATTAGATTTATGATTGTTAATAACTGTGGAAACACGTCAACACAGTCTGTGAAAAGAGTCCATTATTGTGTTTCAGGTAAAACACAAATATTTCTGATAAACGTGCTCCCAAAACATAATTGATCAATTTCATGTTGGTGAGACTTTTTCCCATGTACGTAGGCAGTTCTTGACCAGAATAAACTCCGGACTGGACCAGTATTTAAAGTCAAATACGTCTCCCAGCAGAGGAGAATTAATGTGCGTCACACTTGCTTGAAGACCCTTATTCAGCTTGGCCTTTCTAAAATCTCTTTAATGTGTATTTATATGTTGAAGATCACAGCATGCTTATTTGCATGCAGAACCAGTAATTTTCCTCGTTTAATAATTATAACATTGGGTTTTTTCCTCTAATACTCCCACAACAGCATGCTTATTAATATTTCTTTGCCTCTTTCCACGGTTTATTTGTGGAGAGAATGCCTCGTCAACTGTTTGGCTTTTTTCTCTCAAGGAATTTTCTGTCGAGCAGCCTCATACACACACAGACACAACTCTGTGTCTCTCTCTCCTTCTCCTCGCCTCATCACACTCTTCCCTTATTCTCAAAAGAACCAGCATGTGTGTATGTATGTGTGTCATTATTGGTCTTCAGAAGGAATTCCCTCTCTAAGCAGTCGGAGACTCAAGTGCCAAAAAGCCTGCAGGCATATTAAGTCTCTCTCTTTCCTGCTCGCTCTCTCATAGATCATGGCTGTGACATTAAAAAGTGTCAGAGAGCACCTTTAATCTGTCTCAAATGTCTCTCTTTCTGTCTTTCTGTGTATCTATGATAAAGGACCATCACAACAGAGTGTTAGACAAGCAAAATACCATCACAACCTGCAAGAGACGGCTTTCTTTCTCTCATACCTTACTGTACCTCCCACATAGCCACAGTCATATCCGTGTTGAAGCATGGCCCTACTCGTATAGGTACAACCGGATTAAAAGAGCTCAAAAAGCTAAGGTCTGTGAAATAAAAGCGACTAAATTCCCAAACAGCATCTCTAAACCCAAAGCACATGTTTTCTGTATTTGTACATTCTCTTGTGATATTACAGCTGTATGTAGCTTATGTAAAAGGTGCATTCACATGTTTGATGTGCTTTTATATTGCAGGCTTACCTACAGTTTTTTTAATGCACATTGTCCATTTGTCATGGCAGGGATTAATGTTTTTGGTCTGCCAGAGCATGGTGCCATATGGCTGCATGTAACAGCCTCACAAACTCAATTTACTAGATTTATTTTTCGATATTACATAAACCTGCCGAGATGCGTCGTGAGATTTCCGTGACAAATTAATTCCTCTCTTGATGAAAAGTTAAAGGAATAGTTCTCCCAAAAATAATTCCGTAACAATTTATTCACCTTCTTGTCGTTCCAAACCCCTTCATTTTCTTGCTTCTGTGGAATAAGAAAGATGTTTTGAAGAATATCCTTCTCATACATTGAAAATGTAGTATGAGTATAGAGGCTGTTGAGCTGAGAAAATGAAAAAAAGAAGAAAAAAAATTCATAAGATTGTCTTAGTAGTAGTCCATATGACTTATTACAATATATTCCAAGTCCTCTGAAGGCCTACAATAGCTTTGGGATTAATAGTCAGATGCATGATGCATGTTTAAATTAATATATAAAAATGCTTGCATGTTTGGTTTGATTTGACCTTATTCCTACGCGAATTATGGGTGTAACTTCCGTTAAGCGCTCTATGAACGCTTGAGATGACATTTATTGTACTCACCCTTCAACCATCAAACATTAAAAGGACATTTAAATGTGTAAAAGCATCAATAAGGCGATTCTTTCCACAGCGATAACGAACGGGTTTCACTGTAGAAATATCATGTAACATACCTTAATAAAAAATGTTAATTTACTGTACTTCAGCATTGCGTGATACTACTTCAAAGTGATTTCCGTCATTTTGACAAGTAATAAATTGTATTTACCTGTGAAAACAAACCTGGAAAGAGACGTGAGGATTTGAGGAGAAAAATTAGAGATTCTTTGTGCGTTCCAGTGAATTATTAATGGGATATATTGTAAATTAAATCCGGAGAATAGACAACAAATGTGCAGTATATGTTGTCCTTTTTCATACTATTACAGCGAGATGCAAAAGGGAAAAAGAAAATAATCCTTAGGAAAAAAAAAATGCAGCAACTGAAAAGAGCTCTTGCCATAGATATTCTTGTTATAAAATGTCACATTAAAATACCAAGTGTTATGTTATTCTCGTATTATCTGAAAATAAAACATAATGACATCTCATTAAGTCAAACTGACCGATAAGCTTTATTTGTAGGGCAACCTTATGATTTGAAATATTCCTAAAAAACTCTAAAAATTAACAGGCCCACTTTATTTTACATGTCTTTAGCTACTATGTACTGTAACATATAAATTATTAATTTGATACAATTCTCTTATTGTGTATATACATGTTTTTACACAGTAATTATGCTTTTAAAAATTAGACTGTTGACCCCACCCCTTAACCCACCTTTAAACCATACCACTAACCACTAGCCCTGTCCCTAACCATAACCGTGTGCCACCTCAATAACAGCAAAAGTGGTTTGCAATACAAGATGAACACAAGTATATTGGATTACACTTTATTTTAAGGTGTCCTTGTTACAGTATAATTACACAAGTAAGTAATATTAATTAACAGCATGTAACAGCATGTACTGTTATTACTATAGTAAGTACACACTGTAAAAAATGAATGTGATTTTAACAGTAAAATATAGTAAAAACGCTATGGAAAAAAAATTGTAAATAGGTTAACAGTAAGTTCCCGTATTATATACAGGGAAAAACTGTAAAAGCTCTAACCAGACATTCATGCAATTTTCACAGTAAAATCCTGTAAATTTTATGATCTTTATAAGTAAAAAAGACAAAATCAATGTATAATTTACAGTCATAATCTGTAAACTGATGTTCCCACAATTCCCTGTGTGACACTCCACATTTGAAAGTATTTTGTTTAAATAATTATGTTTCCTAATAGTTTTTTGTTATCAGTTATGTTCATTGGGGTTTTATGTTACATCTTCTGTTGTTTAATGAAAGTTTATTGCATTATTTAAGTATTGTGGGTTACCCTGATGGTGTTTTGCGTTTGCGTGAATGACTCTTTGCACCTTCTTTATAATAGTAAATACTTCAGCTAGTGGAAAAGGTACTTGTGATGAAATCTGATTCTTCATCTGGCTTTCTCTTTTACCACCTGCATTATTATGGTGGTTGTCAGTATATGTTAAAGGTACAAAACAGATTTTAGTAGTAGTGTGCATTGTTGAATTTATTGGTTTACATTCACATTTTCTTAAATTACAGTTTTATACTGTAAAATTTACAGTTTGTTCTGTAAATGTGTTTACAGTTTTTCTGTATTTTTCACAAAATTATTCTGGCAACCACAGCTGCCAAAATTATTTTGTAAAAACTACGGAATTTTTTTTTACAGTACATGTAACGTATGAGGACATTATAAAATAAATTTTTTTTGACATAAGTGTAGAGTAGTAAATGACACCTAATTTACTGTAAAGTGTAACCCAATTAACAATTACAGTTAAAGGGCTAGTTCACCCAAAAATTACAATTCTGTCATTAATTACTCACCGTCATGTCGTTCCACACCCGTAAGACGTTCGTTCATTACAAATGAAGATATCTTTGATGAAATCGGAGAGCTGTCTGACTCCTCCATAGACAGCAATTAAACCATTTTCAAGATCCAGAAAGGTACTAAAGACACCTTTAAAATGCAGTGGTTCAACCTTAATTTTATGAAACAATGAGAATACTTTTTGTGCTCAAAACAAAACAGTAGTAACGCATGCGTCGTGCTGCTCACGTGAACAGCGTCGGCCAGTAATGAGTCGACATTCTGACGTAGAACCTGGAAGCACTGAACGTAAACGACATAAGAGAATGACACAGAAGAGAGGTTATTGTTGAATATAGTCATTATTTTTGTTTTGTTTTTGCACTCAAAAAGTATTCTCGTCGCTTCATTAAATTAAGGTGGACTATTTTAACGATGTCTTTATTACCTTTCTAGATCTTGAAAGTGATGGTTAAATTGCTGTCTATGGAGGAGTCAAGACAGTTCTCAGATTTCATCAGAAATATCTTAATTTGTGTTCCAAAGATGAACAAAGGTCTTGAAGGTGTGGAACGACATGAGGGAGAGTAATTAATGATAGATTTGTCATTTTTGGGTGAACTAACCCTTTAACACTGTGCACAATGATATATCCAAAGATGATGTATAGAGATGAGTCCTGACACGTTTGTTCTCCATGATGAGACGTGAGAACCGAGGACTACTTTTTATGGTACTTACATAACTTTTGCTGCTTGACAGCCTCTGTACCTGTTTATTTTTGATTCCATGGAAGAAAGGAATACTGGTTTGATATGACATGAGTTATTTTTATATTTGGTGAACTACCCCTTTAAGAAAATACAACATGTAAATTTGAATTGTGAATGTAGATGTTCATTTTGTTTTGCATGAACTGCTGTTATCAGTTCTGAAGATCTGGATGCGTCATGGCTGCATAACTTCTGATGCACTTATTGTGAGGTTCAATTTCAAAGAAGAATATCACATTAAGGTTGCTGTCTTGAAGGAAGCAGTGAGATCGAGCGGCTGTCTTGTGTGACCTAGCACCTCTGTGATGAGCTCATTTAACTGTGTGTGTGTGTGTGTGTGTGAGAGAGAGGACAGCTTTACTATACACTACCGCTTTCGCACCAGACAAACTACACAGCCACCTCATCCGCACACAACACGCTTGCTCTTGCACTGTCGTTTCATCCTCGCGCACTTTTATCTACAAATTTGCATTATTCGCCAGAGAGAGTTCGTCCATCCTGACTGTGTTTTTCTAGCGTGTCTGGTCTTGTCTGAAAATAATACAAAAATGAAAGCGAGGAGAGAAGGAATAGGAGACAGAGAGAGAGATACTGATGCATATTTGATGATTTATGCTCTTTATCTTGAGGATGAAACCGAAGAGATGCACAGGCTGTTTGTGGTTTTGTTGCACACTAACCACATACATGAGTATTTCTTAACTACCAGACCACCAAGCTTTAAAGAGACACCCCTCTCACTGATCGCTGGCGCAGAGAGCCTGAAATTGCCTGTGTGTTTGTGTGTGTAAAGGGAAAGGACTCGCTGGTTTCTAAGCCTCAGTCTGTGACTCACACATCAGCTTATCTCTGTAGCTGAGCTGAATCTAGTCACGGTATTAAATGCACATGCAAACAATGATGATCCCTGTCTTTGAGAGTAAAACTACACTCTGACATTCAAATATTCACACATGCACACACACGCACACACATAATAAAGACCTGTTCTGCCAGCTCTTGCTTCCTGTTTGCCAAGACAGCACTTCCTGTGTTAGTAATGATGATCAGATATTAGGAGTTTGTTCGCTATTGAGCCTGCACAAGGTATTTTCTGTTTGCTCCAGATTTGAGTTATTTTTTGTCCATGTTTCCTTGCATTAATGTGATTAGTTAGCAGGATTTTTATTTTATCAAGATTTGTTCCAAAAAAAGCTTTTGTTTAGTCTCTTTGTCCCTCCTTATCTCTCATTCTTTCTACACTTTGGCTTTGATCACGTCTCTTAAGTAAAAAAATGGTTATTTTTTCCCTCTGTTTTGCAGAACGTGATTAAGAAAGTGATCGTGAAGGAAAAGCAGGACTGAATAATGAGAGAGCCTTGCGTTTTAAACATGAAAGAATAAAACCGTAATGGAGAATTAATATCGACATGTCTTGACTGATCTGTTTGTTTCGCGTATCGTGCCCGGTTGAGGATTTGAATGTAAACCGTGGCTTGTTTGATTGGATTTGTCGGCTCTAGGGACGTCCCAAGGCGATCTTAAGGATCGGTATCGGGGCCAATTAAGCATTTTTTAACTGATCGGTATCTGCTATCCTGAACCCGATCCTTTACTTTACATCACCTGTCATGCAGATGTTGGGCAATAGGTGTCAGTAAGCACCTTCAAGTAGGTTTGCCAACCAGCATTAAAATGAAAAGAAGAAGCTCAAATGTGCAAGTGACGCGTGATTTTTTTCCCAAACCAGTTCAGCGGAAATCCCGCCCTGCAACCAATTTCATTGGCTGAGGTTACAGTGACGGGTAGGATTAGGGATCAGTGTTTGGTGTAGGCAATCGTTGCTATATATATATATATACTATATATAGGGCTGTCAAAATTAGTCCGTTAATGCTTGCATTTAATTTTTTTCAGTTTAACGTGTTAAAAATATTTAACGCAATTAACGCAGCATCCATTTTTTCCTGTCACCCTTTGGCTGTGCTACAGTATATGATCTCGCTATCATTCACTAAATATATGTAAAATATAGTGCTATCAATCGATTAAAAAATGTACTAATTAATTGCGCATTTTCTGTAATTAATCGTGATTAATATATATATATATATATATATATATATATATATATATATATATATATATATATATATATGCCCTTATTTTACATTTGAGCCTCTTCCTCCAGAGCAACTCTCTGCACATCCCTGTATACATTGGATTGATTATAGTAACTTTAATATACTTGAAGTGTGCACATAGCTCTAGGAAAATACAAGTATCGGATTGGGACTCGGTATTGGCAGATACTCTATATTCAATGACTCGAATCGGATCGGGGGCAAAAAAAAAAAAAAACTTTTTCAGGACTTCTCTTGTCTGCTCTGGTTCGGGTCAGCGTAACATGCCTACAGTAACCCCTAAAGAGGAAGTGTGATGCTTAAAGATGGCCCTGAGTGATTTAAGGCTGAAAGCACCGCAGCGCCACTTCCTCTATCAGTCCTGCTCACTTCCTTTGCATATTGACAGGCGGTCCGTGAGCGGCATCTGCAGTGAAAATAAGCATGCAGTAATGTGGCATTAGAGAAATATCTTCAGATCAGACGTTGAGCCAGGGGTTGGTAAAGGTTGGTCACACAGTACCCATAGCTGGAGGCAGCAGAGACGAAGTACCCACTGAAAGGTCAGAGTGGGGGTAAATAGCACAGTGACTGCGTCCCCTCCGGAGGGCCTGTAGGCATGGCTGGGCTGAAGGTGTTTTGTCTCTAGGGACGGTTCTGACGGGATCACGCACAGAATACCAATCGGCTGCTGTGTCGTCACTGACTTTGAATGGCAGGGGAGGGAGAGAGTTGTTTTCCCTCTGCCTCACCAGCTTACTCTTTGCTTCCTAAATTATGTTACGATGGGAGGACATTTAAAGAATTATGGGTTTGCTGGCTCAAGTCATTTATGCAAATGCTAGTGCATGTCGTTGATTAGACCTGGGTGGGCTGTAAGCATCATGTAATAGCAGTGTATGAGGTGGAATGCAATGTTTTCTGCCTGAGAATAGTCATTCTCCTGCGGCAGGGTGACCTTATATGGTGACCTTGGGGCTTTTACTGTGATCATAGATCTCAGTCAGAGTAGACGCTAAGTTTTATTTGATGTAAACAGCTATGAGACTCTGAAGGATAGGTTTGTACCTGGGTTTTGATTATTGATCAGCTGTTGAAAATTCAAACACATGTCTTTAAACATGTTTTCAGTCGATCTCCTGAAAACTAAAAAGATATGACATTTGTTTCATATGGACAAACCCAGCGATTGGGTTGTTTTGACCCAGCGGTTGGGTTAAATGTCTGACCAACCTGCTGAGTAGTTTTATTTAACTCAACTTTTGTTTAAAAATAACTATATTGTTCGCCTAAAATGAACCCAAAATAGGTTGATAATTAACATTTATTAATATGTTTAATAAATAATAATTAAATAATAAACATCTATTAAATTGCTTATTAATAAATGTTCACCTTTTGATTATTGCTGTTGCCTCTAGTAATTATGTGTCTGATTTTTATATTTTCACCAATTTTGGGCTCATTTTAAGCCAGCTATATAGTAATTTTTAATCAATAGTTGAGTTAAATAAAATTACCCAGCAGGATGGTCAAACATTTAACCCAACTTGGGTTGTTTTTAACCCAGCATTTTTTATAGTTTGTTTTCAGTGGATTTCCTAAAAACTAAAAATATGTGACATTTATTTCGTAGACTCTACAATTGGATGGACTCTAATTCACTCACACTAATTCAAAATGCTGGGTAAAAAATAATTGGGTTAAATATGGACAAACCCAGCGGTTGGGTTAAATGTTTGACTGTTCTGCTGGGTAGTTTTATTTAACTCAACTATTGATTAAAAATGTCTATATTGCTCGCTTAAAAAGGTTGGTAACATAACATTTATTAATATGTTTAATAAAGGAACATGTATTGACAAGTTTAATGATTAATAATTAAATAATAAATTGCTTATTAATAAATGTTCACATTTTGATTATTATTGTTGCCTCTAGAAATTATGTGTCTGACTTTTAATTTCCCAAAAATTTTGGGTTAATTTTAAGCCAGCCATATAGTAATTTTTAATCAATATTTGAGTTAAATAAAACTACCCAGCCGGATGGTCAAACATTAACCCAACTGTTGAGCCAAAACAACCCATTTAGCTGGGTTTGTCTATATTTAACCCAACTTGGGTTGTATTTAACCCAGCATTTTTTAAAAGTGCACTTTTTCACACATAAAACCTGTTAAATTGCAAATTATATTGCTAAATTTACTATATTTTATAACATCTGCTTTTCAAACAATGCTTTTTAAACATCTTTTATTTGTCATGATTGATTACAGGAAGCAAATGCAAGTAACGCCGTTTATTGAACAACAAGCAGTAACAGAAACACAGTCAATGAGAACGTGCAGGCTACAGGTAGGCGCAGGGACTGAGATGGTCGGCTGGTGACGTGGCGTGGTGACTGAAGAGTGGCGGTGAGATAAATCCAGGATCCAGACAAAAGACAAGGCACGAAGACAGTAATCCACAGAAGACGACGAACAACTGGGACTCCGGTCAGGAACAGACGAGACAACCACGAACAGGACACCAAACAACGATCTGACAATGGAGACAGGAATGAGGTGAGTATTTAAGGACTGAGGGAATGAGCAGCAGGTGGGGAGAGTGATGGGTGGCAGCTGGGTCCAATAATCACCCACGTGGCCTGGGCACACCCACAAACACACTCGCACACAAACACAAACACACCCACTGCTGTCATAACACAGAGCACGCGACAAGAAGGAAACAATGCATCTGCGAACCGTGACAGTACCCCTCCTCCTAGGAATGCCTCCTGGCATTCCCCGACTCCCTTACCTGTCGATTGTAATCATCGATAAGGGTGTGATCCAGAATGTCCCTGGCAGGAACCCAACTCCTCTCCTCCGGACCGTAACCTTCCCAGTCCACCAAGTACTGAAATCCGCGTCCCCTCCGCCTAGAGTCCAGAATGCGATTTACCGAATAAGATGGTTCCCCATCTATGAGACGCGGCGGTGGGGGAACCGGGGCTGGCGGATTAATCTCAGAATGAAAAACAGGTTTAATTTTGGAGACATGGAAGACGGAATGAATCCTCCTGTACACTGGAGGAAGTTTGAGGCGGACTGCCACCGGACTAATGATCTTGGTGACAGTGAACGGGCCAATGAATTTTGGAGCAAGCTTCTTAGAAACGGGTCGGAGAGGAATATCCTTTGTAGAAAGCCACACTCTTTGACCGACGACGTAAACCGGAGGCCTTGACCGGTGGCGATCGGCCTTGGCCTTGGTGCGTTCCCTCACTTGGAGGAGAGTCTCTCGGGCTCTCGTCCAAGTTCGGTGGCACCTCTGGACAAAGGCGTGGGCAGAGGGGACCGCGACCTCGGATTCCAGACTGGGAAAAATAGGTGGCTGGTAACCTACACTGCATTCAAACGGAGATAGGCCCGTGGACGACACTGGTAAAGTATTGTGTGCGTACTCCACCATTGAGAGTTGTTGACTCCAGGAGGAAGGATTCTTGGAGACCATACATCGCAACGCTCGCTCCAAATCCTGATTGGCTCTCTCAGTCTGACCATTGCTCTGGGGGTGAAACCCCGACGACAGACTAACAGTCGCCCCCAGCAATCTACAGAATTCCTGCCAAAATTTGGAAACGAATTGGGGACCCCTGTCAGAGACCACGTCTACCGGGAGGCCATGAATCCGAAAGACGTGGTCAATGATCGTAACCGCTGTCTCCTTGGCTGAGGGTAATTTGGGCAAGGGAATAAAATGAGCCGCCTTCGAGAACCGGTCCACTACGGTTAAAACAACCGTGTTCCCTTGGGAGGGTGGGAGGGCGGTCACAAAATCTAGCGAGATATGGGACCAGGGTCTCGAAGGGACTGACAGCGGTTGAAGTAACCCATCTGGGGCACGATTGGAAGTCTTACCAACAGCGCAGACTGAGCAAGCCAAGACAAAATCGCGAACGTCACGAGCCATGAGAGGCCACCAGAATCGTTGCTTAACCAAAAACTTAGTTCGACTGACTCCTGGATGACATGCCACGTTGGAACAATGACCCCACTGAATGACCCTGGACCGTAATCCCTCCGGCACAAATAATCGGTTTGGTGGGCACTCGGGCGGAGGCGTTACCCCTTCTAGAGCCGACTTGACTCTCGATTCGACCTCCCATGTGAGTGTGGAGATAACTAATCTCTCGGGAAAAATACACTCGGGAGTAGACGGGCGTTCGGAACGGATCAAAAATACGAGACAAAGAGTCGGGTTTGATGTTTTTGGAACCCGGGCGGTACGAGAGAGTAAAATCAAAACGTCCGAAAAAAAGTGCCCACCGAGCCTGCCTGGAGTTCAATCTCTTGGCAGTTCTGATGTATTCTAGGTTCTTATGATCGGTCCAGACGATGAAAGGGTACCCCAGAGCCCTCTAACCAGTGGCGCCATTCCTCCAACGCTAACTTGACTGCCAGCAACTCTCTGATTACCAATGTCGTAGTTACTTTCGGCGGGAGATAAACGATGAGAAAAAAACGCGCACGGATGCATCTTATCGTCCGCGGAAGCAACGCTGGGACAGACACTGCACCTACCCCCACCTCTGATGCGTCAACCTCCACCACAAACTGCCGTGATGGATCAGGGGCAACGAGAATGGGGGCCGAAACAAAGCGAGCCTTCAAGTTTGGCAAACGCAGCCTCAGCTGCGTCTGACCACCTGAACGTAGTTCTGGGGGAGGTCAAGGCGATCAGAGGTGAGGCTAGTTGGCTGAAGTTGCGAATGAAACGCCGGTAAAAATTGGCGAACCCCAGAAACCTCTGTAGGGCCTTACGGGAATCTGGATTTGGCCAATCCACCACAGCCTTAACCTTCTCAGGGTCCATGCGTAACTCCCTCAGTCGACACGATGTACCCTAGGAAAGGAAACAGACTGTGCATGAAAAACGCATTTCTCCGCCTTGACAAAAAGCCCATTCACTAACAGACCTCTGAAGCACTCGTCCTGAACGTGCTTGTAACGTGTTCCTGGAGAGATGAGGAAAAAATCAATATGTCGTCCAGGTAGACATATAAGAACTGATCGAACCATATCTCTCAGCACGTCATTAACGAGTGCCTGGAAGACCGCTGGGGAGTTGGAAAGCCCGAACGGGCATGACCAAGTATTCAAAGTGCCCCCTAGGGGTGTTAAAGGCGGTCTTCCATTCATCACCCCTCCCTGAATGCGGACCAAATGATAAGCATTCCTTAAATCCAATTTTGTGAAGAATGGATGCTCCCTGCAACCTCTCGAAAGGCTGAAGACATTAACGGCAAAGGATAGGTATTCTTTACCGTAATGTTGTTCAACCCCCGGTAATCAATACAAGGTCGCAGGGAACCATCCTTCTTCCCCAACAAAAAAGAACCCCGCCCCCGCTGGAGAAGAGGAATGGGCGAATGAACCCGGCTGCTAGTGAATCAGAAATATATTTCTCCATAGGCCTCTCCTTTCGGGGACCGAAAGTGAATATAACTTGCCTTTAGGCGGAGACTTCCCTGATACTAGAATCTATGGCACAGTCGTAGGGACGATGCGGAGGAAGAGAAGCAGCCCTGGACTTACTGAACACCTTCCTTCAGGTCCTGGTACTCAATAGGGCACGGTAGACAGATCCACTGCCTTCCTCCTGTAAAACAGAACCAGAAACAGACGAACAAGCAGAGACAAGACAAGACTTATGACACTGAGTGCTCCACTTCCAGGCCACAATGTGAATTCTGGACCCAGTCTACCCGGGGATTGTGTTTGGTGAACCAAGGATGACCAAGGACGACGGGGGTGTGAGGGGAATCAAAAATAAAAAACTTAATCCGATTCCGAATGGTTGCCAGCGGTGATGAGGGTGAGATCTTCAGTTGGTCGGTGAGAGTGATGGTGGGAAGGCTTCTGTCCGTTGAGTGCGTTGAACAGCGATTCTGTCGGTTGAGTGGTTTGAATGAGGGTAATGTGGAAACTTGGTGGCGAAAATGATTGGTCCAATGAAGTTACCTTCTGCCCCAGAATCCAGTAAGTGCGTTGACAGTTGTGAAAGTGATTGCGACCCATCCCAATCTCACCGGGAAGGAGGGTGGATGTGGTTGAGGACTTTCCAGCGGAGATCCCACCCGACAGTAGCCTCAAACTTACTGCCGGGCTTGCCCTTTTAACGGGCAGGCATTGTAAGCGAAATGGCCCGCCTTGCCACAATATAAACAAAGTCCTTGGGACCTCCGCCGTCTCCCGCTCCTCCCGGGAAAGCCGAGCTCGACCCACCTGCATGGGCTTCATGGATCTTGAAAGAGGGACTGACCGTGTCCCTTGCGTTGACCGCTGGAGCCTCAGCCCCGACTTCCTCACTCCTGGTCGAGGCTGAGACTTCTCCAGCTCGGCCCTGGTCAGCCGAGCATCCACCCTGCAGCGGCCAGGTCGACAAGACCATTAAGACGTCTGGTGGGGAGGTCCAAAACGTGTAGATCTTCCCTTTGGACACGGTCAGGCCAACCCATGCAGGAACATGTCCCACTGCGCCTCCTCGTTCCAGTTGACACTCTGCCGCCAGATGTACCGAAATTCGAATGGAATAGTCAGACCACCGACTTCGATCTCCTTGGCGTTCAACGTTCCGCCAATCTGTCTGGGCGGCTTCTCTCCCCGCGACTGCAGCGGTCGAACACTCTCTTCATCTCTGGCGGAGAGTGACTGGAACGAGGTAGCAGCAGGGGTCTTGCGTTCTCCCACACCGCCGTTCCCCAGAATGCGACGCCTGTCCCCGTCAAAAGCGTCAGTACGAAACGCCACTCTGGCTTTGTTCGGTGCTGTCAAAGGTGCGGGGCTGCAGAGCAAAAGTGCAATGAGTACAATGAGTCAGAAAAGCTCTGACAAAATCCTTGGTTCACCTGAATAAGTCTTCGGGTACAGGGAGACGAGGCTCCGAAGCGGCTGATCGCTCAGCGATGGTGTGGGTGGGGAAACGGCCGGTGTGGGCGGCGCAGCGGGGACTACGAAGCAGTTCTGGAGCTTGCTTGGGTGAGCTCGGACACCTGCGCCACGAGACGCCTGCACGGCTCTTCCCGTCTCGTTGAGGTTTCTCTCCTGCTGTTGACTCCATTCCGACGAATGCTGCTGGTTGACGAAATCCTCCAGCGAATGACTGCTGAGTGCTTGCTGCTTCCGTAGCGAGGTCAGATCGTTCTGTCATGATTGATTACAGGAAGCAAATGCAAGTGGTAACGCCGTTTATTGAACAACAAGCAGTAACAGAAACACAGTCAATGAGAACGTGCAGGCTACAGGTAGGCGCAGGGACTGAGATGGTCGGCTGGTGACGTGGCGTGGTGACTGAAGAGTGGCGGTGAGATAAATCCAGGATCCAGACAAAAGACAAGGCACGAAGACAGTAATCCACAGAAGACGACGAACAACTGGGACTCCGGTCAGGAACAGACGAGACAACCACGAACAGGACACCAAACAACGATCTGACAATGGAGACAGGAATGAGGTGAGTATTTAAGGACTGAGGGAATGAGCAGCAGGTGGGGAGAGTGATGGGTGGCAGCTGGGTCCAATAATCACCCACGTGGCCTGGGCACACCCACAAACACACTCGCACACAAACACAAACACACCCACTGCTGTCATAACACAGAGCACGCGACAAGAAGGAAACAATGCATCTGCGAACCGTGACATTATTTGCATTGCTACACATACAAGTTCACATATCAGCATCAAAAAAGCAGTTATGATGTCATTCAAATGACCTTTAAATTGATTTACCGGCATTACTAGCAGATCCTGTTCACGCATGTAAAATTCTCTAAAATTAATTTAGTGTATAACCACTATAGGGTCATAACACCCTATATAGAATCACATAATCAGAAATAGCCAAATTTCACTCTTTTACAGTGCTTGTCCCCCCTGTGTATAGTTACAGCTTTGAATTAATGTAAAAGGCTGTTTGTGTGCACCTGTTGAAATGCCATTTGTATAATTTCAGCATATTGACTGCATCTGAAACATAGCCTTGTACAACTTCAGTGACATGTTTTTAATTCGTAAATAATAAAGAAACTATGAATCTAAGAAAGGCATTTTAAATGCAGGTTTATATAATGTTGCAGTATAACATTAACATGTGTTTCACTCATTTGCTGATTTGTATGTATGTGTGTGTGTGGGCTGTCACACAATACTAATGAGATCACATTGCCTTGAGACAGTACGACATATTGAACAGATTGCACTTCTGTCTCTCACAACCTTGTTTTTGTTGGCATCAAATTACTACATTAAAAAATGCTGGATTAAAAACAACCCAAGTTAGGCTGAAAACAGACAAACCCAGCAAATGGGTTGTTTTAACCTAGCGGTTGGGTTAAATGTTTGCCCAACCTGCTGGGTAGTTTTATTTAACTCAACCATTACTGTATTTCTTGCTTAAAATGAATCCAAAATATGTTGGAAATGAACATTTATTAATATGTTTAATAAATTAACATTATTTAATGTTTAATGAATAATAATTAAACAATAAACATTTATTAAAATGCTTATTAATAAATGTTCACCTTTTGATTATTATTGTTGCCTCCCGTAATTATGTGTCAGATTTTTAGTTTCCAACCTATTTTGGGTTCATTTTAAGCCAGCCATATAGTAATTTTTAAACAATAGTTGGGTTAAATCAAACTACCCAGCATGTTGGGCAAACATTTAATGCATCCAATCGCTGGGTTTTTTCATCTTCAGCCCAACTTGGGTTGTTTTCAACCCATCATTTTTTAGAGTGTAATACCAGAGCTGTCAGAATAACCCTGAAGAAATCATTGTATACAATTATTGAAGGTATTGACATGAGCATCAGGATCTTAGCTTAGATATGTCTTTGTTGAAAGTTTTGAAATTGTGAAATTGATTTTAGATAAGTGCAAATTTAAGGTAAAGTATGAGGGTTGTAAGGCATGTAGAGGCCTCTCATGTTGGACTGGCCAGCTGATAGGAGTTTCATATTCAGCTTTATATTCAGACAGTCTGTTTCCTGTACTGACACATTCTGCTTTTTTACATCCTGCAGAATATATCGCCATAGCAGCTTGTGTTTTTGTGCTGTCACTGAAGGGAAATATGAGACAAACTCTCTGTCAGTATGTCTGATGTAGTCTATTCTCTGTACGACAGGACGAGATATGCGCAAGTTGTTTTGGTGTGTGTATTATTTTCTTGCTCCAGAATATGAGTGCTGTGGTATATGCCAGCCCTACATGCATACTCTCTTTAGAGAGAGTGTTTTGCTGGAAAGAGGTACCTGACAATTAAGGGAGTCAGAAAGTGGGGAAAGAAAAACCTCAGTCACGGCTGACTTCACCTCATAAATATCCCCTTAAACTGCAACAAATGAATGTAGGCCACAGGTGTGGGAGTATGTGTGCTGGCTCCATGTGCATGTGTTTATGCCTAAGTGTGAGCATGTTGGTGTAAATACGTGAGTTTGTGTTGGGGTTGCCAACTTCAGGAAAGGAAAATAAAGGACAATCGTGGTTCTTCATAGGAAAATCAGGAACTGAATATGTACAAAATATTTGTACTGTACCACACAGTGTATGTCAGTATCTGCAGTTAAGCATATGTATAAAAGACGTAAGGTTCCCAGACATAAACACATTTGGATCATTCTGTGTCAAATCAATCAAATTTCAGAAACTTTCCCGGCTCAAATTTTTGATTTTGTTAATATTTTTCTGAAGAAAGAAAGCCAAAATATTATCCCTTTCACACGTACGTTTAAAATATTCTAGCTGACCTCCCAATGTGAGTTTTTTAAGGCGACTGTTATTTTAGAAAGTTTTACCTTATTATTTCCATGGCGGTGCGTCATGCTTGACACACCCACAGCCACAATAGCGGTGAATGACAGATGTATCGCTTTTATTCCACTTTTCCCTTTTTTATTGAAAATATTCACAAACTTGTTAGCTATGTCATCAACTACCTGATATTCCGGTTCTAAAATACATGTAGGTGAATGTGTTTTGTCTTTTAAAAACCTTTATAACGATCATGTTAGCTGATCTATAACGTGCGATAGTGACCGCCACGCAATTCAAAGGATCGTATCTGTCGGATTTACATCAATTCCTCCACTTCTCCTGAAATACATGTAAGTAAGTGGCTGTTAGATCAGGGTAGACGCTAATAAACGGGACGAGGGAGGTCATGTATGGGACAAATCAGTTAGGCCCAATATAAGGGATGTCCCAGCTAATACGGGACAGTTGGCAACCCTAGTTTGTGTGTATCGGTGTTATTGTGTTTTGTAGATATGTGACTGTTTAGTGACCATTTTAGAGTGCACGGCTAGTGTATGTCATATTCATGTTTGCACGCTGATTGTTTGTATTTATCATTTTGAAGCAAAAACTCTAGTCTACAACCTCCAATACCCAGAAGTGTTGTAAACACATATTTTGTATTTGTTTTGTGGTCATATTTCAGTGACTTAAGTTTTTTGTTTTTACAATAACCACGCATAAAGGTTATTCTCTCAAAAACACAAACATGTACATACATGTTGCTCATATATTATGGTAGCCTAGTTCGTGCTGAATACAGTGTAATGACACTTTTGCCAGTAATATATTTATAAGCAACTGAAAAAAGCACAAATGTCAGGGCATGTCAAAACTTCTCCAGTGCCCCAAAAATCCTCAGACCCCAGAGGGTTAAAGTTTTTTTGTTTTGTTTTGTTTTGTTTTGTTTTTTAAACCTCTTTTAAAAGATTTTGTCAATATGACACCTTTTTTAAAATCTGGCAAAATCAGAGTCTTCATCCTGAAATGTCAATATTTAACCTTCAATGAGTTCAAAAAGTCACACAGGCAAGTTTAATAGTGAGTTTAATTTTTTTTTTTTTTATTATTATTTTAAATAAATTTAAGTAATTATGCTTATATTTTCACAGGCCACAGCCATGATATGTCAACTCAAAATAGTTTAAATAATTTCCCTAAGCTGATCTTGGTAATAGCAATCAAAACCAGAAAAACAAAATTGCTTCTGAATTTAATACTTGTAAGATATACAAAATAAGGTTATTTTGTCAACACCGCAATATTTTCTGTGTGAGCGTAGTGACAATTCACTAGATGGATCTGAAGATCAGTTTGAAACCATCCTCTAGTCTAAATTCACAAGTTTTTTTTAAAGTGAATGCTAGATTGATCAATATTTCTAATAACTGTTTCACACATTATTTTGTATCTGTCAGTGTTGACATTTATAGAGTGAATGGTGAGGGAAAACACATTTTGAGAGAAATGAGAAGCCAGAGACTGCACCTGAACATGTTAAACATGATTAATCCATAATAATTCCTGAAAAGATAACCTTTTATTGTTGTAGCCTGTTTTGTCCTGTTACTGAAGAATCAGTGGTAGATAAAACTTGTTTTATCTTCTTTGTTCTCATACTTTAATCAAAAACGTTTCCTCACATTGTGTTATTTAACACACACACATAGATTTTTTTAAGTCTTTTGTTAATCGTGGTTTTAATTTCTCTTCCAGAGGCTCCCTCCTCAGGGATGGCTAAGAATGGATACTTCTATCAAGAGATGGGTGAGTAAATGTTTGTAGGAGTTGGTTCGTGTGTGTTTGTTTGTTCAGCACATGGCCGGGAGGAGAGGTGTGAAGGTCGAGTTAGGAGTAAAACACGGGCAGAAGGAAACTTCTTCCTACAATATATAAAGCATACACTCTAAAAAACACTGGGTTAAAAACAACCCAATTTGGGTTGCTTTCAACCCAAGGGCTGGGTAAATATAGGAAATACAGAACACATGTTTGGTTAATTTTACCCAGCAAATTGGGTTGTTTATTTAACCCAGCATAATGGGTTGATACATACTTGAATTAATGTTTACGGATTAACTTAACTTCTCTAAACTTTTTTTAACTACTCCACACAGCCACTGATTTGCATGATAATTCCTTTATTTTCAATCATATTTGATAATATAGCATATTGTATAGCGTTTTTAATACATATTTCCTACATTTAAGCTTGTTTAACAAATATTAGAAGTAAAAATTAAACATTTAGAAGTTATTCAAGTGTAATCGACCAGTCTCTGTTGTCCTGTTTCCACCGTAACGCCGCTGGATCTCGTGCTGGAGATGGCTCGTGTTTGGTGGGGAAACTGCTCACTTCAGCCGAAATATGCTGTGACTGACTCCATAAATAATCAGTGTACAATTCTGAGAACATATTTTAACATCCAAAGTATTTATATTCTGTATCTTTTTGAATAAAATCATAACATTTTATGCAAGGCATCAGATGTTTCCATCTCGCGAAAAGGCCGACGCAACACTCGTTTAGGTGACTCACATGACGCCCATGTATGTTGCTTTGCATAAAATTAAACAATATACAGAAGAATAATGAATTTTTAGATAAAATAAAATGTACACAAACCTGTATTTTACCGAAGACATGCAACAATTTGATGGAGCTGCTCTGCTCTTTCCTGAAGAGGTTGCAAAAAGCCTGTGATAAATAACTCAACCCCTGGGTTGTTACGTTTGACCCAGAATCTGGGTAAAACAAAAACTACTCAAACACTGGGTTTTTACGTCTAACCCAGGAGCTGGGTAACACAAAAACTACCCAAACACTGGAAAAATCCCAAGCAAATGTGCCTGGAAATGTTGTCTGTAAAATAAAATGTGTAAAATTTTGTTCAGATTTCTCAAGTATTTTCTCATTATGCCATTTCAGAAATCACTATGTCATCTCTCTCTCTCTCTCGGTTCAATTCAAGGGGCTGTTGTTTATACGTATGTAATTATAACAAAGTAATGGGGGTATTTTCAATAAATGAGTTAATTTGTTCATGAATAGGCTCTCAGCGAATCAAACACTTATGAATATGATCAACCACGGTGCTTTGAGCTTGAAAGAGCCAGCGAGAAAAGGGAAAAAAGGGGAGCGCCGTCGTCAGGGAGAGGAATATCCTCTCGTCCGCTCACCGTAGGTCCAGGGCGGTAGAGTCAATGAGCACACATGGATTAACAGCCCCCTCTCCTCTTCAGCTTTACATAGAGAATAATAGAGGGAAGGATTAGTGAATAAATGAATAGATGAGGAGAAAGATATGGAACCGATAGCCACTCACATGCCACATTCAGCCAGAGAAGCGAGAACAATAACGAGCTGCCGTGTGTGGATAAATCACAGCTTTAGCCACACTCTGGCTACACAGTCACATCTGTGGGGTATTAAACCCTAAGAGCAGTTCGTATATAACAGGAAAAAGAGAGAAATTAATGGATTATTGAAGCCTTGTTGTTTTTGCGTTGAGGAACTGTCTAATTGTGCTGAAATGTCAATTTCAGATGTAAAAGAATTAATTAAATGTACAGTACAGCATATTAAATATGGATCTTAACTGTATGGATTATAATAGGATGTAAAATAGAAAGCCACATGATGAATCAGAGTTCATCATAACAAAAATGAGAAGAAACTAAATTATTTATATAAAATATAATATGTGAATTTTTGGGAATGTCTTTTTTTCACTGTAAATTATAGAGTATTTCATAGGTTTTACTTTCAAAACATACATTTGACAGTATTTTACTGTCAAATTACATAACCATTTACAGTTTTTTCACAGTATATGTTAAGGTAACTTGCAGTTAACCAATTAACAGGTTTTTACTGCATTTTTACAAGCATTTATTATGTATCTGTGTGTGTGTGTGTGTGTGTGTCAGGGTATAAAAATATAATATTTGTTAAAAAGTGTATGTGGAATGAGGCTGTTGTGTGTGTGTGTGTGTGTGTGTGTGTGTGTGTGTGTGTGTGTGTGTGAATGTCTGTCGGTGTATAAAAATATAATATGTGTTAAAAAGTGTATGTAGATTGAGGCTGTTGTGTGTGTGTGTGTGTGTGTGTGTGTGTGTGTGTGTGTGTGTGAATGTCTGTGTCGTGTATAAAAATATAATATGTGTTAAAAAGTGTATGTAGATTGAGGCTGTTGTGTGTGTGTGTGTGTGTGTGTGTGTGAATGTCTGTGTCGGTGTATAAAAATATAATATGTGTTAAAAAGTGTATGTAGATTGAGGCTGTTGTGTGTGTGTGTGTGTGTGTGTGTGTGTGTGTGTGTGTGTGTGTGTGAATGTCTGTGTCGGTGTATACAAATATAATATGTGTTAAAAAGTGTATGTAGATTGAGGCTGTTGTGTGTGTGTGTGTGTGTGTGTGTGTGTGTGTGTGTGTGTGTGTGTGTGTGTGTGTGTGTGTGTGAATGTCTGTGTCGGTGTATAAAAATATAATATGTGTTAAAAAGTGTATGTAGATTGAGGCTGGTGTGTGTGTGTGTCGGTGTATAAAAATATAATATGTGTTATAAAGTGTATATAGATTGAGGCTTTTGTGTGTGTGTGTGTGTGTATAAAAATATAATATGTGTTAAAAAGTGTATATAGATTGAGGCTTTTGTGTGTGTGTGTATGTGTGTGTGTGTGTGTGTGTGTGTGTGTGTGTGTGTGTGTGTGTATAAAAATATAATATAATATGTGTTAAAAAGTGTATATATTGAGGCTGTTGTATATGAATGTGTCTGTAGCCTGGTTTCCATCCCAGGATTTATTGCAAAAAAAATGCAAATTTAAAATGTTTAGCGATATAGCTGATGGAAATGTCATTTGTCGATAAAACTTCTCAAATGTCGGCTTTTTCCATTTGTGTTTAGTGCATAAAATCTATATACATAGTTCAAATGTTGCAAAAATGAGTTTGGAAACACTTTTTGTCTAGAAAAGGGGCTTTAACGTGAATAAATATGGTGTCACATGACAGAATTATGCAGCGTCCGTGCATTCGTGTGTTGAAGCACTGTTTCTCCCTAACTGTTCATCACAAGGATGAGGAAAATACTGTCTTGAAAATCTCTGCAGCTCAACAAAAATATGCTGGGTGTCTGTTAAATTAAGGAAGACTGTTGGAGTTTTCAACGCTGACAAATAGAAAGGTCAAATAAAATACACAACTTCTATATCTGAATAAATAAAAGTAATGCCATAAAATCGTGAGTCTGTCTTATAGATTAATGATTAAACGGGTCTAGGCTACATGACAAATGATAATCGCAGATATGACACTTAAAATAAAATAATTTTATAAGTGCAATTTCTTAATATAGAATTTTATCTCAAATAAATTAGGAAAGTAAAGTAGACTCCAAAAAGCTCTAATAACATTTTTGAAATGTTATGTGAGAATAAGCTTCAGTTAAGCTAATGCAGACCACTTAAAAATATTTTTTTTGCACATATTTGCTTTGTCGATAACAAAACGGTGCAAAAACTGGATGGAAACTTGGCTTGTGTCAGTGTATAAAAACATAATATGTGTTAAAAAGTGTATATAGATTGAGGCTGTTTTGTGTTTGTGTCTACTCTTAGAGCAGAGGGAGAGAGAAGAACATGAGGAGGGGAGCGAGGAGCGAGAGGAGGGCCAGGACTCTCCCATCCCATCAGGAGATGACATTCATCTCTACGGCAACCAGACACACCAAGGAGGGACAGGTCAGTGAATATGTGTGTGTTTGTGAGCGAGTTCAGGGTGGGATGGCAGTTAGACCCAGAGCTGTTGATTAGCTCTGGAGATGCTCAGGTTAGCAGGTCAGCTGTCGCCACGGCAACAGTCTCAGGTGTGCTGTGATTATGTCGTGACACCCCCACCAAACCCACACATGGTGACAGGTCACCTGTTGTCACTCAAAACCACACGAGTTGTCTTCTCTTTCTGTCTTCAGTCTGCAGGAAAATGTAATCTAAGGTGACAATTGGGGGAAAAAAGATCCATTTTAATTTACTCTTTAGCATATAGTGCATGAAAAAGGCCAAATATGCAACACAAATAATTGCTATGAAACCCCTGAGAAACATCCTTTGAAGTCTGCAAGGAAAAATGGAAAGCAGTTGTTATTTGAATTCATAATATCTATGTATCTTTGTGTGTTTTTGTATATATAAACATTACTGTTTCTTGATTTAACTCTTATTTTAAATCAGATGGGATGCCAGCAGTACTTGAACCACCAACTAACATTTTATCCAGTTTTCTAAATCCATAATGAAGGTTCACCAGGCAGCACTACTAAAACTTTATTTACAACAAGGGTGCCCAATCCTGTTCCTGGAGAGTTCAGATCCAACCCTGATCTAACACACCTGTCTGTAATTATCAAGAGCTTCTGAAGATCTTAATTAGCTGATTCACTTGTGTTTGAAAAGGGTTGGAGCTGAACTTTGCAGGAAGGAAGATCTCCAGGAACAGGATTGGGCACCCCTAATTTACAGTAATCAACAAAGGTCAAAATAAATGAGGAGAAATAATAATTTACCACAGTCAAAGACATGGGATTACAATTCTTAGTGGACTGAATTAGCAGTAGGCAATTTGCCTGGTAATTTTTGCAGCAGTTGTGTAAGAAAGGATTAGAATCACAAAGTGTCTGTGAAATACACATTTAGCTAACATCCTCAGATAAAACTAGTCCTGTCCGAACAGAGCTCTTGTAATCTCTTCTAAACCCATACATTGACTGTGAGCCACATCTGAAAAAGGTGCGTTTACACAAACTTAAGTACTTAAATACCAATGAATCACATGCTCAAAAATTGATTGTTGATATACATATAGTTTTCCCCCCTAGTATAGTTTTTCAAGGACAAATATGGACAAACCCAACTGTTGGGTTAAAAATTTAATTTAAAAAACTTAACCCATCGGTTGGGTTTGTCCATTTTTGACCCAAATTTGGGTTGAAACAATTGCACATTCACAGGCTCCTATTTTTGTCTGTGCATGCAGCAACTGCAACCCCATCATGCATGTTTACACTTTAAAAAATGCTGGGTTAAAAACAACCCAAGTTGGATTAAAATATGAACAAACCCAGCAGTTGGGTTAAATGTTTGCCCAACCTGCTGGCTAGTTTTATTTAACTCAACTATTGATTAAAAATTATGGCTATATGGCTTGCTTAAAATGAACCCAAAATAGATTGGAAATTAAAAATCAGACACATAATTAACAGATGCAACAGTGATAATCAAAAGGTGAACATTTATTAATAAGCAATTTAATAAATGTTTATTTAATTATCATGTATTACACTTGTTAATAAATGTTCATTTATTAAACATATTATTAAACCTATTTTTGGTTCATTTTAAGCAAGCAACTAATTTTTAAACAATAGTTGAGTTAAATAAAAACTACCCAGCAGGTTGGGTCAAACATTTAACCCAACCGCTGGGTTAAAACAACCCAATCGCTGGGTTTGTCCATATTTAACCCAACTTGGGTTGTTTTCAACCCAGTATTTTTTAGAGTGTGGTTAGTTAATCACAAATCATTTACATATTAGAAGTTTTATAGGTGCCTTAGCAAAAATATCCTGCTTAATAAGCACCATAAAAACAGCCATGTAAAACTAGAACTGTTTTTGGTGCAAGAAACCTTGACTAACATTATAATTGGACTTCAAGGAGCAAAATATTCTACAATATATCCCTATTAAAGATTTTTGCTTCATTTACTGTTTTGGAAAAAGAAAACATTTAAACGTTCTAATATCCTATGGATGATGTAACATATCTATTATTAGGGTTGCTATTTGCCCTGACGCGCCGCACGCTGTTGAAAGTGAACACAGCTTCTGTAATATCAGTAGACAGGTGACCCAGAATCAGACAAGGAAATGTTCTCTCTCTGTTTACTCAGATACAGTTAGTTCTGTTTTAAATTCTCTTTTCTGCGTGAATGACTCCTGCTGTGCATTTGGTGGGCTCACATTAGGATGAGTGGGGTTTGTTCACACTTTGTCTCATCCGGTCTGATGTTCTGTCATCCTCAGCGCACAAGCCGTCAGCACTTGTCTAGATTAAAACCAAATTCCACTCCTCTGACATACTGCTAAGAGTTTGAACTGTGTAGGATGTGTGTGTGTGTGTGTGTTTGAATATTTATAAACCATGGCCTCCAAACATTTAGTTTTAAGTTATAATTCCCCTGATTTCAGCAATTGGCTGGACCAAACACCCTGCCACGTTATTTAGCAAACTGCTGGGTTTTTAATGCTGCTTGATTGCTGGGGGTGAGGCAGAGGCAGTGGGAAATAATTATACTCTACAAAAATAAAACAAATATTACCTAATATGAAATCGAATGATGTCTAAAGCACTGGTTTTCCTAAAGTAACACGGTCCTACGCCAATCAATATTATTTTAGAAGGAGGCAGCATCTCGTTTGCCTCCTTTAAAGCCTGTTGCGTTCTTGTTGAAGTTTTATAGCATGCTGTAAATGTGATGGGAGAGCAGTGAAATATATCCTTCTTAGCAGCACTAGGATTCTTTCACAATTTTTAGCCTGAATTGGTCAGATTGGTGGAAATGGATGAACTAATGTCAGAGTAAAAGCTCATCCTCTCTGCCATGACTACTTGCTGTTGCATTCAGATCAAAATGACTTAAAACAAGAAATTATCTGAGTTTTTAGTGACCACATAGCTCGGTGAAATAAAAAATTCAGCACCATGCCCACAACCTTCTCCACACTCTTAGTGCTTCCTGAGGAAAAATGAATTCAGCATACTTTAATAGTGTGTTAATATGGTGGGTCTTGGGTTCAGTAAGATTTCTTTTAAAGAGAAATTTCTTTTATTCAGCAAGAATGCATTAAATTGATTAAGTGTCAGTAAAGACATTTATAATGTTACAAATGATTTCTATTTCAAATTAATGTTGTTCTTTTGAACATTCTATTCATTGAAAAAATCTGGGAATGAATCATGTTTCCACAAAAGTATTAAGCAGCAAATCTGTTTTCCACATTGATAAAAATAAGTTTCTTGGTCCCACTTTATATTAAGTGGCCTTAACTACTATGTACTTACATTTAAATTAATAATTTGATACAATGCACTTATTGTGTACATACATGTTTTTACATTGTACTTATATTTTAAAAACACCTGCATGTAATTACATCTGCAATTAATTTCTGTAATTACATCTATAATTACACTGTTGACCCATCCCTTACACCTTACCCCTACCCTTAAACCTACCCATACCACCAAAGCTTTCCCTAACCTTACCCGTATTCCACCTCAATAGCAGCAAAAGTGTTTTGCAATTCAATATGAACCCAATAAGTACATTGTATTTATTTTTTGATGTAAGTGCATGGTAGTTAAAGGCAGGGTAGGTAAGAAATTTTGTTCCAAATTTGTTTAAACTTTCTATATATATACATGCATAATTAAAATGTAAGAACTCTGATAAAAAGAGTATAAAAATCGAGTGACTCTAGACCGTTTAATCTGTATTAAACACAGCTCATTATTTCCATCCGGGACGAAACATAGGATTGGCTTAGGCGGCTGTCACTCTCTCGCAACCATGGCAACCACCCTTTTGCCACACATGACCTGCCCACTTGCGCGCGCACGTTTGATTTGGGGAATCCAAGAGGCATGGATCCTAGGAATACCAAAACAATGGCAGAGAAACAGCAAGCTAAATGCACAGTATCGGCCTATGCAGTTAGTGAAGGCAAACCAGGCAAAAAAAGGAAGACAGTAACAGTACAAGAAAAGGCAATGAACAAAAAGTCTTTGGATAAACAAAGAAATAAAACGCGAGTTAATATCGGCGTGGCTTTCCAGCGATGGCGAGAACTGAGGGAACTCAAGGGGCTGAAAAGTGACTCCTTGATGGCTTTATTTCTGCTGGACAGGTAAATCTTTCTTTTTGTATTTTGATCATACGTATTTTTTTGTTTATTTTTTCATGAAGCATGTGTCATTAGCACACTTAGCTGCGTAATATAGCTAACATAACATTACTTAGCGAGCCGTAGTAGAGACGATAAATAATGATAGCTATAGTGTTGAATTGTGCATAATTTTACCCTCTGTCTAACTCTTTTACCATGTTCACCTGTAAGTTTACCTGCACGTTTTTTTTCGCCTTTGTTTTGTTTTTATATTCTCTACCTATGTTTACTGATGTCTTTATCTTGTATCTGTGTGTGTCGTACACACTTTGTTGTATGTGTGTGTTATTATTTTGTGTCTGCAATGCAGTTGTGAGTTGATATTTGAGTGTATGTTACTCTGTTGATCTGTAGAACAACGTATATGTTATGAATCTTACACGAAATTCATCTTCATCACAGTGTAAATGATGGTAATGGAAAAACGTGTATCATGCAACCTGTTTTTAGCTTTGCCTTATAGATAACTAGCTCGTTAGCGAATCAAAAAATATATATTTTAAACTTTACCAATATCAATATGCTAGCTTGATAGTGAGTACTAAAATACATCTTGTTTGTTTATCTTCATAATTATAAAGTTATTTTTATTACATGTGATTCTGACATGATGTCACTACATGCACTGTGCTCCTTCCTCTCCGCTCGTCTCAGGTAAATAACGCGTCTTCCAGCTCAGTGGTCGGAGTCGCACGTTCATGCGTTTTGGGGGCGTGGCTTTGGAAGGAGCCCAGAAGGGAGGGGGTGGAGTGAATGGAAATAATGAGCTGTCTTTAAAACAGTCGTGAGAGGTCTACAGACACTCGATTTTTATACTTTCTTTTTCAGAGTACTTACATTTTAATTATGTATTGATATATAAATAAAGTTTAAACAAATTTTGAAAAAAAAAAATTTATACATTTTTTTGCCTACCCTGCCTTTAAGGCCACTTAATATAAAGTGGGACCAGTTTCTTTAGCACCAAATCAGCATATTAGAATGATTTCTGAAGGATCATGTGACACTGAAGACTGGAGTATTGATGCTGAAAATTCAGCTTAGCCATTACAGAAAGAAATAACATTTTAAATTATACATAAATAGAAAAGTTATTTTAAATTTGAATTGGTAATAATGTTTTAAAATATTACTGTTTTATTTTTGATCAATAAATGCAGCCTTGGTGAGCATAAGAGATTTCTTTCAAAAACAACTTTTGAATGTTTATATGACCCACACTGTAAAACTCAATAAGTTCAGAATACTCAAAACATTTGAGGAAACTTACTACCTCAAACCATTCAATTAAACTAACTCATTTTTTTTTAAGTTAGTAGAACTTAACATTTTTGTGGGGCAGAACCGAGAGCTGTGGAAGTGGAGCAAGGCCAGTGTGGTGCACAGGTGTCTCTCATTAATAGGGGTGTAACGATACGCTCAGGTCACGATATGGTACGTATCTCGATACGGAGTTCACGGTATGATACGTATCACGATATTTTGAACAAAATCTTATTTGAATTTCAGTTTAATTTATTTAAAAAACATTAACAAATTTCAATAATTTTCCTTGTTTTACATACAAGATCACATTTCAGGTTTAATAAAAACCAATTAACAGCTGAATAGGTCTGTCTGTCACTGAAAAAAAAAAAAATGTTAAAATGAACATAAACTTAGAATTAAAGGTCCGGTTCTTCATGATCCCATGTTTCAAACTTTAGTTAGTGTGTAATGTTGTTGTTAGAGTATAAATAAAATCTGTAAAATTTTAAAGCTCAAAGTTCAATGCCAAGGGAGATATTTTATTTAACAGAAGTCGCCTACATCGAACGGCCAGTTTGGACTACATCCCTCTACTTCCTTCTTTAATGACGTCACTAAAACAGTTTTTTGACTAACCTCCGCCCACAGGAATACACAAGAGTTGCGTTTGTAGACTGTGTTTGTCGCCATGTCATCGAAACGCTGTTATTTTCATCCCGCAGTCCAATCACCGGGTCTGATTCCGGCTCAAATTGATAGGGTAAAATTAAAGACATGTTTACAATAACACTGAGCGCTGCATCTCCACGTTATGGTAAGAGGCGTGACTTTTCCGGGCACGGTGCGCTAAGCTGCTGTCGAATCACAACACAGGAACCGCTGGCACAATCAGAACTCGTTACGTATTTCTGAAGGAGGGACTTCATAGAACAAGGAAGTCATCAGCCCGTTTTTATGACAGTGGAAACAGCGGTATACAGATAAGTAAATTATGTGAAAAATACTGTTTTTTTACACGCGAAACATGAACACATGTTATATTGCAAACTATAAACACAATCAAAGCTTCAAAAAACCACGAAAAACGGGACCTTTAAGAATCCTAAGGGACAGTTCACATACTGCGCTCTGCGAACTGCGCTCGCCAAGAGGATCAGGAAGTTTCAGCAAAGGATAAATTGATTTCTAGCCCTTGCATTAGCTTTATTACTAGATATATTTATGGAGATAGGATATAAAAACCACCTTGTACAGCTATGATCAGCTGTTCGGCTAAGATTTTGACGTTTTGTTACGGAAAGGCTATAGTTGAACGGTTGGTTCTTGTCACATGGCCTGCGGTGCACTTGCGGCATTCTGAAAAGTTCTGAAAATTTGGAAAATACGCGTCACGACCGCGTTGCTTCCATTATGAGCGCGCCTGCCGCGTGGCTACATTTGAAATAACTGACTTGCACGCGGAAAGGACGCAATATGTGAACGGCCCCACAGAACTTCTTAAAGCAAAGCATCACGAGCATCTTTTGCTTTTCTGTGAGCACAGCTGTTCCTGTGGCACTGCGGTGAAAGAAAGCCACGACTTTTCTCACGTGGCCAAGCAAGAGACTGACGCGAGAAACGTTTAAACCTGTTTGCAAGATCCGATGTGTGCGCGAAACACTTACTGAACTAGAGAGCTGATTGAGACACACCCTTAATATGCGGTGACAGCCCGGCTTCTCTCACTGCCACCTCCATGTTACAGAGTAGGTCACGTCGGCAGCTCAACCAATAAGATTAGACTGCAGTCTTATCGTAAAAGTATTGACATCACTCTACGATACATATCGTAACATTTTTGCATCGCGAAATATCGTACTGTGATATATCGTTACACCCCTACTCATTAACAATCACGTCACCCGCATCCCTTCGCTCTCACAGTCTCAGCCTCGCCCAACTCATCTTAATGTTAATTACATACAGTTCATTTTCATAAACATCACATTCAGATCTTGGTTAAATGTTAGATAGCAAACAACACATGCTATTATAACTATCAAAGAGACTGTCATTAGATACTTGCATGTATATAATCAAACAGCATACAGTATGTACGGTCTTAAAAGTTTTGCAGCCCATCCTCAACCTAACCTCTACTCTTCACCACAATGGTAACCCTACAAAACTAACATAACAGAACCCCCTATAAATTCCAACATACCACAACATTAAACACCAATTTAATCTTGTGCAAAAACACTTTTTTCTGTTAAGTACAATGAACTTTCATTATTATTTGAGTGAAACAAACTCATTTCATTTAATTAATTTCACTGTTCGGTTTTACAGTGCATATATACAGAATTATTACAGTATTTGTTGCTAGTTGGTTTGTTGATAGTTGGTAAATTTCCAAATTTACCACACACAAAGTAACTCACTATGTAAACTTCAATCAAACATGAATTGACATTAGACTAAAGTAAACACAGAGAGGGGCTTTTCCTCCTCTTTTCAGAAGACCACGGGGGTGACATATGTCCGACTATTAACAGCCTCCGGCAAATCATTGATGCTGGTTTGATTGGATGTGGTTTTGAGAAGTGGCTAATTGCTGAATTCTCTTTGGATTAGGGTTTGCACCAGTGTAGTTTGAGCTCAATTAATGCTGCCTTTTATCTTATGTTAATACAGAGGTTTTGAGTTTTATATCCAGCAACTCGCTGAGCTTTAATTAGGTGCTTAGATATTGCAGTGCATTTCAGTTCAACATGAAATGACCTCACATAATTGTTAAATGTATATTGCGTACTTGTAAACATCTCAAAAAGCTGATGAAAACTGGAACATTATGGAATGACAGAAGGATGGAGGTGTAGAGAAAAAAAGAACCTGTTTGACATTGTGACTGTAAGCCATTAAAAGCCATTTTCAGAGAGGTTATGTAACCTTATTAGTTTAACACATAGACTAACCTCTTATTAAAACCCAAAGTTATGCTTTTAAAGTGGTGCTTTTATTCTCATTTTCCCCTTTTAATCCCAAACCCATCCGAGGGCTGTTTAATCTTGGAGCTAAGGCAGTGGAGGAGTCAGCCGCGGGCCGCGGTAATCCTGCCTGAATATCTCTTTCCAGGGGCAGGACTTCTTGCGGCCACGCGCACAGAACGGAGGGATCTCTATTTGATAAAGGCTGTCTGCTTTATATAATCTCTATATAGAGGAGGACTTGCCATCACGTGCAAGCTGAACCTGCAAACCTGAGGACAATACCAAAAATGAATTAAGCAAATAAAGGACAGGCAGGGACACGGCAACACATGCGTGTACACGAGTTTATCCCGCCCCTTCAAAGTTTGGATGATGCTCGTGATCCATGGAGTATGCTGTGCTGTATTTGGTGGTTACTAATAAACAGTGTTGTGGGAGAGATATTTTGTTTTGTATTCAGGGACTGAACTCGTTTCATTGCAGATATTTGTGATGTTGACTTATATTGAGGAGATCACAATAGGGGCTCTCTGATGCAGATGGCTTTTATGTTCACTGTTGCTGTTTTTTAAACACTTTTATGCTATCGGAGTGTTTTCTCTGAAAGTAGTTGTTCTTAAAAACTTTAAAGCTGCTTTATGATGGTTGTTGTTTTTTGGCACACTGTATTCACCCCTCAGGCTTCCCATTCTCTCTTTCCTACAGAAACTGATGTCCACGGCTGTGTGCTGCTTAACACGTCTCGAAGGGTGAGACTTTTTCATTACCAGTGTTGCGGAAAATTACTTGGTTACTTTTTATGGGAAGTAATGCATTACGTTACTTTTGCGTTAGTTTATTTCATCTGTTTAATAACAAAAAAAAGTTATATTTTTAGCGAATGTAAAGGCTCTTTAACACCAAAAGTGAAATGAATAAGCCTCATGCTGAAAGAAATGCAAATTTACGCCTGTACAGTAGAGGGCGCAGCTCAAACAAACCTTTCAGCTGTGCCTCTGTTCTGGATTGTGGAAAAGTAGGACACAGGAGAAGAAGGTTCAACACTCTTCACCAATAAAATAAAAGAAACACAAATGTGATCATTTAAGCATTCAAATAAGAAAATTTTAGGATTTTGAATTTTTTTAACAGAGCTTATGGCATAAATTGACCAAAAATATCATACACGATCATTAGGTTTTACCTACTATATGGCTTTATGAAATTCATATTAGTTTACACTTTTTCAACTATTTACGCAAACTGTCATGCTGACAATTTAATCTGTAATTAAAAATATTGTAATAAATTAGACAAGAATCCAAAATAGAAGTATTCCACATTATATGTGGAATTGCAGACTTTATAACTCTCAATTCTGACTTTATAACTCGCAATTCTGACTATATCATGCAATTCTGACTTTATAACACAATTCTGACTTTATATCATGCAATATCTCGCAATTCTGACTTTATATCATGCAATTCTGACTTTATAACACAATTCTGACTTTATATCATGCAATATCTCGCAATTCTGACTTTATATCATGCAATTCTGACTTTATATCATGCAATTCTGACTTTATAACTCACAATTCTGACTATATCACGCAATTCTGACTTAATATCTCGCAATTCTGACTTTAAAACACAATTCTGACTTTATATCATGCAATATCTCGCAATTCTGACTTTATATCATGCGATTCTGACTTTATAACTCGCAATTCTGACTTTACATCACGCAGTTCTGAATATATAACTCACAATTGCAAGTTTAAATCTCACAATTCTGACTTTTTTTTCTCAGATTTAAACTCGCAATTACCTTTTTTATTTATTTATTTTTTTTATTTAGTGGCAGAAACAAGCTTCCATACATATAGCATTCATATATATAAAATACAGTACAGTTTGTTATGGCTTATTGCTTTAATCAATGTTCCTGAGGTCTTGGAACACCTAAACCCATCAGGAATTTTTTTTATTTATTTATTTTTTTCTAGGAACATGGACATTTCTTTAATCAATAAACATAATCAAATTATGTTGATCTGTAAAATAGTTCAGCTGCTAGAAATTACTTTTGTGTAGAGTAATACTAGTGATGTACAATGTGTGAGTGAATCGTTCTTTTCAGTCATTTCCTTTTTAGTGATTCAGTCAAAGTGAATCAAAAAAGTTTAGCAATTATACTTTTTAAATTAAATGAGTTTTTGTTTAATATATTTATATGATTATTGTATATACATGTATAAAATATATATTTAAAATATTTTATCCAGTATTATCAAATGATTGCAAAGTTATTGGAAAAGATTAAAAGTCATTGTTTAAAAAATATCGGTTTAATATGTGAATATAAGAAATTAGTATGCATGTTTTTTCCTTTGTAGACATTTTCTAGCATTGCTTGCATGTTCCTCTATGTGTTCTCTCAGTATGTGAAGCTGATGAACTTCGAGGAGGAAATACGAGCTCACAGGGATCTGGACGGGTTTCTGGAGAGGGCCAGTATTCTGCTGCACGAGGACGAAGCCTCTCTTGATGATGTGTTAAAGACAATGCTTCGGCATGTCTCGCAGGACCCTCACACCGCTGAGCCTGGCTGCAACTTCGAGGAGATCATGAGCTCCCTCTTCACAGACGCTGGGTCACAGGAAGTCAATGGTGAGTGTGTTTGTTTCTATTTGTGTGGTTTTTCATGAAAAGCTTATGAAAGGTTGCTCAGTACCTCAGAGAGTTGATTTGACTGACACCTCAAAGGATATAAGCACAGCAGTGTGACGTTAGTCAATGTTATTTTAATTTAAATTGCTTTATAAATTATAATACAGATTTTACATAAAAAAGGGGCTGAAGAATGAGTAACAGAGGGAACTGTGCAGAGACAGAAGGAAAAAGGAGTTTCGGCAATAATTAAGTCCATTTCCATCCCTGCTGACCCCATAGCTTTGAAACTCACTCTAGTATGTGTCAGAGAGAGGACTTGCTCTGAATGACTCCATAAAGGGAAGTCAGGTGAGAATAACACTCTTCTGTCTAGTCATTCACACATTAGACTCTCTGGAATTGTCAAATCTTCCCATAGGACACACAATCCTCTATAACAGTGATGGAGTTGAAGAAAAAAGAGACGAATCACAAAAGTTAAGCTGAGTTTTGAAAGAGCTTCAAGGCAGGAGCAGCTGGAAGGAAAATACAATACATATGAAATATAAATAAGTACGAAATGTATAATTCAATATTGAATACATAAGATATTTGAAATGAATCAATAGTTAATATACTAGAATCAGAAAATAATTATTGCAAATTTGAATTGTATTAGCTGAGTTATCAGTTATCAGTGTTTTTTTTGTATAGAAGTTATGTGCTTTTACTTGAATTATTTATTTATTTTAATTTATTCACATTGACAAAATTGTTATAAATCAAAAAAATGTCTGTAAAAGATTGACTAGTATGTCTGAATGTGAGGTTGGTCTCAAACGTACATAGTGTTTGCTGTTGGTTACTGCATATAATGCAGCTATCATTAGATTTACTTAACCAGGTCATTTTATTCACTGGCCTCTGGTCACCCAGAATTTTCCAAAAATGGTCCCCAAACTAAGTAATTCAAGTATCCTTGTTCTATGAGCTCAGTCACTTTCTGTATCACTAACTCTTTGTCTCTCAAGAAGACAAAGAAACAAACACAAGAAACTTCTGGCATAACCTCAGTTAGAAGTGATGCCACACCACCAGATTAGAATTCAGATTAGAAATAGATACACTATATGGACAAAAGTATTGGGACACACCCCTTAATTCTTGAATTAAAGGGATAGTTCACCCAAAAATGAAAATTCTGTCATCATTTACTCCCCTTCAACACAGAACAAGGGGTGGGGCGAGATCTGCTTGGTTACAAACATTCTTCCAAATACCTTATTTTGTGTTCAGCAGAACAAAGACATTTACACAGGTTTGAAACAACTTGAGGGGGAGTAAATGATGACAGAATTTTCATTTTTGGGTGAACTATCCCTTTAAGGTGTTTTAATCAGGCCCATTGCCACAGGTGCATAAAATCAAGCATCTAGTCATGCAGTCTGCATTTACAAACATTTGTGGTGCAAAATGGGTCGTTCTGAAGAGCTCAGTGACTTGCAAGTCAGTTTGTGAAATTTTATCCCTGCTACATATTCCATAGTCAACTGTAAGTGGTATTATTGGAAAGTGGAAGCATTTAGGAACAGCAGCAACTCAACCACAACATGGAAGACCACGGAGAGTCATAGAGAGGGGGTCACCGAGTGCTGAGATGCATGTGTAAAGGTCGCCAACACTCTGCTGATTCCAAGAGTTCCAAACTTCCTCTGGCATTAATATCAGCACAAAAACTGTCCGACGGGAGCTTCATGAAATGGGTTTCCGTGGCCAAGCAGCTGCATGCAAGCCTCACATCACCAAGTACAATGGCAAGCACGGGGTGGAGTGGTGCGTGACAAATCACGCTTCTCTTTTTGGCAATCTGATGGGCGAGACTGGGTTTGGCTAGTCTCAGTTTCAGACGTCACGCCCACAGACCGTTGGCTAAACATCTGATGCATAAGGCACACTTAACTGGAAACACTTTAGGATTTTCGAGGTCATCATCTGGTTGGTTGAATTCTACAGGATGTCCAGGAGACGTGTGTGTCACGTTCTTTAATGGCCCGCCTGGAAACAAATGCTGTGACGCCAAACCCCTTTGTGGAAGAAGAACGCCGTCATGTTTACAACTGTGACAATGAGCGCTTACCAGGACTAACTAAACACTGGATTTTCAAAAGTATGTGATGTTCACAGCTCCACTGTTGCAGTAAACTTGCACAGCTTTCTTAAATTGATAATTTATTAGATGCATGCCGGTCTGTTATTGTAGGGACATCTACTTTATAGTTCACGCCCCTAAACATGATTGGTTGTGTTGCATGTCAGCCAAACGTCCTCTTGGCTTGTCCAGACCAATAGAGTCCAGACCTTCTGCCGTCCGTCTGAAGGTCTGGCTATGCGAGACTAGGGTTAGGCAGATGCCAGGAGAATGTTGCCTGTCTAACTGCATTGTGCCAACTGTAAAGTTTGGTAGAGGTGGGATAATGGTATGGGGCTTTTTCAGAGCTAGCTAGGCCCCTTACTTCCATTGAAGGGAAATCTTAATGCATCAACATACCAAGACATTTTGGACAATGCTATGCTTCCAACAAAAGTCCCTTTCAAGGAATGTCTGTTCACTCTGCGTCCATATTTGCAACGCCTCCAGGCAGATATTTTGGGCATCCAAGACCAAGTCCTATCTACTTAAATGGGGAAATCCTGAAATCTCCAAAACTGCTAGCTGAAGTCACATTTAAATAACATATTTCAAATCAGCAACAAAATCTGACATGAAGAACCGTCCCATAAATGTTGTTTTTCTTATGCTCAAATGAAAAAGCTTATCTTACAGGGTGGATGAGACAAAATGCAGGTACTGTTTCTAGAGCAACCAGAGCTTCTTTAACGACAGCTGCAGTGATGCAATGGCTTTACCAATTGGCAGTTGGCTCTTCTATTTAGAAAGTGAGACTTATTCCGCCATATTGCGCGTTGCACTTTCACCCATTCATAAGTAATATAAGTGCACCATTTTTGTATATCTAAAGTATTTGTGGGAAGAGTTTGGGAAGGCTTTTTTTCTATTCCAGCATGCCTGTGCCCCAGTGCACAAAGCAAGGTCCACAAAGACATGGTTGGATGAGTTTAGTGTGGAAGAACTTGACTGGCCCACACAGAGCCCTGACCTCAAATCCATTGAACACATTTGGGATAAACTGGAACTGAAGATTGCGAGCCAGGCCTTCTCGTCCAACATCAGTGCCTGCTTTACTGGATGAATGGGCAAAAATTCCCACAGAAGCACTCCAAAATCTTGTGGAAATCCTTTACAGAAGAGTGGAAGCTGTTATAGCTGCAAAGGGGGGACCAACTCCATATTAATGTCTATGTATTTAGAATGCAATGTCATTACAGTCCCTGTTGGTGTTGAGTCCCATGTTTAGGTATACCAATTTTGTCCATATAGTGTAGTTCAAATCATGCAGCTTTTTAAATGATTAAGGTGACTGTACACTCTAAGACAGTGCTGGGTTAAAAACAACCCAAGTTGAGTTCAGAATGGACAAACCCAGCGATTGGGTTGTTTTAGCCCAGCGGTTGGGTTAAATGTTTGCTCAACATGTTGGGCAGTTTTATTTAACCCAACTATATAACTGGCTTAAAATGAACCCAAAATAGGTTGGAAATCAAAAATCAGACACATAATTATTAGAGGCAATGACAATAATAATCAAAAGGTGAACATTTATTAATAAGCAATTTAATAAATGTTTATTGTTTTATTATTATTCATTAAACTTACTAATAAATGTTCATTTATTAAACATATTAATTCATGTTAATTTCCAACATACTTTGGGTGCATTTAAAGCAAGCAATACAGTGATTTTTAAACAATACTTGAGTTAAATAGAACTTCCTAGCAGGTTGGGCAAACATTTAACCCAGCCACTGGGCTAAAATAACCAATTTGCTGGGTTAATACAACCCAATTGCTGTGTTTGTCCATTTCCAAACCCAGCTGTTTTTAACCCAGAGATGTTTTTGTGGAGATGAAAGCTCATCTCTTGATTTATACACGTTTAAAACCCCTGTATTTACAGCACGTAATGAAATTAAGCACCTAATTAGGACTTTCTTTGTCATCTCTTATGAGGGATGGTGGTAAATAAAACCTTTCACAGGTTGGCCTATTATATGTTATAATTGAAGATCTTTGTTTATCATCCCTGATATCTCTCACTACTAGACAATCAGTTATTTTCAATCCTGATGATTATATTCGTACTTGTTGCTCATAGATTAATCTGATACCTGTCTTGAGTTTTTCCGAAGGATTTCTTGAATTAAAATTCACTATAATAAAAGAAATATTCATGACAACACAACGTATGCAGTCACACAGCATGTCAATCTGTCAGGCTGTATGAATGCGTCATTTCCCTCTGAGATTTTCACAAGTTGGCAGCACGCTTTTCCCGGATTGTATTGATCGTTTCAGGCTCTCCATTAATCTCTGTGTTCTTATCGTCATTGCCAAATTCACACTGAATACACACAGAATATCATTCGGTATGCTGGGCACCAATTATGCCTAGTCCTGGACTTTACTGTACCGTCACTCTGATCCGGACTAACACCGCACCCAATTTGTGCCCGGACACTGCCGAATTGTGTGAATGGTGAGATGTGAATTATCATTAGTTGATTTTTATTTTTTTTTTAAGTCTAGGGATGATACATTCTCTCTTGTCCCTCTGTTGCTAGGATACATAGCTCACATGTGAGCGGGAATCATATTAATGATATGAGCCTGGGAACATGCAAATGAACCGATGTGTGATTGGATTATGAAATGTGAATGTCATGAATATGATAATGTATGATCATTTGGTTGAGAATCCATGAATGGGGTCTAATTGTGAGTGCTTTGATTGTATGTGCACGCATCAGGCATTTAACACAAGCTCACGTGCACTCGCACATGCAACCTAAAGTCTATCAGTATGAAGATCAAATTAGAATGAAATGGGAATAAAGATCTCATTCAGCTAAGACACAAGCACAATGAAAGATGGAGAAAAATCATATTTCATCTGAGTAAAGAGACCTGAGCATCTGCCTGACAACCCAGCCCCAATTAGTGAGAGAGGGAGGTTTGCTGTGTCTGTGTGGGTGGTGGGTTATCTGAATTTGTGTCTGAGAGACGTTTCACTCTTTTGCTTGCTTTTAGGGTTCACAACATATGTTTCTGTGTTCAACCTAACTTTAACTCTTTCCTTTCCAAGCTGAACTCAGTTTCAGTGTGTCTGTGTGTGTTTGTGTGATTGTGTGTGCGTGTGTGCATCTGTTGTGTCTCCGATTCTCTCGCACAGACAGGTCGCAGAATTTCATTTTCTATGACAACGGTAAGAATATGATATGATCAGATGTGGGATATTATCCACAATTCATGTGTGTTTCTCCCTGAGTGCTGATGTTTCCACTGGATGTGATTGACATGTACCATTAGTCCGAAAGACACGCGAATCTCTGTTTTCTTATTCAGAACCATCAATTTACTGCATTTTCCAGTTGATGCAGTGACACAATCCAATTCGAAATCAGTATCCACACATTTGAAAAGACAAGATTTGGTGTTGTTTTAAAAGAGTTGATGCTGAATGCAGAGTGATTCCCCTCCCCGTGGTGGTGTGTTAGATTGGGCTGTATCATCGCCTCTGTCTCATTCCTGCCTCATTGCCGTTCGGCTGATTGGCTGTGCATGGATTCCACTGTTGTGATTGAAAAAGTCCACTGTCATTCTGATGTCTTTTTCCGCTTAATATTTATGCATCACACACACACACACACACACACACACACACGAATGAAAAGACTTTTTTAATATCTTGAGGAAAAGTCTTTAGAGTGTGTGAATAAAAGCATCTCATTCCGTCCTGATGTCCAGGCCTCTGGCAGTTATCAGAACGGGTGAGGTGGGGTTGGCCTAGATGATTGCCTGAATGTTAATGCGTGTATTTCAGGACTGGACGATACAGCTGACAATTTTCTCTCTCTGTTTTCTTTTTTTCCCCAGCCTTTTGACAATATTCAATATATATTTCAGTGCTATATTTGTTCTGAAAGGCTAAAAATACATCAATCAATTAGTCATGTGTGTATGTGTGTGTGTGTGTGTGTGTGTGTGTGTGTGTATATAATATATACACACATATATAATATACAGTGGGTACGGAAAGTATTCAGACCCCCTTAAATTTTTCACTCTGTTATTTTGCAGCCATTTGCTAAAATAATTTAAGTTCATTTTTTTCCTCATTAATGTACACATAGCACCCCATATTGACAGAAAAACACAGAATTGTTGACATTTTTGCAGATTTATTAAAAAAGAAAAAGAGTTTCTAGTTGTTCCCAAAGGCTTTTGATGAAACCTTTGTGCGCTCTATCTTTGAATCCATTAAATCACAACAATAATTATAATTTAGCATTAGAAACATTAAACCATTAACCATTACAGAAACATAAAAAAATGATTTTGGTAATCACCAATACTGTTAGTTTAAGGCAGCTGTGGCACAACCCTTAGATTTGGTGGTGGTCTAATACAGTACATTTGTTAAGCACTGTATATATAATGCTTTATGACACTTAATATATATAATAATAACATTTTTTAAATAATAACCAATTTTACTTTCTTTCGAGTATTTTAAAGCAAGTAAAATTCCAGACAAGGAAGTCTATTTTAGAATCACTGAGATACTATTCTAGTTGTTTTTTACTATTTTGAATATTTTATTTTTGTATTTTCTGTTTTTATTATAAATTTAGTTAAGTTTTAGTATTTTGTTGTGTATTTGGCATTTTTATTAGTTGCTGTTTAATATATATATATATATATATATATATATATATATATATATATATATATATATATATATATACACACACACAGTTTTGATATATTTTTTACTAGTGTGTGCAGGACACTATAGTTCATTTATGTAAGTGAGGATAGCGAAATAAAGTAGACTGTGGCATATTATACCCAAAAATTCTTCATACAGTGGACTACTAGTAAAATTGATAAATATTTGGAACCAAAAATTATTGACACTTTGACCTGACCATGTTTTGCGTAAGTGTTATCTGACGTAATTAAGATTAATTTTTTCTGACACAGTTTAACTCTGAGATCTTGTCATATTTTATTACCATTTTTTAAACTATAATGAATAAACTGTATTAATGAATAAAATGTTCAAGGTGTCTGAATAAATTTTGGTTTGACTGTGTGTAAAAAAAAAAAAAAAAAAAAAAAAATATATATATATATATATATATATATATATATATATATATATATATATATATATATATATATATATATATATATATATCAAGTTAAACTAAATAAAAATGATAAATATTGCTTTGGAAACTACCTGAATTTAAATAATGTTTTTTTTTTGTTTTTTTTTTCTGTCAGTCAACATTTTATTTCAAATAACAAAAAATATATTAAATATAATAATATATAAAATGTTTTAAAGATCTCACAAATTTTCTTTTTTTATCAGTAACAAAATAACATGGAATATATTGTAAATGTTTAAAATCTCATCTAGCTCTGGCGTATGTGAAAGTGTATGCCTTAGCGTACATGCCTTTATGGCCGTGCTCAACATGCATCGTTGTACTTATGATTTTCAAAAGTACCACGGAAAGAGATGTTTGCTTTCTCCTTCATGAACACACCAAGTACACAATTATCTGAGCTGTTTGTCCCCATGCCAATTCAACAGTCTTCATATTGCCCTGTATTGCTCCATTGATACGTTTCCCTCTCCTTCTCATTCTTTCTCTCTTCCTGTCTGTTTCTCGATGGTGCTGAGTGTGTTGTCATGGTGATACCCATCTGTCCACGGTGTGAGTGTGTGATGTCTTATTGATGAGACAGTGTGACTGCCAAAGACATCCATCCTGCCTGCTAAACAGCACACACACACTCTCACTCTCTCTCTCTCTCTCTCTCTCTCTCTCTCTCTCTCTCATACACACACATACACATATTGTTTTTGCTAGTCATGCTGAACAACTCACACCTGTCACCTCTTCTGGACAGAGGGCATATACACACAAACACACACACATGCTTTCACACTGCTTGTTGTTAATATGCTGGACAGCTCACACATACGAGAGAGAGGGCGCATACATACACACACGGATTGATTAATTTGAATTAAACATTTGGTGGTGTTCTTGGAAAGGTCTTCATTGTCACTCACGCTGGCTGCAGTGATGTGTATTGTCCTCTGGTGAGCTTCTGCTTCTGTTCTACCTTGATATGCATTAGCCTTTTCATGGAGATGAGCGGACTTTGATTTAATTACCAGTCCCTCCATCAATTCACATCCTTTTCTTTGTTTGTTTTTGTGTGTGTGTGTGTGTGTCACCATATACAGTGAAAGTCAGTTGACTTAATCTTGGTGTCGAACTCGTGAGCAGTTTCATTACTGTTCTTCATACTCCAGTTGCACTTGTTGTGCTTTTGAAGTGGCATCCAGATTGTAGTTAACTTGAAATGATTGTTTAGTTTTCTTCTTCATGCATGGTCACCCATTGCCCGTAGTGCACGCCCACTCACGACTGACCCCTTGCCTTCTCTCTTCACAGTGCATCTATTGTCAGAGACGCTGCAGTGTGTGACGGCCACCGCCACAGGGATCCAGTACCAGCAGTCTTGGCTTTGCATCCTGTGAGTTACCTGGATCTGTCTTACCCGTAACTCTGAGCCTGGAGAGTTTCTAGAGCAGGGGTGTCTGAAGAAATGCCACAAGATAGGAAAAATTATTTTAACTAGGGCTGGTGATTTAACATTGTGTTTTTAATTAAAAAAAGATTGGGGTTAGTAAGATTTCTTTTTTGTTTTGTTTTTTTGAATGAAATTAATACTTTTATTCAGCAAGGGTCCATTAAATTGATCAAAAGTGCCAATAAATGCGTTTATAATGTTATAAAAGAAAATGAATGCTGTTCATATTCATCAAGGATTTCTGAAAAAAAAGATAAGTTTCCACAAAAAATATTAAAGGCCCACTGAAGTGCCTTAGAACGCACAGCATTATTCAGTGTGTTAACGTGATTTCCACTGAAACAAGAAGACAGGGCGAGACTTATCGAACAGCTTCTCCCCTTTTTTTAAAATAGCCAATTGCGTTTATATCACAGCTCGGCCAGAGACGTTGAGCTTGGTAAAGCCTCAGTTTCCTTCTAACCGTTTCTCCTCCTAATCTCCTCCATATTGTGTTAAAATATTAGCCTGACGTGGTCATACTCAATTCTAGTTCGAATATGAGTCTGATACTGCTCCATTGGGCTTTGATTATGGGGGCGTATTTCAACCGATCCAGGAATGACCTCAATTGGATAGACCTACAACCAATCAGAGCTACAGAGTAAGTGACGTATGTTGAGCGACGCATAGTTGTCAACAGAACTCTTCTTAGCGACCATCGGGGCCAGCTGATAAATCAAACTTTTGCCGAATCCCGTAGGAAGGACGGCAAAGACATCTTTCCCATCGACAAATGCCTTGATCGCGGTCCTCTGTTCCTTTTTTAAAATTAATGCGCTGTCGATATCTTCTATAACAGACGCGATGGTGGAATCTACACATCTCAGTTCTTCAACAGCCATCATTGTTGTAAACTAATTGACCTTTCGCAAAGACCCGCCCCCCTTAGTTACTGTTGCTTTGTCCGACAAGCCGTGGCGCTGTCACGCCACACAGAGTGGAAAATACATCGCGGAGCAAAGAGGAAACTGACAACACATCGACAGACGAGACAGAGCAGGTTACTTATGATATTAAACAAAGTCCCAGCTTTCAAACTGTGTAGTTATTAAAAAAATTCAAACAATAAAAACCATTTTGTGGCTCTTTAATGGGTTGTGACCATGATCGTGACAGATCGCTGTAGCGCCTCAGCTCAAGAGGCTCGTGAACCGATCATCTCTTCCTACTAGTCCATTTATAGCATCAAATAAACATGAATGAACATGAGAATGAATGTTGTTTCAAACGCGGAAAGACGTCAATATGCACAATTTTTCAAGTTTAACTCCACGGAGGTTAATCTTCTAACTCCTGACTGCTTTGTCGGACAAAATGGCGGATGCGGCGTTCTGATTGGTTAGATCGCTTGTCAATCAAACTCCCCAAGCGCTCTTTGATGACGTGACTGATTACGTTTCTGGTGATAATCTGTCAATCATCGTCCTGACAATGTGATTGGTCCGAACAGTTTCTGTTTGGGCATAATTACTCCTCTACGGATGTTCCTCAAAATGTTGTGGGCAGGGCTAAGTTCGGCTGGCATCCAGGCTATTAAAATATAGCATTCTGTGCAGAATTCAAATGGGTCTGATATGTTTTGTGGTCTGCGCCGACTCACGCATATGATCCACTCTCTGCTATCGTGTCTCTGGACCGGAGCAGACCGTGTGCACGCTGCATCAGTACACGTGACACTAACGTGAAACCAGACTTCATTCGCCCCAATGGAAAGAATATTTACACTGTCTGAATCGTTCCCTATCCCCTATATAGTGTGCTATGTGCCATTCACCATGTAGAAAATAGTAAATGTGTCTATTTATAATGTAGTGGGCGGTATGCTTTAGATTCTAGAGAGCATTTGATTGGACAGAAAATCTGATGAGAAGCTGAAGTGCAGGGTGATGTCATCAAAATCACTGATCCATATTAGCGGAGGTGAGAGACTGTAAGTTTTGAACACTTATATCTTTTTAAATGCAAATTTTGTCATTGTTTTGGAGCACACTAGCTTATAGATAAGAGTAAGGCTAACATATTCATACTAAAAGCCAAACAAGTCAATTTTGATTTCATGGCGACTTTAAGAAGCACAACTGTGTTCAACATTGATAATAATAAGAAATGTTTATTGAGCAGCAAATCAATATTAGAAAGATTTATTGATTTAAAGACTGGAGTAATGATGCTGAAATCTCAGCCATCACAAGAATAAATCACATTTTATAAATGATTAAAATAGAAAATAGTTTAAATTGTAATAATATTTCACAATACTACTATTTTTACTTACATTTTTTAAAATAATTGCAGCCTTGGTGAACAAGAGACTTTTTTTCTCAAAAAGGGTAGTGTATATAAATATTTAACAATACTATGAAATGTTCACATTTAATCATGCCCTCTGATTAATTTGTCAAATCTATAATATTCTACTAAACAATTAGCAAATAAATAAAAACAATCTTTTTAATTCTTGTCTAAATTAAACAATTAAATACAAATATAAATATTTGTAAAATATAGCCTATTGATATATGAAAATATTAATATAGGCAATCATTAATCAGTATATACTTCATTTGATATAACTGTCTTATTTTTAACAATCGACATCCCTAGTTTTTTAAAGACATATTTGTGTCAAGTTGTGATAAATATGAAATGAACTCAATTTCTTTCTGTTCTAATACAAATGACAACAAACTCATTCTCTTTAGCAAAAAAGGAATTAGATCTAGGTGTCCAGTGTAACCTCAACAGGTAGCCAGTGAGATCTGAGAGACTGTATGGTGTCTATATTAGACTAGTACAAAACAGGGTAGAGGACTTGAAAGAAATCAAGGGTGAGTCAGGTCAAAACATGCATTCTGAAAGAAGAAGCTTTTGCCAGTATCACTGTGTGTCTGAGATTCTGTTCCAGGGAGGAACGGATCATCAATTAAAAGTAATGTATCACTTCTCTGTGATTAAGATGTCTTTGTTGTGTTGACTCATCGTCAACTGTCTGTAAGGAGTTAGCTGAGTCCCAGGCACCCTGGCGTGTCCTCCTGCCTTGTCTTCAACCAACCCAAAGAGGGCCCACGTCACACCCCTCTAGGTCTCGCTCCACTGGATACTGTATGAACTTCGTAGTTCTTCTGACCAGGGGTGTTACTTGGCCCATGGCTACTGGGGTGCAGCCTATGGGTGCAGCCCAATAGCATCAATAGCCCCAGATTTTATCTTTTGCTTAAAAAAAAGCTCTGTTTTTTTCCTGTAAGAAATAAAACTGTTAAAACTAATAAAACCTTATCAAAACAGTCAACTTAAAGGTATAGTTCACCCCAAAATGAAAACTCTATCATCATTTACTCACCCTCAAGTTGTTCCAAACCTGCATAAATGTCTTTGTTCTGCTGAATATTTGGAAGAATGTTTGTAACCAATCAGATCTCAACCCCCATTGACTACTATAGTAGGAAAAAAAAATACTATGGACATTTATATAGGTTTGGAACAACTTGAGGGGGAGTAAATGATGACAGAATTTTAATTTTTGGGTGAACTATCCCTTTAAAATTTACGATAGATTTTGAGGTATTGTGATAATAAAATGGCAGGGGCTATTTGCACCAAGTGAAAATATATATTTTCTTAGAAATAGATGCTATTTACACTAAGTGACAATAGCAGCATTTTTTTTTAGCAATATGCCATTTACACTAACTGAAAATAGCGATGCATTCTATTTACTCTATACAAAAGTAGCAGTTCTTTGCAATAAGTGCAAATTAAATGCTATTTATACTTATAAATAGTGGCAGATACTATTTGCACCTCAGTATTGTTGTACATTAACAGGATGCAATAATAACAGAGTGTAAATGATTATATTTATTAAAATTATTAAATGTATGCCACCTTATTGGGATAATAAAGCCCTCCCTACACCTAACCCTACCCGATAAATAGGCTACGTTATTATTAAACATTCGTTAGGCACTTATTTCCACCTTTCAAATATTTTCTTAATTTTTATTGAAATTAAACGCCTTTCCGATCTGATATGTGATGGGAAAAGGGTTGGGTCGATACTAAAGGATCTTTATACTGAGCATGTACAGTATATTAATTTCCCTGAGGCCAATGAGGCAGATGGCCTCAGGGAAAAAGTTAGCAGGAGGTTCTTGTGTGCATGAACTTGCATGTCTTCCTGATCGAAGAAAGGTCAATAGGTGATGGCCAAGATGTGATGGACCTGAGGATCTTGCGAGCACTGTTTCAGGTTCACAGGGCTATAAAACTCTTCAGATTGTAGATGTATCCTGGTCTTGCAGTAGGAGGAGGCAGAGGCATGCACTACCTTTCAAAAGTTTGGGGTCTGTACATTTTTTGTAATTGTATTTTTAAAACAGTTGTGCTGCTTAATATTTTTGTGAAGACTATTTTTTTAATTTTAGGATTTTTTGATAAATATTTATAAAAAAAATGATAGCATTTATTTGAAATAGAAATCTTTTGTAATATTATATATGTTTTGGTTGAAAAAAAAAACTTAAAAGGTATTGTATAGGCAAACATTTCTTGTAGGTATTTTGCTTATGTTAATTAGCTTATGTATGATTTTAGATAATTTTGTGGTAATAACATAAATTAACATTTAAAACCAGAGAACAAATATAAACACAAAGTCTCTTTACTGAGAACTCTGTGTGCAGTTCAGTGACAATGAAATTGGCCTCTATTCAGTGTGTGAGGAATAAAATAAAATGAAGATCATACCAGAGACTCATTAATAGAGCTTAGCTAGTAGCAGTTCTGCTATAGCTGAATTTTAGTATCCCATCCATACCCCAAGCGAGTGATGCAACAAAACAGCTTCATTTATTATAATGAGAGCGTTCACAGGAGTCCAGATCTCAGTGCGTGGGCAGAAAGCACACTGTGGTCTCAAACAGTTGTGTAAAACTGTACAGTGGACCCAGCGCTAACATATTTGCAATGTTGACAGTGATTATAATGGGAACTTTCTATTTTGTCACATCGCACAGCCAGCAATGTAGATGGGGCTTCATTCCACACTTCATATTTGAAGGGGTTTGACTGTCTTTATGTGAGTCCAGATCACTGCAAAAGAATCAGAGACATGAGGAACTACTTGATTCCTAAATATATACAGTGGCCACAAAAAACTATTTGGACACTTAAATTAAAGGTACAATATATGAATTTTACATTAAAATATCCAAAAACCACTAGTACATTGTTATATATTTTGTTGACTTACTTCCACTTGTACTTCCATTATCCCAAATGTTTCCAACAATGTTTAAATTCAGAGAAATCAGCAGTTTTAACCAGGACTCGGACCGTGTCATTTCGTTGCCTGTCAAAGACGTCATATCCATGTTACCCTCGATTTCCAGTTTTACTTTTGTAGAAACCATGGAAACACTAAAGACACTTTAATATATTGTGTGTTTTATTAGACAGGTGAGCAACTAATCATTGCTATATAGCTCAACACAGTAAGTCTTATTGTTCGATCGCTTGTTTTCTTGATTTACCACGAGACAACACTATTTTGTCAAGTGGCTAACATAGCATAATCAGAGAGAGATTCTTCCATCCTACAGTATATTTTTAAATTAATTGCATGTCATTTAACAACACAAGTCATCCAACTTTTATTAAAGGTGCCATCGAATGTTTTTTACAAGATGTTTTAAATCGTGCGCTCTCCGCCCCCCTAGAGCTCTCAACTCTATCACTGCATAAACAAAGTTTACACAGCTAATATAACCCTCAAAATGGATCTTTACAAAATGTTCGTCATGCAGCATGTCTAATTGCGTAAGTACAGTGTTTATTTGGATGTTTACATTTGATTCTGAATGAGTTTGATAGTGCTCTGTGGCTAACGGCTAATGCTACACTGTTGGAGAGATTTATAAAGAATGAAGTTGTGTTTATGCATTATACAGACTGCAAGTGTTTAAAAATGAAAATAGCGACGGCTCTTGTCACCGTGAATACAGTAATAAACGATGGTAACTTTAACCACATTTAATAGTACATTAGCAACATGCTAACGAAACATTTAGAAAGACAATTTACAAATATCACTAAAAATATCATGTTATCATGGATCATGTCTGTTATTATTGCTCCATCTGCCATTTCGCTATTATCCTTGCTTGCTTACCTGATGATTCAGCTGTGCTCATCTAGACGTTTTGCCCTTGTCTAATGCCTAGAATATGGGCTGGCATATGCAAATATTGTGGGCGTACATATTAATGATCCCGACTGTTGCGTAACAGTCGGTGTTATGTTGAGATTTGCCTGTTCATCGGAGGTCTTCTAAACAAATGAGATTTATATAAGAAGGAGGAAACAATGGAGTTTGAGACTCACTGTATGTCATTTCCATGTACTGAACTTTTGTTATTCATCTATGCCAAGGTAAATTCAATTTTTCATTCGATGGCACCTTTAATATATTCTAATATCAATCTAGATTACTACAAAGTGCAACAAGTGTCTCATTGCAGCCACTAAGCGAACGCACTGAGTAATGTAATAATATAGCTTTCAACACACTCAAATGTATTTAGTATGATTGTTTTAACCATGTAAAACAACGCTGTGTTACCCCACATATACAACAAAAAGAGCGGAAACGGACTACTGCAGCATAAGCATAATAAAAGCTCAGCTGGACTCACGTGGCTCTCGGCCCGCCCTGCTTCACACCACAGTAACTTTAATAAAACTTTAATACATTTGCTCATCCATGAACACGAGTCCGTCGGATTGCTTTCCATCGACTGTGGAGGTGAAGACTACAACTCCCATGATTCCACGCTCATTCATGGCATTATCAAGCTACACCTCTGTTTTGAATAAGCAACCTCTAGCGGCGAAAATTACATATTTTGCCTTTAAAGGTAGGAACACACCAAGCTGAAGCCGACAAACTAGTGGCGATGAAAGCAGAAAGCAGGGTTGGCTCACGTCGGGTCCAAAGTTGCCCTGACACACCAAACCGACGCTGGACAGCCGACGGCCAAGTAGCACATCTGTTCTGTGCCTGCGTAAGATGAAATGCCTTTCCGTACCAGCAGGTGGCAATAGCTGAACAGCCAATCAGAATGATGAGATGGCCCGACGAGCTCCGACGGCGATTCAACATGTCGAATCGGCCGAAAAAAAGCTGACGAGGACCAACTTCAGCCGACGGTGTGGAACACGCTTAGAAAACTTAGTCGGCCGACAAACAAAAACTGTCCGACGGCTGATTGTCGGCTTGGTGTGTTCCTGCCTTAAGACACAACTCAAATACATTTTTTGCCATTAAATAGTGAATATATATATTTCTGCTAAAATAACATTTTATTTAATTTGTAATAGTGGTGAATTCTCTTTGCATCAAGTATAAATAAAAAAAAACAAAAATCATTTTTTTTTACACTAAATGCAAATAGTGATAGATGCTATTCACACACAGTGTAAATAGAAGTAACATGCTATTTGTGCTAAAGTTAAAAGACCTTGAGAGCCCCCTACTTAGTATCGCTGCGATAGTTTCAAACACACAAACAACGTTGTTGACATATGATCTTTGTTTGTATTTAGATGTTTGCGAAATCCATAGATTTAACACTTTGAAGCTTGTGTCAGGTGGCTCTGTCTCTCTTGTTTCATAGTATTCCAGACATTTAGATGTTTCTTTGTTGCAGCAATTCAAATGAATGTTTTTTTGTTATGTTTATGAAATTCTAATTGGCCAACTCTTGTACAAAAGTAACTCTTGTAATTTGACAAGATGAATGCAGCTCTCGAGCAAACCGTACATTGATGTCTTTAGGATTCCCATCTGTCAAAAACTGCTACCTGCTATTGAGTCATTTATCAAAATAAATTGATCCCCAACAAACCTTATCTAAAAGACATCTGCAGGTCATGATTAGGTTCTGATGATTCATCTGCTTCCTCTCAGAGTTCTCAAGATCCGCCAACACTTTTTCTTTCTCAACACTTTTGCTTAATAGCTGCCAAAACTTTTATCAACATCCTCCAAACTGTAGCAGTGTCAGGCAGCAGCCGACATCAGTGTGCAAACTAACGAGTGTTATTCTCTTTGGGCTGCTGCAGCATTTTAGACAGTGCGATATTTCACAAACCACTCCCTGTCAAATTTAACCAGCTGTTGTATGTGCTAGTGTAGTGTTGCGCCACATTTAAATTAAGTCTTTGTCTTTTCTTTATATGCAAATAAGGTGTATTATTGAATTCTACTACTGCTACTACTTACTTAAAGCAAGTGGTAAACGTAATTTTAGATAAAACACATGCTTATGCAGATTTTCTATTGATAATGGCAGCAGTGATTCATTCAATTATGACAAAATGAAGGAGAACAGCATTTTAACCGGGCTCGTATCCAGAAACACGGTGTAGTCAAGTGCACTTTGTGCATTTTAAAGAACATAATCAGATGACCCATAAAAAGCACTTTGCACATTGTAGAAATATTTTTCTTTCTCTACTTTTACTGTTTTTGCATTGTACTTTTTTGGTCTACTCTGTAATCTGGTGTTGGAGAATGGCTAATATTGTCAATTCCTAGATTATCATTTGTGTATTTACTCATTTTTTGGTTTAGGATATGGATGGATAGATAGATCTATCTATCTAACATTTTATATTGTAATTAATTATTGACTGTTAATTATGATGAGGAGGGTGTGGGGGTTGGTTGTGTGTCAATTCAAGTATTATCCTCAATTTATCCTCTTTTTACACGCTATTATATTATCATTAACTTTGTTAATTCACATGAGGTTATAAATCCAGAGATCATAAGTCAGTGAAAACTCTTAATGGTGCGTTTACACCGGATGCGACTTGCGCGAATAAATCGCACTATTCGTGCGTAGTTGGATGCTTGAACATTTTGAGTTTAATCGCTTCATTCGCGCGTGAAAATCCCTTCACAACAGACGCGAATTCGCGTCATGAGAGGGGCTCTCCCGCTCCTTTATGTGTCCCAGACTCTCCCACTGCTTTCTGCACACTTCCTCCGAATAAACACAACTTGTCAGTTGGGAAATAATTGTAAATTACAGCGAATAAGCTCAATTGGTCGTCTTTAGTTGGCTTGTAGTCTTAATATGTATATATATAGCTCAAATTGAGTAAAGACCGTTTTTTACAACTTATCAGATTGTCCGACCTCCTCACTCTGTTCTTTCAAACACGATCCTTTTTATTTCTGTTTCTATAAATGTATGAAGATGTACAGCGATGATGATTTTGTCCTCCATTGTTGTTTTGAATTTCTGCCTCAGCTCGCTACGTCACTACTAGAGCAAGCTCCTGATTGGTTAACGCGGCGCGGAAATTCACCAAAGTTCAGATTTTTCAACTTGCGCGTTAAGCGCGTCAAACGCCCGAATCGCTCAATTCGTGCCGCGTCATTCGTGCCACTTCATTCGCGCGAATCGTGCCGCAGGTTGTCAATTCGCGTCTTTGCATTGACTTAACATGTAAATCACTCACGCTTACCGCTTCATTCGCGTCCGGTGTGAACGCACCATTAAGGCCCGTTCACACCAAGAACGATAACTATAACGATAACTATATTTGCATCCACACCAACAAACGTTAACGGTCTGTTTATTCTAGGAACAAGCGCTGCAGTTTTAAAGTGTGTATAACATGTTTTCGCTGTTCTTGATGCATTGACACAGCTTTAACCAGCAGCTGTCCTCAGCGTGCTATGTTTTGAGTGAACAGCTAGCGTAATCGATCTGATCTAACAGTGAAAAGCTGACGATGTCAATATAGTGGAATAAAAACAACACCTAGTCTTTTTCGCTGCAACTTCACAGGAAGCAAGACAATGTTGTTGAAACTAGTGCTGGATATCTGAGGTAATTTTATGTTATACTGTTTGCTAGCCTGCCATAATGATCTCATCGTTAATACTTCTCACCATTTATTCTGGGGGTATGACCGATTGTTTTCCATATATCCATTATCTTTAAAGTGTCCTTGAAAAGGGGGTTTGACTTGTTAAACAGTGGTGGCTTTTTCTGGATCTCAGCGATTAACTTCTCTGCAATGTCGTCTGCCATTTTAAATGCACGAGCGCATACATTACAACGGATTCTGATTGGCTGTCAGTGTTTTATCGTTCAACAGCAGGAAAAAAATCGATCTGAAAGGGATCCCAACGATATTGTTTCTCTATATCATTATCGTTATATCTGCGATGTGGACAGTACTATTCTTTTATATTTAGAGCCATTTCTAAAAATATATCTTTATCGTTATCTAATTTATCATTCTTGGTGTGAACGGGCCCTCTCTGGGGTCAGAACAAAGACCCACGGTGTGGTAAATACAATAAAAAATTTGCAATGGCCCACACTAGCCTAGTGAACAGAAGATTTTCTTGAATTATGTGCAGACAGTTTTATGGACAAGAAAGGGAAACAAGTGGCAATGTTGAATGACCCAGAGCTGCTCGGTGACTTTATATTTATAGCAAATAAAACTGAACACTTTGTGTGCTTAATGCTTAAGGCCACAAGGTTACCAAAGTCCCTGGCACAACAGCTTTCACATGTTTTCACATGTCTTTTATGGTAATATTTGACTTGATTTATTAATGCTACTTATTGTATATAAAATTACAGAGTCAAGTGCATTGAGTGCTTTTATCTTTTCTCTTTTAATATAGTTAATTGTATTGATATCAACCTCATAATAGGTGGCAGCAAGCCTGAAACAAAAGGTGCACACTTTTGTAACTTTATAAACCTGAAAGAGAACAGGAAGTGCCTTTTTCCCAACCGGCCCACAACCAAACATTACCTTGACACCCCTGTTCAAGAGCTTTCTGTAATCCCATTAGACCTCAACCAATGGATTTGTTAATGTGTTTGCTGTACTCCTGTTACATATTGAATTAATCTGATACTGTGCCAGGTACATTAAAGCACTGTGTAAATCGTAAAGAGGATTTATGCTGATTTATGAACTCTTTTGTGACAGCTGTAATGTGAAGAACCTGCAGAGGCGGCACGTGTGTATCTCACGCCTGGATCGTCCACAGAACTGGGGGGAAAACTGTGCAGAAGTCCGTTATGTTATCCTCATTCTGGCACCTTCAAAGATGGTAATATAATCATACATAAATGCACACACACATACTGAAGACAATTTATTTGCACATTATGGACATTCATTTGAAAGAAATAGCTTTGTTGTGTTTGTGCTCATTTTTGTCTTTAATATACTGAAAAAAAAAAAAAAAAACTGAATCTAAAGTAAATATTTTCCTGATAATATTTTAATTTAAAAAATATTTTTTAAAAATGTAATTGTGGAAAGAATAATATCACACTTGTTTTTTCAACTACACGGTTAAAAAGGGTATTTTTATATTAAAATATATAGTTTTACATCATATTTCAGGAAAGGGATCATCATATTTTAGTGGTCCTTGGCATCAAAAAGCAAGTGTGTCCATTTGCTCTTTGTTTAAACTGTTTGCTATTTATGAGGAACATTTGAGATATTAACAAGATCTTATTCATGGCAGGTTTAGACACAATATTACTATAATAAAGTCTTAAAGTCCTGGTCCTGCGTTTCTTGTTCCCCTTGCAGTCTCCCTGTAAAGACTTTGGGGCCCCCGGCTCCCTCCAAGACCATTTTGTGTATCTCTTTGTGTCTGTGTTTACATCATAAATCTGTGTGTTTGTGTGTATGTGTTTACATCTGTTTACATCTAATCACTCTCTCTCTCTTTCTCTCTCCTTGTGTTCTTGCCTGCACTCATCTATTTCTGTCCTCTGTAGTTCACCAGGCAATATAGCAATCTTTTTTGCTTTGTAATCCTGTGCTTTTCTCACAAACAATAAAATTATATGCGTGCACACACACAAAAATGCATCTTCTCATTACATTAAAAGCTAGATTGTCATGCTGGCACGTGTAGATACAGCCTCTTTTCTTGCCATGTGTTTTAAAATAATAGACAAATGTTATGTAACTTAAATACCAAATGGACTCAATCCATAAGATGATAAAGCAAAAATCACAAATCCAGAGAACTGGGCTAGCGTGCATGTTCTCATTTCTCTTGTATTAGCAGATTAGATGATTTCTGGGTTAGTACATTAAATATTTCCATTAATATATTCCATCTTAGAAGAAAAGGTTCTATATAGAACCCTGGGGTTCATGATTCATTTTTAAAGCAGACTTTATGCCAAAAAAGGTTCTATAAAAGGAGAAATGTATCAATACTTTCATATTTAATGAGTTGTTTAATTTTTTTCTGGTAATAAAATATGTTTATGAGCTGTTTAATTCATAAAATTTAATAAAATAAAAAATGTATTAAAATAAAATTAATGAATTAAAACTAAATCCATAAAATGATCCCATGACGAGAACCCCTAAAAGGTTCTATATAGAGTAAGTGGCTAAAATGATGTCTGGCCTTGGAAAATTTACATCTTCACCCTTTATTCAAATATTATTAAAAATTTGTTTAAGATTTTATAAGCATATTACATAATTGTGCTTGGAGTCAATTTGTGATAACGCAATGACATCATTTAACTCATTAAAAGCAAATATCCCCTCCATCACTTTTGGCCGCTACTGTATGAAGCACCTGACAGAACCCTTTAATTCCTGTTTCAGACTACATGATTTTGCCGCAGTCTGCTTGACGTAGGGTGTCGTGGGGATTCGTAAACAACAATGGGCGTCGGGACGCAAGATTCGATTGTTTCATCTCATGTAGTGTGTCATAGTGGAAAACAACCGATGTCGCGTCTGCGATGCTTCATGAAGTCACAACATGTTAGCATGTTTAATTTTATTCGGCCGTCTACGGTGGCCCAGTAGTGCACAACACAACGAAATTAAAAAAGCAAACATAAGTTCACAACACAACGAAATCGAGACACAACACAACAGAATCGAGCCACAACACAACGGAATAAAACCACAACACAACGAAATCGAGCCACAACACAACGGAATCAAGCCACAACACAACGGAATAAAACCACAACACAACGAAATCGAGCCACAACACAACGGAATAAAACCACAACACAACGGAATCAAGCCACAACACAACGGAATAAAACCACAACACAACGAAATCAAGCCACAACACAACGGAAATGCTCCCGACCACTAGGGGGCTCTCAGAGCTCGGTAAAGTTAGTTTTCCTTGCCACTGTTCTATAGAGTCGGCAGTAATATCAATACCACGATTAGTTTAAACAGTATGTAACCACTGCATATCGACATGAAATATTAATTCAATATCACCTACGTGCAAAATAGCTTCATATTTAGGCCTATACTTGTGAATGATTTGACGCGCTACCACGGCGCATGATGAAGGGAACGTCTGCCAATCCCACTAAGTGGTTAAAACGTATAATTTGTATTCATTAAAATTACTTTTAACATTTAAAAACAGACATATTCAAATTCCAAAGCTTGTCAGTATTACCAACAGGAACTAACAACCTTTGGAATTTGATCATGTCTGTTTTTAAATGTTAAAAGTAATTTTAATGAATACAAATTATACGTTTTAACCACTTGGTGGAACTGGCAGACGTTCCCTTCATCATGATTCGTGATATCGCGTCAAATCATTCACAAGTATAAATATGAAGCTATTGTGAACGTAGTTGATTTTTAATTAATATACCATGTCGATATACAATGCTTACATACTTAAAACTAATCATGGTATTGATATCTTTGTAAAACTGTCGACTTTATAGAACAGTGGCAAGGAATAGTAATATTACCTAGCTCTGAGAGCCCCCAAGTGGTCGGGAGCATTTCCGTTGTGTTGTGGCTTGATTCCGTTGTGTTGTGGCTTGATTCCGTTGTGTTGTGGTTTAATTCCGTTGTGTTGTGGCTTGATTCCGTTGTGTTGTGGCTTGATTCCGTTGTGTTGTGGCTTGATTCCGTTGTGTTGTGGCTTATTCCGTTGTGTTGTGGTTTAATTCCGTTGTGTTGTGGCTTATTCCGTTGTGTTGTGGCTTTATTTCGTTGTGTTGTGGCTTGTTTCCGTTGTGTTGTGAACTTATGTTTGCTTTTTTAATTTCGTTGTATTGTGCACTACTGGGCCACCGTAGCCGTCCACGATGAGTTCCGTCACATGTTTGACACTGGCCAATAGGAACACAGAAGCGCCTTTGTACATGCTTTCAAACACGCCGAAACGAAAGAGAGACAATGGTATCATTCCTGCTATGTGGAATTTCACAATGGAGGAAATGTTTGTGGAGTTTTGGCAACAATTCTCCTGCATTTACAATGTTTCCTCGAGGGACTACCGTGACAAAAAAAAGAGTTAATAAATTAATAAAGAGTGAAAAAAGGTCAAGTAAAAACAATATTTTACCTCACTTCTCTTTGACAGTCCATATTGTCCTCTTCATGCAATCCAGATATGTGTCCACTCTCAGGCTTTCTTTCTTTTTTGGGGCTTTTTTGACAAAAAGAGAGCAAAACATGGCGTTTGCTAGCCCTTGTTTGTTTACGCTTGTTTACGTGAGAAATCGAGTCCCCCCAGGAATCGGGGTCTCCTTTATGACCCTGAGTGGTCCCAATGGTTCAACAGACTTTTAATGGGTAGTATTTTTAGCGCCTGATTATAGTTCCTGTAAAATCATGATTTATATCATTTAGAATGCATTATAATGACCATTAATGTCTTCTAAATTACATGGTTCATATTCTAGTATATAACAGAAGCTATAGGTTGTGAAATCAAGCATTTCACGTTCTTACTGTTTTTTAGCTTACGTACTAACATAGCATCTACCTGATTAGCCTGCTAGCTTAGCTTATATTATATTAGGTATGTTTTTTGCTTCCAATATCTGTTTCCAGTTTGATTTATTATGCAATACATAGGCATTTTTATATTTTTAGATTTCAAGCATGTTGTTTGTGCACTTAATGTAATAAACCATACAATAGTGAAATATAGGTTATAATTAGTCAAGACATCACGATAACAACAATTTTTCATGACAACGGCACCTAGTCCCACATTCTCGATGACAGCATGCACAACGGCAAGCGATGAATGGTCACATAGCAACGTGTAGTCTGACACGTTTCTTGTCCACGACACGACAAAAATCACATAATCTGACACGGTGACTATCATAACTGACAAAAATATTGTGTAGTCTGAACACGACTTAAGGTTCTACTGCATAGTAGACGCGACGAAGCGTCTGTCGCAAATCCATTTGTTATTCCTATCAGAAGTAGCATGAAAGCTTGGAGTACGTCAGAAATAAAGCAGTTCAGTTTACTGTCGCATTCAGTGTAGACAGCATCACTGATTATAATGGGTTCTGTTTGCTTTCGTCGTGTCATGCAGCTATAAACGATTAACGATCATCAAATGTAACACTCCAGCGTTTGATCTCTGTATTTCTCAGAAAAGCACTAAGACGGCGATGGAGCTGGGCAGGACGTTCGCCAGCATGTTCTCAGACATCTCTTTCAGACAGAAGCTGCTAGAGAGTAAAACTCAAGAGGAGTTCAAAGAGGCGCTGGTCATCCAGAGGTACCACCTGACCGCTGCCAAGCGTAAAACCACGGCTGTGGAGGGCGAAGAGACAGACCCGCACAGTCAAAAACCACTGAAGGTGATGCTTAAGGTTCAATTGTAACGTTTGCCATCGCTTTCATCTATTCTCTCTTCGGTCTTTATCCGTCGCTCTCTCTTTCTCTCTTCGCCCTTTGCTGTTTGACTTACACTCCAGTGATTAAGTTCTACTAAGCATGTAGCAGCTAATGAGAATTTATCTTGTTTGTTACTCTGGCTTGACGCACACACACAAAGTCCGATTCGGCATATGTGAGCATTAGACCACCCTGGCTGAGGTTAGCCGGCTGTAAAAGCCCTCTGTTTTCTTCTCTGTAAAGACAACAGCGGAGGCCCAAATAGTTGTGTTTTTGTTTTTTGTTTTTGCGTTTTTCACTCCATCACACATCTGAGGAATGGTAACCAGGTGGAGAGGATCATTACTTTGTGTGTATGTGTGTGTGTGCATGATCACTTGTGCGTGTGCACACTAAAAGCTATTCATCTCTGGCAAATGCCCAGGAAAGGTCCCTCTCTTTTTCTGTTTCAGACACACGCTGTCACGATGAATGAGTGCAGCTCGGTAATGAACACTTAAAGCTGTACGACTTATTTAAACATATCCTGAGACGGGTTCTCTCGGTCTGACAGAAAATGAGCTTGTCTGCCAAAAGGAGGCTAATGTAGGTCATTAATGTGAGACGGACAAACTGCTCCATCGCCAAATCCTGACCTGCAAAGCCTATTAAATTTGATTAATTCAACAAGACTGTATATTTGTGACTGGGCACAAGGACACGCACACACATACACACCAGTGCTTCCTACCTTGCCGTAATTGGTCCAAACTAAACAAAACGAATCCTGTAGTATGTTTCAATTAAAATAAAAAAAGGAATTGTGACTTTTTATCTCACAATTCTGACTTTTTTCTCAGAATTGCAAGATATAAACAAGATATAAAGTTATAGGGCCCTATCATACACCCGATGCAATGCGGCACCAGACGCGACTCGAGTGTTTTTTGCTAGTTTCAGCCCGATGCAGTTATCATTTTCACGTCCTGCGCCACATTGTTAAATTAGCAAATGCACTCATGCCTATTTGTGCGCCCATGGGTGTGCTGATCTGAGGAAAAAAAAGGTGTGTTCAGGCGCATTGTAGGCACGTTGCTATTTTGAGGCAACTGAAAGCTGGTGTAAAGTCAATGCCGCAATATTTGTTTTGTTATTTAAAGAGCGTTTTAGTAATATGTGCCTATAGGCATGTGCACAGTTTTTCCGCTTGCAAAATTCCGCCGTGTAAGTAGCGAATCCACCATAGCGCGAACGCAACTGGCTTTTAAAGGGAATGAGAGATTGGTTTATTTCACGTTACACCCAAAACATTCCTATTACTCATTAAGAGAATAGGGACAACCCTTTTACCATGCACCAGACGCGCCGACCATTTTTCCCGTCTTTAAACTAGCAAAAGTGGATTTGGACATGCCCTAAGTGCACTTACACTGTGCGCTTCAGACCATGTGCTTAGATCGTTAAAATAGGACCCATAAAGTCAGAATTGTGAGATATAAACTCAATTCTGAGAAAAAAAACATCAAATTGTGAGTTTAAATCTCACAATTCTGAGAGAAAAAAGTCAGAATTGTGAGTTAAAAAGTCGCAATTACCTTTTTAATTTTTTTATTTTGTAGTGGAAACAAGCTTCCATAATTAGTTTATAAATTAGGTATCATGAACTAAAATGAATTAATTTAAATTTTTAATTGTACTAATACATTTTAAGATTTCAAGTAAATTGTATTTTGAACAAACATGAATTAACAATAAACAATAGTTAAACAGTACCGTTCAAACGTTTGGGGTCAGTATGATTTTTAAAAAATAACTGGTAACACTTTACAATAAGATTAATTTTTTAACATTAGTTAATGTATTAACTAAAATGAACTAACAGTGAGCGATAGATTTGTTACAGTATTTATTCATTTGTTAATGTTAGTTAATAAAAATGCAATCGTTCATAGTTTGTTCATGTTAGTTCACAGTGCATTAACTAATTTTAACAAATACAACTTTTGATTTTAATAATGTATAAGTAAATATTACTAAGATTAATAAATGCTGTAGAAGTATTGTTAATTCTTAGTTCATGTTAACTAAAGTATTTAAGTAATGAAACCTTACTGTAAAGTGTTACCAAATAAATTAATACTTTTATTCTGCATGGACACGTTAAACAGTAAAAGCATGTTACGAAAAATTTCTATTTTCAAATAAATGCTGTTCTTTTTTTAAAATCCAATAAAATAGAAAACAATATAAATATTATATGTTATATATAATATCACTGTTTTACTGCATTTTTTAATTACATAAATGCAGCCTTTGTGAGTATAAGAAGCATCTTAGTGACTTCAAACTTTTAACAGCATTGCATAAATTAACATTAATATATTGACTGACTATTATGATTTAAAATGCTGTGAAAACGCATTCATTGTTAGTTTATGATATCTAATGTATTAACTAATGTATTAACAAAGTTATTGTGAAGTGAAGAAACATCAAGTTTTTTTTTTTTTTTTTTTTTGACCAGTTCATTAAAAGAACTGGTTTATGAACTGGTTTACTGGTTTACAACAGAAACACATTGGTTGTGCTGTATATTTTTGTTTGTATTCAGCCAATGATATAATCAATTTGAAAGACTTCAGATTCCTAATGTTGCTGAAAATAATATACAAGATACATGTTTTCAAACACCAGTGCTCACACAACCTCACAATTACAAAAGTGTACACCTTTTATGGAGGCTTTTTATTTCTGAAAGTGCTTAAGCCAGTATGATTCATTTTTCTGAAATGCACATGTGTCAGATGTTTTCTGATGCTACCTTAATGGATGTTTAGAGTAATGTAACAGGTCTCTTGACTGTGCTTTGCTGATGTAGTTGTAATGCTTTTTGCATTGTACTAATGCTGTTCTAACACTGGGCTGTCTCTCTCTCTAGTCTGCAGAATCTGTGTTCTCTCATCTTGTGTCTCTCTCTCTGCTGTGCAGGGGGCCCTGTGTGAGTGCGATTACACTGAGCTTCTGTGTGTGTGTTTGTGGGGATTTAAGTAAGAGAGAGTGTGTGTTTGTCTGCTTTAACACAGTATCTCTTCCCTTGCAGTGTAAAGCATTGTGTGTATGTGCTTTTGTGTGTGTATTTGATGTGATTCAGCAGGATTTGGTGTGTATGATGTTTAATTGGTGTGTGTGTGTGTGTGTGCGCTTTAATCCTGTGTCTCTCCTGCTGCAGTATTGCAGTAAATGTATTTAAATGTTTTGACGTTTATATATGTCATTATATGTACGTGTGTGAGAGAGTAATCCTCACTCTTTTTCTCTTTCTCTCTCTGTATCTGTGTAGTGTAGAGATTTTTTCAGAGTGGGCAGAGGAATCTATGAGGATCTGTGTCGCCGACTGCCTCTCTACCCGTCTGACTTCACTGATGGTGTGTCAAGCATAAACTTACAAATAAGAGTTTTAAAATGAAAGGTTTTTCAATATTTTTAAAAGGATATATGGTCCTCTAGTGGTCTTATTAACGTCCTTAGCTAAATTTGAAGGTGTGACAGTAGTTCAGCTGATTTCAGAAGAGCTTGTACACTAACAAGCACGACCAGGACGTAAATGCATGACATTGCTGGGTTTGTAACATTATATTACACACAAAGATATACCGTACAGCCAAGCAATCTGAGTAAATCAAAGACGCTATCCTAAACTATCCTCTCTATTTCTCATATTGCATTTAGAAGTCTTATTAATTTTAATGAATCAGTTCAATTATATAAATTAGAATATTTTTAGTTATTGTTGTATAAACTACACTAATAGATTTATTCAGCAAAGATGCATTAAATTGATCAAAGAAAAAGTAAAGACATTTATAAGATTTCTATTTCAAATAAATGCTCTTCTTTTGAACTTTGTATTCCTCAAAGAATCCTGAAAAACTGTTAACTGTTTTCAATATTGATAAAAAGAAGAAATGTTTCTTGAGCACCAAATCAGCAGCTTGACCATCACATTAATAATTACATTTTAATTAAAAAATAAATAGTAGTAATATTTCACAATATTACTGTTTTTACTGTATTTTTAACCTTACAAATGTAACCTTGGTTAGCATAAGAGATTTCAAAAAACCTTACCAACCCCGAGCACTTTGTGTCAGGTGAGTATAGCTCTAGTTATATTTATTTTATATGTAATAGCTATAAATATGTATAATACAGATTTATTATAGTATATGGGTTTTATGATTATATTTGTGTTATTTGGAGCTGATTTTTGAGCTTCAGTGAGATCTCTGCAGTCCAAAAACTGCAAATGACTCCATGCGGCTACAGGTCTTCCTTCATATTTTATTCACCAACAAGAGTCTGATTTAAAAAGTCAGACATAACTGAATGAAAATGATCTGAACTACACTAACTGCGTGAAATAAATGACATGCCATTAAACATATTAATCTCACAGGTTAACTTTGACAGCTGTAATATTTTTATATTATGTGTTTATTTTATTTTATATAAATGTGTGTGTTTCAGGATTAGTGGGTAATAACAAAGCCCTTGTCAAGTTCATGACGACATCCATCTTTCTCTACATTGCTGTGCTGCTTCCTGCCATTGCTTTTGGCTCGCTCAATGACGAGAGCACTCGGGGCGAGATTGGTGATCACTCTCTCTCTCTCTCTCACACACACACACTCTTCACACACACGTTAGGTTTCTATGTTTTATGGGGACATTCTATAGACGTAATGGTTTTTATACTGTACAAACCGTATATTCCGTCCCCCTACACTAAACCTACCATCACAGAAAACTTTCTACTATTTTAGGTTTTCAAATTCTGATCATTCTGTATGATTTATAAGCTTGTTTCCAAATCATTAGGATATTAAGTAAAGATCCTGTTCCATGAAGATATTTTGTAAATTCCCTACCATAAATATATAAAAAATGTATTTTTGTGAGTGGATATGCATTGCTAAGGACTTCATTTTGACAACTTTAAAGGCGATTTTCTCAATATTTTGATTTTTTTTGCACCCTCAGATTCCAGATTTTCAAATAGTTGTATCTCGGCCAAATATTGTCCTATCCTAACAAACCATACATCAATGGAAAGCTCAATTTAAAAAAAAAGACCCTTATGGCTGGTGTTGTGGTCCAGGGTCACATTTGGTCCCCATAACGTAGGGAATACCAGGACCACACATACATACACATGCACAGACTGAGCTGTTCTCTCTCTTGATTAGATGTCCAGAAGACAATCATCGGGCAGAGTATAGGTGGAATCATCTACTCGTTGTGTGCTGGCTCTCCTCTCGTCATTCCACTGACCACAGCGCCCATCGCTATTTTCATCAGCGGTATGTACATACATGCCTTGAAAATAAATGCAAGTTCACATACACACATACCTTTTCCGTTGCGGTCTGGTCTTGAGCTTTTCTTCGTTTTTTTTTACGGTATATTTAGATGAGCACTCATTGTTTGTGGAATACTTTGACGTTGAGTGTTTAGAGAGCTCTGCTAACCACAGGATGAGGTGGAACAAGACTCTTAATCTCACAAACAGCAGGATGGGAGTCTGATATGGCCACCATTTGTTTGGGCAAAGTTTGATGTTTGCCCTGGCTGAGAGGAGATTTCCTCCTAAAGCTCATTCCTGCGGCTACAATCGCACACCAGCGGGAGAGTTGCCCTGAAAAATGGTTTTGCTGTAGTGAAACGAAATTCTGTTTGGATAAAAATGTGCAGATGAGGACAGAACCGCCACATCCATCTATAAAAATGATCCTTCCCAATCAAAGATCTTGTCTTGTGGTTTCTCATGGGAATAACAGCAGGAATTCTTTAAATCTTTATTGAAATGTTTGGGAGCAGTTTTTTTAAACATCAAACGATCAACATTTACTGTGAGTTATTATCCTTTGTCATTATGAGATTTGGGTTGATTGTGTTCTTTTCGCACGCTTGTTATTCTGTTCGTGTGGAGGACTCTTAAACGTTGTTGACAGCAACATTGTGTCGTTCACTGTAAACCCCCCCCCCCCCCCCCAAAAAAAAAAAAAACCTGCCCAGTCGGTTTTGCAGGGAAAAAAAAAACTGGCAGCTGTAATGCCAGAATAATTCCATAATCATATTTACAGAACAACCTGTGAATTTGACAATTTAAAACTGTAATTTACGTCAGAGCCGACATGATTGGGCTTTGGGCGACCCGAGTTCGATTCCCGCCTCGTGTACCTTTCCGGATCCCATCCCTCTCTCTCCTGCTTCACTTTTTGTCTATCCTATCGCAATAAAGGCAAAAACGCTAAAAATGAATATATCTTTTTAAATATAAAAAAAAAAAAAAAAAAACATTTTAAACCGGTAAATCCAACAGCCCTTTTCTGCTATATTAGCAAGTCAATCTTGCTGCTTAAATCTCTTTTATGCCTTTAACATATATGTTGACATGCACCATAATAATAATTGTGGGAAAGAGAAAGCCACATGACGAGTCAAAACAGAACCACAAATAGCTTTTCTACAAGTTGAGTTAAATATTGATATATAGAAGGTGCAGAGTGTCATACACATAAATATAACACCATCATGGTAACACACATGACAATTGCATAATGCAGTAAACTTTCATCTAACAACATAAGATGTTACATAAACCCTAATGTGTTTAACAGATCAGAAAAAAAATGGTAACACTTTAGAATACTGTTCCATCTGTAATGAATAATTAATGACAGAACAGTATTCTAAAGTGTTACTGAAAAATCTTCAGAAGAAACATAATTAAAAACATAAATGAAAAACCTTCAAATGTGAAGTATCTGGAAATGTCAGTTTACGGCTTTTGACTGTAAATTTTGAGATGATTTGTTCTTTCTTTGAGATGATTTTACTATAAAATTATATGAAATGTAAGGTCTATTACCGTTTCCCCCCATATATAGAAAGGGAACTTAACCAATTAACAGGTTTTTACTGTAACATTTTTTTGCGGTCTTTTACAGTTTAAATTACTATAATTAGGGTGACCAGATTTCTCATGGTGGAATACGGGACGGGATGGACAGGCAACCCCTCCAAATGGGCAATATGACCAAAAACTTATTTCCTGATACGAGAACTTATATTTTATGATAACAATAGGCTATAAATTATAGAGTTATTTCATTTTTGTTATATAAAAAAGAACAAAGAAGCAAATTACAGACAATAGGACAAATACGATAGAGATAGTAATTAAATAAACTTAAGTTTTTCAGGTATAGTAGGTTTATTTAACATACAGTACAGTCCAAAAGTTTGGAACCACTAAGATTTTTAATGTTTTTAAAAGAAGTTTCATCTGCTCACCAAGGCTACATTTATTTAATTAAAAATACAGTAAAAAACAGTAATATTGTGAAATATTATTACAATTTAAAATAACTGTGTACTATTTAAATATATTTCACAAAGTAATTTATTCCTGTGATGCAAAGCTGAATTTTCAGCATCGTTACTCCAGTCTTCAGTGTCACATGATCCTTCAGAAATCATTCTAATATGCTGATTTGCTGCTCAATAAACATTTATGATTATTTTCAGTGTTGAAAACAGTTGTGTACTTTTTTTTCCAGGATTCCTTGATGAATAGAAAGTTCAAAAGAACAGCATTTATCTGAAATACAAAGCTTCTGTAGCATTATACACTACCGTTCAAAAGTTTGGGGTCAGTAAGAATTTTTATTTTTATTTTTTTGAAAATAAAATAAAAGAAATGAATACTTTTATTCAGCAAGGATGCATTAAATCAATCAAAAGTGGCAGTAAAGACATTTATAATGTTACAAAAGATTAGATTTCAGATAAACACTGTTCTTTTGAACTTTCTATTCATCAAATAATCCTGAAAAAAATATTGTACACAAATATTTTGTACAATTGTACACATTAAATGTTTCTTGAGCAGCAGATCAGCATATTAGAATGATTTCTGAAGGATCATGTGACACTGAAGACTGGAGTAATGATGCTGAAAATTCAGCTTTGCCATCACAGGAATAAATTACTTTGTGAAATATATTCAAATAGAAAACAGTTATTTTAAATTGTAATAATATTTCACAATATTACTGTTTTTACTGTATTTTTAATTAAATAAATGTAGCCTTGTAGCTCTGTATTTGACCATTCAGGCACAAAGAGAACTGAATTTGGGATTGTGCGCTGTCTGAAAGAGCGCTTCTGGTGTGCATCAGTCAGTGCGATACCACATTACGTTCATCTTTTCACAACTTACTGCACATAACTCTTTTTGAAGATTCTTGTTAAATGTACACACACAACGCTTCTTTGACATCTTCGCGTCTAACTTGATCTGCATCTGCTCAGCGCTCTCTAATATCCCGCCTTCACTAACTGCAAGTTAATCGATAACTAATTGTGATTGGATGGTAATTTTGTTCTCTAAAATATACTAAGAGATTGGCTTTGATTAGGCTATTCTCACATGACTGAAGACTAGGCCTACTACTCGCTTTTGTGATCACCTTGCAAAGTCAATTTAGGAAAGAAGCAATACGGGAGAAAACATGATTTTCATAATAAGTCGGGACACTACAATTAGAGCTAAAATATGGGACTGTCCCAGGAAAAACGGGACATCTGGTCACCCTAATTATAATTTTCTACAATGTTGCATCTGTGTGTTTGTCTCTCTGTGGCTGCAGTGATTAGGGGGATCTGTGATGATTATGAGCTGGACTTTGCAGCATTTTATGCATGTATCGGCCTGTGGAATAGCCTCTTCCTCATCATGGGAGGAGTCTTCAACCTCAGCCTGCTTGTTAAGCTTTTCAAAAGGTCAGACACACACCTACAAATATACATACTTATGCAGACACCACTGCTTGAAGACTGAAATAATTTTTTTTATGTTTTTGACCCACAGGTCGATAGAGGAGGTGATAGCTTTGTTCATTTCCATTGCTTTTGTAGCAGACGCAGTTAAGGGCACTGTCAAGAGTGAGTGTTATACATACACACATACATATACACAGCCAAACCTTTTGGAATCATCTGGATTTCTGTGTGAATGATTCTTAGATTACAGTCTGATCTTCATGAGAAATATAGGAAAACTGGGGCTAGTTGTAAAATAAAGACTTTTAACATTTTACACTGTTGCTGCCTAGGGAAAACGATACAGTTCATTTAACATATGACTCTGTTTAGTGATAATGGGGACATGCTGTCAAACTACAGAATCTGTTTCATTAGATTCACAGTTAATTGATATTAAAATGTTATGACTTGATGATAGATTGCCCAGAATGCCAGACTTCTCCAATCATTCAGTCTGCTTACAATCGACTGCAAGCTCTCATTCAGATCTGCCTTCATCCAATCAACAACTGATTGATAGATCTAAGTCACTGGAAGAACAGATCTGCTGCTACTTCCATTCCATTCCATATAGAGAAATATAAATAAAAATAACTCTACAAAAAATGCTATAGTCTATAGTATAACTACATTATGCTATACACTATAATACAGATACAGCATACACTACTGTTTAAAATTTTGGTGTCCGATAAAGATTTTTTTAATGTGACTGAAAGAAGTGTCATCAAGCTCACCAAGACTGCATTTATTTGATCAAAATACAGTAAAAACAGTAATATTGTAAAAATGTAATTACAATTTCTATTTTAATATATTTTAAAATATAATTTATTCCTATGATGGCAAAGCTGAATTTTCAGCATCATTACTCCAGTCTTCAGTGTCACATGATCCTTCAGAAATCATTCTAATATGTGGATTTGCTCCTCAAGAGACATTTCTTGTTATTATTAATGTTGTGAGGCTTAATTTTTTTTTTTTTTTGTGGAAACCGTGATAAAATGTTTTTATCAGGATACTTTAATTAAAAAAAAATCTTACTGATCCTAAGATTTTGAATGGTTATCTACATATATTATACTGTATTTGACTTATATTATTGTGTAGTGTATAAATAGCTATTTAATAGCTTTTAAACAAAATTTTAAAAGATGACATGAAAATATTCTAAACAAAATAAAAAAAAATATAAAAGTGACAACTATTTATGAAAAATACAGTAGCCTTTTTCTGAAAACACTAGGGGTGTAATTGTAACGGTACTTTTTTTCGGTACGTGTCTTTTTGTTTGGTACACGTGTACCGACGAATAAAAAGTTGTATATCCCATTAACCACCATTAACCAATAATCGCAATAAGCTCTATGTTTTGTTACTGTTGATAAGAAACAAAGTCTCATCCCTCAAATTTTGTCCATTTTATCACGAAATTCAAACAATAAAAGCTGTTTTGACGCTCGTTGATGCGCCTCATTTCAAGTGGTAACGCGGAGCATGAGTTAACGTGATCATATCTTCCTCTTTAATACTAGTTACAAAATAAACATGAATGAACATCTCAAGGTATGTTGAAAAATTTACTGAAACGTATCTCTTGTAATCGTTCAATCAGTATTTCAACCGTGAAAAGACATCGATAAAACAGCTTTTAAACAATGTCACATAACATTTACCTCAGAAAAGCCATTCAGTGTCAGCTTGTTAGTTCGCTAGAGAAATTAACTCTTTCGCTAAATATATGCACTATATTAGCCTATATTTTACTTAACCTGTCTTGATTATTTAATGTATATGTTTAATGTATGTTTAAAACAAGTTATAAATAAATATATTTTAACATTGAATTGGAGTAGATACAGATTTAGAAGTTAATGCAAAAACTGCCTTAGGCTATGCAATGTTTGCATACAGGTTTTATCTGAGTGATGATTATTATATCTAAAAAGAAATTGCAACTTAATTTAAGAACTTGGGCTCTGTTGTTAATAGGTTGTTTGCACATGACGTCACAGCAGAGGCGTGAATGAGTCTGGAGGGCAGGGAGTGATGTTTCTATATAGGAATCTCAAAATTTGCATGTTTTGCGTCGTTTATGGTTTCTCAAATCGATAAAATCGAGAACCCAGAAGGTGTTTATATCGTTTACATAACTTATACCGTTTTTTATAACTTATTTCGTTTTTTAACTTTAAAAGTTGTCGCCTTTTATAGTGTTTTGCGTCTGCTGATACTTAAATGAATATGGATACCTGCTTACCTTTTTGACTTGGTTAAATATTCACATTCTTCATGCTATCGTTTGCAGGGAGGAAAAATATATTTTATCCTATTTAATTATAATTTGGTATTTTCACTTCAGTTTTGTAGTATTCTGTTCACAATGTTGATCTGGTTACCATGAGAACAGTGTCACGCGCTGCTGCTTCAGCCATCGTATCGTAGAAAATGTCCAAATAAAATAAATGTGTTCAACAAGCTGACAGAAGTCGATCCATTTATTTGTTGGAAGCGTGTAAATGTAACTAGTTTTAATGTTGTTTTTGTAAATATATACACTTTCCCATATGGCCACGAAGGAGAATCGGAGGGTCACGTTCAGGACACAGACACGCTGTATTTTTGTATTTATTTCAACAAATGACAACCAAAATCAAACCCATAGAAGCTCGTGAACAGTTTTGAAGTGGCTGTGTGCAAGTTATAATCATTCACAAGCCGAGTGATCATACTCTAAAACATAATGTTAATTATTACACAAAAACCAAATACAAAACTCAGCAAAGTATGTGATTATTTTGAGTGAAAGGCAGTGGCTTTATTTAGTGACATTATTACATTTGCTAATCCTCTTCCCTCACCTTCTCAACCAAGGCGAAAATTGTATTACCATCCATTTTTTTTTCCACGAACGATATCGTGAGTTCCTATTACAATTACAATGGCGACATTTTTCACAATCACGACAGAAAATCAAAATACTGCTCTAACTTCACTAGTAGAAAGGCAGCGCGATATAAACAAACCCAGACTAGAACTGAACGCGGTGTGACGGCATCTTCACATCCTCTATATCTGCCTCCTCGATGGCAGGAAAGTCTTTCAATTCAGCGGAAAAGTCGCTCCTCTTCGTAACATAAGGATCGCGTCCAACATATGTTGTGATTTTCTATTTATACCTTTCTAAACCAGCAAAGAAAGGACTTTTCACCATCTCTTCCATTCTAATTTTCACTGCTTGCCCTCCATCGGAATTTCGCGCGTCACCAGAACCACGTGATTGCAAACAACCTATTGAAAGAAAGGGCTCCCTATATATAGTTTACAGTATTAGCAGGGATAGATTTTTTTTTATCCTTAATAAAATTAATTATAATTGAATTTATTTAAAGACAGAGACAGAATTTGTTCAGTAAACCACTGTTTAATAAGAAAAAAAGCAATATTATGTTTAGTTTTCTCCCTCCGGCTATACCGAATCCATACCAAACCGTGACTTCAATACCGAGGTACGTACCAAACCTTTGTTTTAGTGTACCGTTACAGCCCTAGAAAACGCACATCAATGTTTTAGTTAAAATCTACTTTCATTGTATAGTCAACCCTTTGGATGGATATATATCTCACAAATATGATCATAATTTAAAATATTTTAAAACCTTATTGTTACTAAAACATAATCTTTGCGTAATAACTTTTCCCATGTGACAACTACGACTGGCCTTAAACACACACAGACAAATCATTTTGCAGTGCCATGTCTTTATTGAACAAGTGTGTTAAACAATCAAGATAACCTCTCCTATAATGACCTCTTGGAAAGAAGGTAATTGGACTCAGCTGTGGGTTTGACCTACTATACTCAATGGAAAGCAGCATGTTACTTGTTACCAAACAATTGAGCAATCTAGTCTGATCAAAAGGGACTTCAGAAAACCTCAGAAGAAGAACTCATAAAACTCATTGTTTGCAGGGGATTTGGAAGATTTATGCCTACAGTCAGGCAGATCAACACCATCAGTTCAGAACCATTGCCGCGCTTCCTAGTAGATGAAGCCAGTCTAATGTGTGCTTCATAATTATCAAAAAAATCTACACTTCACATAATAGGCCAGTAGGTGGCACTTCATTAACTATGATAGTTTCATCAAATAGTAAATGATGTATCAATATACATAAATACACGTGAATTTAACACTACTTACCATTATTGCAACTTCTGGTGCTGCATGGTTTTGTGCAGTGCTTTATAGTCAGTTAACATCCATTTTGTCTGAGATGCAGTTTGATTTATTAAATGAGACAAACCGCATAAATTGCTCATTGTCCAATGAAATTTGAACTTCTTGTGCTAGATCACGATTGGTTGGTGTATTATACATGACAAACGGGCATTGATGAATTTTGTAATATTGGAAATCTCTATGATATATGGATTTTTAATTAAATCGACACACTAGCTTTGATTATTAATGAAAAAAAGTTTTTTAAAAATTGTTTGGTTTATTTTTTTCTTCCGTCGAGCCATAGGCACTTACTGAAAGAACCATATGGAGAGCCTAGAGGTTTCCGAACAGACTGTGGAAAATCTGTCAGAACGCAATCAAAACACACGCAACCCATAGCAACGCATTATGGCAACGCCTTAGACAGACGGATATGTAAAAATAAACAGGAATTTTCCAACTTTTGAGCGATTCGTTACTATTGTACACATTGTCATGTTAATTATAATTCAATTGCATTTTGTTCTGACCACAATATTTTCATTGCTATTTGTCTGAGAGGGGCACTTTTGGTTAATTTTGAAAAAGGGCAAGGGTTGATTTTTAAAATGAATAAAAATGATTTGCATTTTTTTTTTTTTTCAACTTAATGAATTGGCTTGTCAACTGTATTAAGTTTAACGGAAGACCAATGTGGCATTTTGAGAGAAGTTTCATTTGCACATAGTTGAAGCAAGATCAGACGTGTTCTGAATCATTGGAAAACAGCCTGGAACAAAAACTGCTAAGACACTATTCATTTTCAATGTGAATTTTTTAATATACCTGAAATAAATGTAAAGAACACAAAACTCCCAATACTCTTGCCAGAACCTCACTGCAACTGTGAAGGATTGTGGGTTGAGTATAATGATGTGGGGCTGTTTTGCTGCCTCGGGGTCCGGACGACTTGGAGTCACAGAGGGACCAACAAATTCCAAGCTATATCAGGAGCAGAATGTCAGAGCGTCTGTTTGTGATCTGAAACTCCAAAGAAGTTGGGTCATGCAATATGACAATGATCCAAAACACAGGAGTCAATCAACAACAGAACGTTTCAAACAAAAGAAATTCAGCGCTTCACGATGGCCAAATTAGAGTCCTGACCCCACTTCCTTTGAAATGTTCTGCAGTGATGTGAAACAGGCCGTTCGAGAAAGACATCCCAAAAATGTGCATGAACCGAAATGCGCATGTGTTATCAGCAGAAATCATTGGTTGATGTTATTGGCAGTAAACAAGATTCCACAAAAATTCCATCAATAATCGTGATTGTTTAAACCAATTATTCAATAAAGATGTGGCGCAGGAAAAATGTTACGTTTTGGAAGACATTCAAAATGTTTACATAATACAGCTTCAAAGATGATTTTAGACTGACATATACTGTACTTTTTAAGCAGCCTTACTTAATAATACCTTTTTATCTTTAAAAGATAAAACAAACTTAAATAATAATTGATATGTTTTAATAATTAAAACTGTATTTTAAAATTTGTGATTTAAATTCTTTGACATGAGACCAGAGTGGCATTGCCAGATTATTAAGTATGCGTCACATGTGATTCTTTTTCCCATCAATAATCGTAATTATCAGCAGAAAGCGTTGGTTAATGTTATTGGCAGTACACACGATCCCACAAATATTCCATCAATAATCCAGATTGTTTAAACCAATTATTCAATATAAGATGGCAGAGAAAAAAATGTTGCTCTTTGAAAGTCGTTCATGCTGACGCTTTCAAAACTTTTACACAATACATACAGTAAATACTTCGATATACTGTACTTTTTAAGCAGTCTTTCCATTACAATAGCACCTTTTTATCTTAAAAAATAAAATAATACAAAATTAGTAAATAATATTTTTTTAATAATTAAAATGAATAAATAAATAAAATGTAATGTATTTTAAAATGTATGGAAGTATTTTTAGTAGCGTGAAAGTATTGTTTAGTATTTCTGCATCCGTATCAATTGTTTGACTTGAGACAGAATGGTGTCATAAGTGATGACTGATTGTTTTAAACAATTATTTAATAAATATGTGGCACAGTAAAATTGTGAAAGATTCAAAAACATTCAAACAATGCATAAAATAAACATTAATTTTACACCTACATATACTGTACATTCATTTTGACCTATTCTTACAGTATATGAATAGTAATACCTATCTTGGTATCTCCTTTACAGTCTTTCATGAGTACTATCATGCTCCTACTTTGGCCAATGGGAGTGCGGCAGAGCTGAATCGCATCAGTGGAAGTGTACATTTAGGTGACTTGAACCTGACAGAGACGGGGCCCGTGTCCCTCCCAGAATCCTTCATTCTGTGCACACGGGCTCGGCCGCTACTCTGTCTCCTCCTCATGCTGGGCACACTGTGGGTGGGATACACACTGTACCAGTTCAGGAGGAGGTGAGGATCTCTCCTTGTCTCTCTCTTTCTCTCTCACACACACACACACACACACACACACACACACACACACACACACACACACACACACACACACACACACATCTGCACACACACTGATGAGTATTTTAAAGAGTGATAGAACACTGTTTTGACACCCCCATCTTTCCATTTTTTCCTGGCAGTCCATTTCTGCATGTGAAGATGAGAGAGATTCTGTCCGACTGTGCTCTGCCTATCTCAGTGCTTGTCTTCTCTTATGTGGGATCATACGTCTTCAACGACATTGCCTGTGAGTCATGTGACACTATATGTGTTCATGTTGCACACACACATTGACACTTAGGAACACATTTCTTCAATATAGTTTAAAAGGTAATAAAAGGAAATCTAGTTTTTGTTCTACTTTTGTTCTATTTAATTTCTGCAGAATACAAAACTGGTCTTTTTTTCTGGTATTACCAAGCAAAACGTGTTTGTTTTTGCTATTGTTATTTTTTATTTGCAATGAAACATTACATTTTATTTAATTTTATTTAAAAAAAACAAATTATTATTTATTTTTATATTATTTTTCATTTAATTATTATTTATTATCCATGTTTTTGCTACTATTATTTGATAATATTAGATATAAAAATATTATATTCATTACATTATTTTACTAATAGTCAATATTAATGTTTTGTTTTGACCATAATAATGATATTTAATATAAGGTAAAGCAATTAAGATCATTTATGATATAATTTAAGCAGAGAAAAAACTAAACATTCATAATGATAAAATTGCTTTATTGTGTAAATGTCTTTAATCATATTAGGGATTATCTTCAACATGTCAAAATGCAGCATTTAAGCAGCAATTTTAAATGAGATGCAAATAGCGGAGAAGATTCAGTACTGAGAATCAGTTCAATTTTGGCTCAGTTCATGTCCAGGAAGGCTTGCCAAAACGTACACCCCTACCAACACTTAGACATTCAGACACACACACATACTGCCTGTACTCTTGCTCTCTACTGCCAGCACATTACAGCAAAGCCACTCACTCCGACTATCACTACATTATTCCTCCAACTCCTCTGTCATCAGTTTGGTGTGGGAGTTTAACTTGGTTATCAGAGTGAGATTTCACTTCTTACCTCAGGCTCTTTAAACGTTCACACAGCGCTCCAATGCTGCAGTCAAGAGGCTCATATTCAAAAACAGATTAAATCAGAACCTTTCAAAAAAGTCTGCTTTTGCAGGAAAAAGACCAAACAGTCCAAAACTTTGCAAATTATACACGCACATATATACACACACACTGCTCAGAGTAAATGAGTACACCCCCTTTGAAAATCTCTGGAGCAAAGCTAAATTTTAGACTACAAATATTTAATTTAACAAGAATTCAACCAGGTGAGTCTAATTATTCATTACACAGGTGTCCAGCAGACAGTTGACTATAAAAGGTTGTTAAAACCCCTTCCCATTTCATGCTGTTAGCAATGGCTCCACACGGAAGAGGGAGAGGTGAGAAAGACCTGAGAAAGAAAATAATTTCTTTACACCAGAAAGGTGAAGGCTACAAGAAGATCAGCAAAGCTTTACTTATCAGTCAGAATACTGTAGCAAAAGTGGTACAAAAAAAAAAGATGGACCTGCAACCATCTCAGGTCGTTCACGGAAGTTAACACCTCGACAGAAGCGTCTTCTGATGAGAAGGGTTGGAGAAAAATCAGCATGCAAGTTCACTGCAGTTATCTAAAGAAGTAGAAAGCCAAACTGGGGTGACTATTTCCCATGACACAATACGGCGTACACTGCAGAGGAATGGCATGCATGGGTGCTGTCCACGAAAGAAGCGTCTCCTAAAGCCCAGGCACAAAAAAGCCCACCTAGAGTTTGCCAGGGCCCATGCTGACCAAGATGAAGAGTACTGGGACTCTATACTCTGGAGTGATGAGACCAAGACAAATGTGTTTGGAACTGATGGCTTCAAAACTGTCGCAAAGGTAAGCAATACAAAGAAAAATGCATGGTGCCTACAGTGAAACATGGTGGTGGCAGTGGCCTTATGTGTGCTGCTGGTGTCGGGGAGCTGCATTTCATTGATGGCATCATGAATTCACAGATGTACTGCTCTATACTGAAAGAGAAGATGCTACTATCACTCTGTGCCCTTGGTCGTCGTGCACTTTTCCAACATGACAATGATCATAAACACACATATAAGGCCACTGTTGGATTTCTGAAGAAGAACAGGGTGAAAGTGATTCAGTGTCTCCTGATCTGAACCCAATCGAACACCTATGGGGAATTCTGAAGAGACAAGTTGAGCATAAAAGAGGTCAAATGAATGAGGTCCTAGAATATAGCCATGATGTGTCTTCCTACATTGTTGTTTAAGAAATGAAAAGCTACACACTCCATCTTTAAAGGTTAAAATAACTGTTGACAAACATATAACATGCTAGAAACATAATAATCACTGTAATAATGATCCATTAATAGATTCTTAAGTATTTGCCTATTAAAATCCAAACAGCAACATTTTTTTTGGCCGGGCAGTGTATACATAAAATGTAAATTCATGTCCTGTTTATACTTAATATTGTCACATATTTCTGGTTAAATAAACATTATATTACTGTACATCAAAAAAAGAAAAGAAAAAGAAACCAAATATAATTATATTTTGTATGTTTTACAATAGCAATGTTACTAATGTTTTATTTATTAAAAGTTTAAATCTCATCAAGTTAGTGTTTTTAAGCATTTTTACATTTATTATGAAATATAAATGTATAAATGTTTTTTTTTTTTTTGTTTTTTTTTAATAATCAACTTATTTTCGGGTCAAGAGTCATCAAGCCCAGTAAACAATGGTCACAAACATGAAGATGCACCTTTAATTTCACCAAGCTGGTTGCTCATGCTATCATGCTTTGGTTAACTTGGGTTGTGCCTTTTTGGTTGCAGTTTGTTCTGTGGCATTTTGTTCAATAAAAATACTGTTTCGCCTTTGTAAAGTAACATCACTGATGGATTTCACTTCATTTCAGCGCAAATGATGAAAATGGTTTGACTTTGTCATGTGCTCTCTTTCAGTGCCAGTGTTTAACTTCCATGAAGGCCCAATGTTTCAAATAGCCCCGCTGGATAAGCTGTCTGGAGCAAGTGTTCTGAGCGCAATGGGTTTGGGCTTCCTCCTGTTTCTCCTCATCTTCATTGACCAGAACATCGTAGTTTCTCTCACAAATGCACCCGAAAACAGGTTCATGTCTTTTGAAATTAGTTTATTTTTGAAAACATCTCACCACTAAAAAGTGACTTCATCACAATAATTATTAAAATCAACCTAAACATCAACCTAACCAGGTACAATGTGATAAAGTGACAAGCAGCCTCTTTCATGTCTAGGAATATTGAGCCCTGGCAGTTTTGTTTAGCATTATTCGAAGCATCCTACAGCCATTTATTTTCAAAGAGCAACAAATGAGCAACAGCAACCAAGTTCATCTTTATGCAAATTATCATTAAGTATCATGATAAGACTAAAATACACTGGGTGGGGGGGATACCAGTTAATATAATTCCAGCACTTGACAGAATACCAGTTAAAAGATAGCCAGTGGAAATGGTTTTGGTGTCAAAAAAGCATACACTACCATAAAAAAGTGTCTTGCATTTATTTGATAAAAATACAGTAAAAACAGTATTATGAAATATTATTCGAATTTTAAATAACTGTTTCTCAATATATTTTAAGATGTCATTTATTCCTGTGATGGCAAAGCAGAATTTCAGCAATGTCGAAAACTGTTGTACTGCTAAATATTTTTGTGGAAATCGTGACACATTTTATTCAGGATTCATTGATGAATAGAGAGTAGCATTTATTTGAAACCTTTTGTAACATTATTAATGGTTTTACTCTCACTTTTGATCAATTTAATGTATTCTTGCTGATTAAAAGTATTAATTTTTTCTTTAAAAAAAAAATAAAAAATCATACTGACCCCAAACTTTTAATTGGTAATTTATGTTATTGCATGACATCCAGCATGCACCTAGCTGCATATTAAACATTAAATATATTATTATTGGCTTTCAGCATGGACAGAAAATTACAGGTCACTGGAAACTTGTCACTTTGCACCTGGATAGGACACTGGGTGAGATTGTGCAGAGGTCTTAGAGACACTGTGAGTCGTGACTGTGTGTGTGTGTGTGTGTGTGCCACAGGTTACTGAAGGGCACGGCGTATCACTGGGACCTGACTCTGTCTGGCTTGATTAATATTTTGATGTCTGTGCTGGGCTTGCCGTGGATGCATGCTGCGTTCCCGCACTCCACTCTGCACGTCAGACAGCTGGCCATCGTGGAGGAAAGGGTGGAGGGAGGACACCTTTACGAGACGTGAGCACACACCACATCGACGAGCCACACGCTCACAAACAATTACAATCGCAATCAATCTGTGAAGCACAAACGTCATTATAGCAGTTATTGGCACAGCGTGCTTGGTTTTAAATGACGCCTTTATGTGTGTGTTTGTGTGTGTGTGTACATGTGCGTGTGTGTAGTATAGTGAGTGTGAAGGAGACGCGAGTGACCTCGCTCGTGGCTAACATCCTGATAGGTGTGAGCTTGTTTCTGCTGCCGGTGCCCCTGCAGTGGATTCCTAAGCCTGTGCTTTACGGGCTCTTCCTCTACATCGCTCTCACCTCCATTGACGGCAATCAAATGTGCGACCGCATGGCTCTGCTACTCAAAGAACAAGTGAGTATGTGTGTGTGTGTCTTTGATGAAAACAAAGGCAAATAAAAGTCAAAGGTGTTGTACAAATAAGAACACAGAACAGAGAGTGGTGCACCCGCTGTGCAAATAAAGCAACAGAGCGCCCTCTAATGGTCTGAAATGACTTTGTCTCCATTGATGCATTTTGTGGCTATTGACACTTGGTCGCTTTGTTGATTTTTACTGAGCCAGTCGTACGTAAATGCCCTCATAAATGCATTTGAGATGGATAAGGAGGTGGTTCTAAAACTGTGTAAATGCTATGGATGGGCAAAATGTTTCATAATCGACTAGTTAGTGGGATTTTTATTACACGAAACTATAAAACAATTCATAACAAAAGGTCCAATAAAGATTGGCACAAAACCACTTATTCACATCCTGAAAGCAGAATGATTCAGTGTAACCTGAGTTTGCTAAAACTATTTTTATTAAATATTAACATTTTAAGTTAATGTAAGTTTAAGCGTAATACTATAATATATAATATTACATATCATTGTAATATAATATAATATAATATAATATGTTAACATATGGTAGTTTGGAAGTCCCTTAATCCACACATGAGCAAACAATCATAGATGAGACACAAGGCTGTAGCACCCACAAAACTGAAATATTAATTGCCATATGGGACGAAATTTCACTGCTGTGCATTAGCATCATCACAGACGTGATCTCCATTATGTATGCATATAGCCCTGATTTAGATGTGATTTATATTATTGAGGAGACACGTGTAAGTGAAATGTCCATAAATGAATGGATCTTAGTCCCATCAGTCAATACGCTCAAGGTTATAGAATTTTATTCATCTGCATTATGATGGCCATACCCAGTCCTTTCTTTCGCTTATCTCTGTCTTCTCTTTCTTTGTCACTCAATTGCTCTTTCTCAGACGTCCTACCCTCCAACTCACTACATCCGCAAGGTGCCGCAGAGAAAGATCCATTACTTCACTTTCCTTCAGATGGTGCAGCTGCTTTTCCTCTGTGCGTTTGGGATGTACCCTCTCCCGTATATGAAGATGATCTTTCCTCTGCTAATGTTTATCCTCATACCCATCAGGTGAGTTCTGAAATGCCTCCAGCTTCCAAGTCATGAACTCCTGTCTGTCTGTGTTGTGTGTGTATTGCTAGGCACGTGCATGTGTAATAAATTGTGTTTGCTAAAGGTCATGTGACAGAATGATGAATGAAAGGAAAGGAAAAATCTTTAATAGTTCTTATAAATGTACTTCTGTTGGTTTCATATGGTTTTGGTTATGGTTTTTTAAATGGAATGACTCTAAAAATGTCATGTATTCACGATTCAGTTCGCCAGGCATGGTTTGCAGCAATCGACCTGAAGGACACAAACCGTTTCTTCCCTTTACGTTCAAGGGTCGAGCATACCAGTGCAAGATCCCCCTCTTCAGGCTGTCCCTGTCTCCCCGTGTCTTTACCTTGCCCCGCTCAGGGAGGTGGGTATTCGCATTCCCCAACTATCTCAATGACTGGCTCATTCTGGCCCAGTCCCGAGATCAGTTATGCGAACACAGGGACCTGGTGCTCAGGCACTTCAGCCATCTGGGGCTTCGGGTCAACTGGGAAAAGAGCAAGCTCTCCCCTTTGCAGAGCATCTCTTTTCTCTGCCTGGAGTGGGACTCGGTAAGTATGACAGCATGTCTCACCAATGAGCATGCACAGTCGGTGCTGAACTGCCTGGAAGACAGCAGTTTCAATGAAGCAATTTCAGAGGCTCCTGGGGCATATGTCATCCGCAGCTGCGGTCACACCACTCGGATTGATGCATATAAGACTGCTTCAGCACTGGCTACACAGCCGAGTCCCAAAACAAGCATGGCGCCATGGCTTGTTCCGTGTGGCCATCACACCGAGCGGCCGCCAGACATTCAGCCCTTGGTCGGACCTTGCCTTCCTATGGGCCTGAGAGCCCTTGGAACAAGTGTCCAGGCATGTTGTTGTCACAACAGATGCCCCCACCACAGGCTGGGGTGCCGTATGCAACGGGCATGTTGCTTTGGGCTCCTGGACAGGACCTCAACTGCAGTGGCATATCAATTGCCTTGAGTTGCTTGCGGTACTCCTTGCCCTGCACCGTTTTGAAGGTTGCTTCAGGGAGGACGAGGAGCAGATCTTGTTAGTTGTGCTGTACTGGCCCAAGCGGACCTGGTTCCCAGAACTGATGCTCCTCGCAACATCCCCTCCCTGGCGGATTCCCCTGAGGACGGACCTGCTTTCTCGGGTAAGGGGCACCATATGGCACCTGCGTCCAGACCTCTGGAACCTTCACGTGTGGACTCTAGACGGGACGTGGAGGACATAAGTGACCTACCGCCAGCGGTAGTTGACAATGTCACTTCAGCTAGAGCCCCCTCTATGAGGCACGCTTATGCTTTGAAGTGGAGTCTGTTCACTGAGTCGCATTCCTTCAAGAGGGCTTGGAGCGGAGGCTGTCCCATCCACCTTGAAGGTGTATGTCGCCGCCATCACAGCACAGCTGTTGTCCGTTTGGACCTACAGAGAGCTCCCTTCAAGCCCCTGGAGTCAGTTGAGCTTAAAATCCTGTCTTTAAAGACAGTGCTCCTGATTGTGCTCCTGACCACACTCGCTTCCTTCACAAGGAAAATGACCTGCAGGCATTTTTGGTCAGCGATTCGTGCCTTGAGTTTGAGCTGGCCCTGTCTCATGTCATCCTAAAACCCCGGCCTGGATACGTGCCCAAAGTTCCCACCACTTCCTTCAGGGTCTAGGTGGTGAACTTGCAAGAGCTGTCCCCGGAGGCGGAAGACCCAGCCCTCACGTTGCTGTGTCCCATTCATGCACTGCGTGTTTACGTGGACCGCACGTAGAGATTAAGAAGCTCAGATCAGCTCTTTGTCTGCTTTGGAGGTCAGCAGAAGGGAAAGGCTGTCTCCAAACAGAGGTTGACCCACTGGATAGTGGATGCCATCACCTTGGCGTACCAGGCAAGGTGTCCCCTTGGAGTGAAGGCTCATTCCACTCTGGGTTTTGCCTCCTCCTGAGCGTTGGCACATGGTGCCTCTCTGGCAGACATCTGCAGAGCTGCGGGCTGGGCAACACCTAACACATTTGCGAGATTCTGTAATCTCCGAGTGGAGCCGGTTTCTTCCTGTGTGTTGCGTACAAACAGGCAATGTACGGGAAAGCTAGCTCTGTGTTTTGCTTGAGGCACCATTCCCCTCTAACGGGGATACAAGCGCCTACTTGCTCTTCAGGTGAGTTCTCCACTCGGGCAGGGTGTGGTCTCCATAGCGTTCCCCTCCTTTGGGACTGGGCACGCTTCCCCAGCATTTTGGTCTTGGCTGAAAAACGGTGGGAACTGAGTTCCGAAGCACTTTTCCCTGGGGTAGGAACAGCAGCTTCAACTGCCCCCACAGTAAACCCTGTCCTTTCCATCCCTTTCGGCATGGAAGACTTCCCCTCTGGCTTACTTGGAGCGCTGGGTAGGTTACGACATTTGTGAGAGCAGTTGTAAAGAGGCACGCCGTAGCTTGCCAGCATCTGCATCTCCAATACTCGTAACAGAGTTCAGTAACTATGGCTCATTCCATAGGGACCCCATGACGTCAGTCCGACATAACGTAGAATGTGACTGACTGAATGGGAACGTCTAGGTTGCTATTGTAACCCTGTTACGAGACACACATTATAGACACAATACTTCCTTGAAAACACAGTGCTACAACAACCATAATGAAATTACTTTCCACAATAGATAATGCTTTACAATGAATTCTGTTAGAGAGCTACGTATGGCAATTTATCTGTTCGATAAAAGACCTTACTCACCTGTTGAGTAATAAAAATGTCATCTCTGTGTTGCTTTTACAACATTTCAAATCCCTCATTTCTCGCCATCTCCAAAAAGCCAAGCCAGTTTTAATTCTCATTTTATTACGAGCTCTGTCGAATTCTCTTTTTGCTAGTAAGCTAGTTAGAGATTTGAACAGCTCTGTGCCTGTACAACCCACTTTATTCTTAATGGTCTATGTTTTGTAACTAACATTAATAATCTCTTAATATTCAACATTAATACATTAACAATATGCCGCACCACTGCACGTCAAAATAAATGCTTCTTTCAACAGGAGGTGAAATGGATTTAGCATATTAAATTTGGGGGTGGCACCCAGAGTGGCCAATCAGATGTCAGCCTCGACACCCCTCTGGCTCTGCCATTGTGTATATATATATATATATATATATATATATATATATATATATATATGATATAAACATATATATGACATTAACATACTTTGAATTTTGTCTCTGCCTCAGGAACTGCCTACTGCCCAGGATCATTGAGGCTAAGTACCTGGACATTATGGATGCACAGCGCATGTGAACGCATGCACACTGAGCCTCTGAGCAAAGGACTCTGGGAATTGTATTTCTAAAATGCAAAACTCTGGGAGGAAAAACAAACTGATCTAGTTTTAACAGCAGGCATTCTGGTGAAGCACTGAACGAGTAATAAGAGTAACAGAATGAGAGATTAGAAAAGAAGGATATTTGAAGACTGAACAAGAGAAGGGGGAAGGAAGATGAGATGCCTGTTCAAGACAGAGTAGAAAGACAGACCGCTGTCTGACTGTTTGACTATTGACCTCGGTCAGTCATTGCTTCTCTCATGATCTGAATAGTACACCAAAGCCCCCTCCCCCCCTCTTTAGTCTATTTTGATGTATCCATACATCATGATACAGATCAAACACTTGATTTAGAAGACGTAGGAAACCATCACACTTATTCTCAACAATTGTGCCATGACTAAATTACACGAGTGTCCTCTCCATTTCCGATCATAGTGTTTTTGGACACAAACACAGTTGGTTTTTGAACAAGAGACTGAACTGAATCTGTAGCAATACCTCTTAATGCTGAACACTGACTTGCGCACACACACCCAGTGCACAAACTCTCATTTGTCAAGTAAAAAACCTGTCAATCGCAGATTGCATTTTGGTACATATCAGTGCAAATAAGTAATAATGAAGTGAGCATGGACCAAAAGAATACACTCACCTTATTAGGAAACTGTGTCTCATAGCAATACAGCGGATTATTAGAGGCTATCAATATTTTAGAGTTTTCTAAAGAGAGTTTTCTTTTGAGGTAAAAGACTTATAGTTTGGATACCCACTGATGTGTTGAGAATGTATCCTAAGCGCTGGGGTTTCAGGGAAAAGGAGAAAAACAAGCAGCATTTCTGTGGACCTTACTCACTGCTGAATGGACTCTGACATTTAAGCTTTGCACATCACAAGACACCACGACTGTGTACCTTCCCCAGTCACACACGCACGCACACACACACACACACACACACACAGGCATGATTATAAACAATGCCCAAAAGAAAGGCACTTAAACGCACACGATCATGTCCGTCCTTCTCACAATATATTTAAAACAGAAAAAGCATGCCTTTTATAAGACATTGAAACTTTTGATTTGTATTACTATTATGTAATTTGTTGTGTTATTATTAAAAGCAACTAGAAATAATGGTCAAATGAAGGTATAGTTCCATTATATCCTTATTTCATAGTTGTTTATAGTTGTTCGCGGTCTTTCTGAATAAACCCTCTTACAAATCCCAAGAAATTGGAAGATGCCGATATCTCTGATGATTTTGACCCATCGAACAACGTTCGAACAACATTCCCAAAATAGACGTTATAAATGAAGGCGCACAAAGAAAGAAAGACATGGTTCGATTAACTGTGGGCAAAAAAGTGAGCACCTGTGCACTTAATCATAGGCAATATGAGATTAGAGAAAACTGAGAATCAGACTAGCCATGGAGAGCTTTAAGCTTCAGAGAGAGATTAGACGTACTATTAAAGAAGTTGGTTTTCTCTTAAAGATCTCGCAGCACTTGCGTAATCAGCATTCCCATTTCTCTCTCTCTCTCTCAATGTTCCCTGTAACGGTATCATAGTTATTCTCCTTGAGTCCAGACCTCTGGTGTAAAAACAACCTCCCTTCCCAGTAATCCTGTTTGTCATTGGACATCTCTCAGTATTTACTGTAATATTGAAGTATTCAACTTTAATTTGTGATCACTCACACCTGGGTGGGATATGTTGACGAGTTTTGTTTTGTGCTGTTTAAATATTGTTTTGGATTTTTTTATTTTCCTAATCATGAATGTATAATGTGTAGATTTTTATATAGCACATAAAAAAGATCCATTGTCAAATCGATTTTGTCAAACAGATAAGCTAAATTTGTAAACTGCAATATGTAAAAACTAAGGTAAATAAGAGACATGTTTATTGGAAGGTTTGTGTGGGTTTAATAGGGGTATGCTATACACTGAAATCTAGATCATTTCAAGCTGATTGCCAAATAAAGAGATATATTGATACCCATCTGTTTCAGCATTCCTCTGTTTTCTATTTATGTTGACTGGCTACAGTTCATTTTCATTACTAAATGCCAAAGTTTATTTATTTTTTTTTTTATTTTTTTTAGAAACGTAGTCATAGTCAAACTGATCTAATCATGGTTTTACCAGAATGTTCTTGATAAACGTACCACATTTTAGATAAAAAACATGTAGGCAGTAACTGCCCTCTACTGGTCATATTAAGCATTATAGAGGGATGGGAAGCCTGACTCATAAGAACAACAAAAAAATATGCTGTAAATATTTTATGTCTTGGCTGGATGTTTTAATAAAAATTAAGATAGATAGATGGATAGATTCATTCATTCATTCTATAGTTTATACGTTCGATAGTTTACCACAGATGGCAATGTTGAAAAGCTTTAAGTAACAGGCTACACAATTTCGTATCTAACGCCTCGTTGCTTCAGAAAGCTTAATTTTGCCACCAATAGTTGTATGTTTCTTCATGTAATTCATAACATTTCTGCTATTCAGTTATTAAAGGATTAGTTCACTTTCAAATTAAAATTTCCTGATAATTTACTCACCCCCATGTTATCCAAGATGTTCATGTCTGTCTTTCTTCAGTAGAAAAGAAATTAAGGTTTTTGATGAAAACATTCCAGGATTTTTCTCCATATAGTGGACTTTAATGGACTCCAAACGGTTAAGGGTCAAAATGACAGTTTACAGAGATCACAGATGAAAAATAAGGGTCTTATCTAGATAAACCATTGCTCATTTTCTAAAAAAATTGAACTCATCTTGAACTAGCTTCTTCTCTATTTGAATTCCGGCAGTGTAGACGCTGTTAAGTGTATTACTGCACTCTACAGGTCAAAGTTTGAACTAAACTGTCATACAATATGCTAGTGCAAGTATATAACATTTAGTTCAAACTTTAACCTGTGGAGGGCAGTAATACACTTAGCAGTGTCTACACTGCTGGAATTCAGCTAGTTCAAGATGAGCATTTATTGTTAAAACATATAGAAGATTTTCTTTAGAAAATGAGCGATGGTTTCTCTAGATAAGACCCTTATTCCTCGTCTGGGATTGTGTAGAATGTTTTGAAGCTGCAATGAAACTGTAATTTTGACCTTCAACTGTTTAGAGACCATTGAAGTCCACTATATGGAGAAAAATCCTGGAATGTTTTCATCAAAAACCTTTATTTCTTTTCGCCTGAAGAAAGAAAGACATGAACATCTTGGATGACATGGGGGTGAGTAAATTATCAGGAAATTTTAATTTGAAAGTGAACTAATCCTTTAAAGTCAAATCCTCAGTGAGTTCACTTATTACGAATCGTCAGAAAGAGATGGTTCTCTGTTCAATGATTCATTGATTCATTTGTTGACCGATTCTTTTTTTATTGAATAAATAGTTATAGAGATAGTTCACCCAAAAAATGAGTCATCATTTACTCACCCTTTCCAAACATGTGAGAGTTTCTTTCTTCTGTTAAACTAAAAAGATATTTTCAAGAAGGTTGGTATCCAGACAGTTGATGGTACTTCCATAATGGAAAAAAAAAAAAAAAATACTATGAAAGTTAGCTGTCTGGTTACCGACATTCTTCAAAATAACTTATTTTGTGTTCAGCAGAATGAAATTCATACAGGTTTTGAACAACATAAGGGTGAGTAAATGATGACAGAATTTTCGTTTTGGGTGAACTATGCCTTTAAGAAAGGGTTTGCGCAACTGATTCGTTTTGAAAGATCCGACTCAAACAAACAGATTCGTTCCGGAATCTGACATCTCTACAGCATTCTGCTCTGCCATTAGGTGCAACAACACACGCCTGTTATGAAAACACCTGAACTCGTACTTATCTGACAGGTGTTATTTTGAGCGTACTTTAAAATATCGCTTACTGCCCGTTCTGTTTCGGATCTGCGCGTTCACGTATACTAGTGTGGCAAGAATGTTGTTGTTGTTGTGATCGTGGACGCGCTGTGTGATGAGGCCGCAGAGGTGGGTTGAGTTTGCAGTGATCAGTAGCAGATCTCTCCTCCTCTCTCTGCCGGGGAAAAAACACGTGTGTAGCAGCAGCAAGCGGCACCACGGCACTCTCATGGCTGAAGAGGCCAAAAAACTGGCAGCTTATGCTGCTGTGGACAACCACATACAGGTAAGATTGTGTATTTACCTTCGTTGTAACACATTTCCACCAGTTTAACTAGCTGAATGGGCGCCCTGAACACTTTAGGAGGCATGACGAGACGCACGATCATATCGATTTATCTAGCGTTACTCTCGCATCAACAGACCTGCAGTTCTGGTGTTTTATATTTACTATATCTAAGTGCTTTGACAACCACAATTTGTAGTGAGTGTCCGCTGTGGCACTTTAGCTTTAATCATGCTAGCTGGCAATGCTACATGTTAGTTTGTAGTGAAGTCAGCTAGTGAGTGTAGCTCAGGTTGATTTATGCAGCAGTAAAGTAAGCTAGGTGATCTAAGGATGCTAAAGCTGCTCAAATTAAACCTTTAGCGATTAGCATGTTGTAAATAGCTTCGTATTCTAACGGGTGCTGACTGTGTACTACTATAAATAATTAATTGTAGCACACTAGGGTCAGATGAGTAATTAAGGTGTATCAGCGGGCTAGTGAGTTGAATTTTGTGTTCTGCTAACCTCAGCTGACTCTTGCATGGCTTCAGAATTGATTTTGGTGTTGTGTTGCCAAAGCACTGGCCTACGGAAGAGGATTAGGGCCAAGCAATAATAATAATAATAAAAAAAAAAAACATCTCGAGATTAAAGTTGTTAAATTTCGAGAAAAAACTCGTTAAATTTCGAGATAAAATGTTGAGGAAAAACTCGTTAAATTACGAGAAAAAAACTCGTTAAATTTCGAGCAAAAGGTCGAGATAAAATGTTGAAAATAAACTCGTTAAATTACGAGAAAAAACTCGTTAAATTTCGAGCAAATGGTCGAGATAAAATGTTGAAAATAAACTCGTTAAATTACGAGAATAAACTCGTTAAATTACGAGAATAAACTCGTTAAATTACGAGAATAAACTCGTTAAATTACGAGAAAAATTCGTTAAATTACCAGAACAAATTCGTTAAATTATGAGAACAAATTTGTTAAATTACGAGAATTTGTTCTCGTAATTTAACGACTTTTTTCTCATAATTTAATGAGTTTATTCTCAACATTTTATCTCGACTTTTCTTCTGGAAATTTAACGACATTTTTCTCATAATTTAATGAGTTTGTTCTCGTAATTTAACGAGTTTTTTCTTGAAATTTTAATTTCTAGATGGTTTTATTTTTTTATTATTGCTTGGCCCTAATCCTCTTCCGTACTGGCCATTAAAGTCACCATGAAATCACAATTCTTATTTTTATGGAAAATTGCAGTATTAATAATATACATTTATAAATGGTTTATCCACACACATTATTTTATTATATTTAAACTCATGTGCCCTCGTAATTTTTAATGGCTTCTCTTCTCTGATGACGCATTTACTGACGTGAGGGCGGGACAAACTTAATGGAGGTAGCGCCATTTGACAGGAATGAAAACGAGGGATAGAAGTGCGTTCAATGGATTGTCCTGTTGTTTAACAACATTGTTCAGCTGATGAAATGTATTTCAGAGAAAACAAATATTTTCTATTGACAAAAACTCCATAAAAACAGTTTTGAAAGTTGGGAGTTGTAAAAAGTCCCTCAAAGCTTCGTTTAATTATCGTTAAATTCAATATTATGGCATCTAAAATGACAAAGGACTGAACCAACGATCCGATCACTTCCTGATTGACAAAGTCAAGTCTCCCCCTACATTTTCTTTACTAGTTTGAGAAGCAGTTTCACGCTTCTCGAACAGTAGAAATAATAATAAAAAAGAGCAGGGCGGGACTTGATTTTGTCCATTTAAAATAGAAATATTCTATCAAAAAAGAAGTGGCAATTTTGATCTCATGGTGACTTAAAGGATTAGTTCACTTCAGAATTAAAATTTCCTGATCATTTACTCACCCCTTATGTCATCCAAGATGTTCATGTCTTTCTTTCTTCAGTTGAAAAGAAATTAAGGTTTTTGAGGAAAACATTCCAGGATTTTTCTCCATATAGTCGACCTCAACAGGGATCAATGGGTTGATGGACTTCAACAGGGATCAATGGCTTGAAGGTCCAAATGTCAGTTTCAGTGCAGCTTCAAAGGGCTCTAAATGATCCCAGTCGAGGTATAATGGTCTTATCTTGCGAAATATGTCATTTTCTAAAAAAAAAAATAAAAATGTATATACTTTTTAACCACAAATGCTTGCACTGCTCTGCGAAGTACATAACCACATTGGAAATACGTAACCACATCACAGAGCAGTGCAAGATGAGCATTTGTGGTTAAAAAGTATATAAATTTTACTTATTTTTTTTTTTTTTTTTTCGAAAATAACTGATTGTTTCTCTAGATAAGACCCTTATTCCTCGTCTGGGATCATGTAGAGCTCTTTGAAGCTGCACTGAAACTGACATTTGGACCTTCAACCCATTGAACCCCAGTGAAGTCTACTATATGGAAAAAAATCCTCGAATGTTTTCCTCAAAAACCTTAATTTTAACCATAAAACATACAGTAAACATCTTGGATGATATGGGGGTGAGTAAATTATCAGGAAATTTGAATTCTGAAGTGAACTAATCCTCCTTTACTGACTCTTTGTTGAAAGAAATAATGAATTCAAGATTTTTAGGCCTTATTATCAGTGTTGTTCTCTTAATGTGTGACTGCATTTTGTTTGATTATGCTATAAAATTTGACTGCTTCTATTTCTCCCAGAACAATCAGGTAGTTGGGGTGGGCAGCGGCTCAACCATCGTCTATGCTGTGGACAGGCTGGGTAAGACATTTAATCTAATATTATCCACTCATGCTTGTATGATAATTACTAAAGGATGGTGTTTTCTTTCTAGCTGAGAGGGTAAGACAGGAGAAGCTGAACATTGTGTGTGTTCCCACGTCCTTCCAGGTCAGAACAAACCTTCATCTGTAGACATAACAATCTTTAAGCACTATTAAACACTTGTGTTATCATGGACTCATTTGTGTTGATCCAGGCCCGTCAGCTGATTTTGCAGCATGGCCTCCCTCTGTCTGATTTAGACAGACATCCTGAGGTGAGTTTGGACAGAGACAGCATGAGGAGGGGGAGCTGAACCTCTCTTAAAAATGACTGGGTGAATTATCACTTTAACAGCTCAAATAACCAGTAACCCCTCACCGCAGAACACTTGAGATCCAGGGGCGGAAACAGGTAGGTTTGGGGGTATGTAAAGTGGGAGGAGTTGGATCTGGATTCAGGGGGTGGGGATTGGTAGGTTTAGATCCAGGGGGTGGAGACGGGTAGGTTTGGGGATATGTAAAGTGGGAGGAGTTGGATCTAGATCCCCCTGGATCTCGTGTTCTGCAGTACGGACCATCTCCAAATAACACCTGTTTAGAATGAAAGACTTTAGTATAGACCTATACATTGGGCAGGCCAATTAATTTGATGACTTTTGATAGTATCAGCACCCAATTTGACTGATCAAGAAATGTTCATTCAGGCTTTGCTTCGAGGGGTTGGGCAGAACTGACAGAACGGAAGTTTTCTTTAGTTTTTCCCCTCCGTGTGGTCAAACACTGTGTTCGTTCTCATCCAGTTTGAAATATTGACTACAAACACAGAGGTTTTTTAGATTTTCAGTTGTGGCTTTCTCTCCATATTTACATTTTTTTTTTTCTGCCTTTACCCACTGCTTACAACACGCTATCCTTCACTGGAAACCGAAACTAACTCACTTCCGTTAAGGCCAGAACACACCAAGCCGACGAACTAGTGGCGACGAAAGCAGGCTGTGGGGTTGGCTCACGTCGGCAGCGTATGTGTCCAAAGTTGCCCTAACACACCAAACCGACGCTAAACAGCCGACGGCCAAGTAGCACGTCCGTTCTGCGCCTGCGTGAGATGAAATGCCTTTCCGAACCAGCAGGTGGCAGTATCTGAACAGCCAATCAGAATGATCAGATGGCCCGACGAGCTCTGACGCAGATTCAACATTTCGAATTGGCCGAAAAAAGCCGACGAGGACCAACTTCAGCTGACGGTGAGGAACACACTGAGAAACTTAGTCGGCCGAAGAAGAAAAACTGCCTGACGGCCGACCGTCGGCTTGGTGTGTTCCTGCCTACATTTACTCTTTGAATTCTTGCACCCAAGAACAATACAAGTCGACTCCATTAAGACTAAAAGTTTGCTAAGAAGTATGTTTTCTTTGTTTTCTTTAGTCAGGTTGCACCGTTTTCAAAAAATGTTTCACCTTTCTACTGTATAGTCAGCCAAGTATTATTTTTTTAAAGCCCATTTTGACAACAAAGTACCCTTATGAATTTCACAAATAACTTTCACATTTTCTCTCAATGACCAAACAACATACTAATATAAAAAATACAAAAAAGCCTAGATGACATTACAAATAACATAAGTGCCTAAATAGAGTGCAGAGGAAGACAAAACATGTATACAAGGGTATAGAAAACAGCACAAAAAAAAAATCATAGAATCACAAATGTGTCAATCTTTAAAGGTGCCCTAGATTCAAAAATTGAATTTACCTTGGCATAGTTGAATAACAAGAGTACAGTGAGTCTCAAACTCCATTGTTTCCTCCTTCTTATATAAATCTCATTTGTTTAAACAACCTCCGAAGAACAGGCGAATCTCAACATAACACCGACTGTTACGTAACAGTCAGGATCATTAATATGTACGCCCCCAATATTTGCATATGCCAGCCCATGTTCAAGGCATTAGACAAGGGCAGCCAGTATTAACGTCTGGATCTGTGCACAGCTGAATCAACAGACTAGGTAAGCAAGCAAGAACAATAGTGAAAAATGGCAGATGGAGCAATAATAACTGACATGATCCATGATTACATGATATTTTTAGTGATATTTGTAAATTGTCTTTCTAAATGTTTCGTTAGCATGTTGCTAATGTACTGTTAAATGTGGTTAAAGTTACCATCGTTTATTACTGTATTCACAGAGACAAGAGCCGTCATTATTTTCATTTTTTAAACACTTGCAGTCTGTATAATTCATAAACACAACTTCATTCTTTATAAATCTCTCCAACAGTGTGTAATGTTAGCGTTAGCCATGGAGCACCATCGAACTCATTCAGAATCAAATGTAAACATCCAAATAAATACCATACTTACGCGATTAGACATGTTGCATGACGAACACTTTGTAAAGATCCATTTTGAGGGTAATATTAGCTGTGTGAACTTTGTTTATGGTGTTTAAGGCAAGCGTGAGCTCTTGGGCCGTGGAGCACGAGATTTAAAGGGGCCGCGTACCCTGAATCGGCGTATTTATAATGATAGGCAGTTAAAAAAATTTATACAAAAAAAAACTATGGGGTATTTTGAGCTGAAACTTCACAGACACATTCAGGGGACACTCAAGACTTGTATTACATCTTTTGAAAACATGTTCTTCGGCACCTTTAAATTCTGCTGTCATGTTGGAAGACATTGGATAATTTATCAAGAGACCTTGCTTCATTAAACAGATTTTTTTTTTTCTTCAAAATGTTAGACAGGGGCCATCTCAGCAAGCCACCTCTGAAAACAAAGGGGAAGAGTTGCTTTATAACCCTAAAAATAATTATCTTAGTCACAACCATGCCCAACATTAATGCCAGCTGCTAATAATAAGGCAGGAAGGAAACTGTGTTAGAACAGGCAAAGACTCTTAGACTACAAGATAAATGTTCATTGATTAAAACACTATTTATGCTTGCTTTAATGAATGTAACAGATGCTGTCAATTGAGATGAACTGAACACAGAACAAAATCTTCATATCCTAGATAAATCTTGAAACTTTCACTTTGAAATCTGCTGTTATGTTAATGATTTCCAATAAATGATATTTCGAAGAAATTAATTGATTTTTGAGTGCCCTAAAGAGTGTGATTTTTGTGAACTTTTAGCTGGATGTAGCAATTGACGGAGCTGATGAAGTTGATGCTGCTTTGACACTGATTAAAGGAGGAGGGTGAGTTAACCTGTTTTAAATTTAAGGATATTTTCCAATTCCTCGTCCACGTTCTTTTGTGTGAAACCCCTGAGGTGTCATCAGGCCTTCTTTTCCTCCTTCAAAACAGAGGATGCTTAACCCAGGAGAAGATTGTGGCGGGTTGTGCCAAACACTTCATTGTCATCGCAGACTATAGGTGTGTATGTGGTGACGGCCAGATGCTTTTATCCAAAGCGACTTGTGTTGACACTTCATCAGTTTATGTGTTTCCTGGGAATAAACCCATTAGCATCATGCTCTACTGTTTGAGCTGCAATATTCAGTATATATTTAGCAGCCCATAATTACTGCTGATCATGAGGCGCATGTAGTGAAACATTTAACAGAAGTCATGTGTCATCATTACCCAGCTTGTGATTGCTGTAATTATGCAAGGGAGTCTTCCACTACATTTACAAACTAGAAGTTCAGATGTGCTCATGTGATGTCAATTTTATGTTTGTGTGGGTAGAAAGGACTCAAAGGCTCTGGGGCAGCAGTGGAAGAAAGGTGTGCCGGTGGAGGTCATCCCCATGGCGTATGTGCCCGTGTCCAGAGCCATTGCCCGGCGCTTCGGAGGAGAGGCAGTGCTGAGGATGGCAGTCAGTAAAGCTGTAAGAGAGTCTTACTGGTGGATCTTGAGTTACAGTTGCGTTATGTACATTATTGAGGGTTCTTTTTTTGTTTACTTGCTATTATATTATATTATATTATTACAGTGTCCTGCCCTATAATATGAACTTCACTTTATCTGATTTTATTAGAACCGCATCAACCCAAAGAGCTTCATTTATCATAGAAAAGAACGAAGGGTGTGTTCACACTTGGCTGGTTTGATTCGATTAAAATGAATTCTGGTGCGATTGCTCTGTTAGCGCGGCTCATTTGAATAAGTGTGAACCCTGGTGCGCATCAAACAAGCGGACTGAGACCTACCTTATCAGGGGGTTTCGGTCCACTTCCAAACGAACTCTGGTGCGGTTTGACATGCAACAAAGACCAAAGACATCTAAACGAACTGAAAACAGGATGTGATGTCACGAGATGTGACCCTAAAGAGGACAGAATGCTGAAGCATACCTGTTTTTTCTCATCATAGGAGCGGTGTTGCCCATTAGTTTGGTACAGGTGTCATAAATGCTGTCTCCTCGTAGCAGATCTTCGCGTGTGCAACAGAGGAATTCCTGCTGCTCTTTTATAAGCTCTTAAATACAATCATATGTAATCACAAGCTCATTTAGCCCAGCACACAGCACTGTTTTGGACGTTCGGTAAGTTCCGCCGCAAAATATGTCATAAAAGCATTTTTGCATTGCACCTTTAGGTCTGGCGTTCGGAATGACAGTGTGAACACTAAGTGAACCAGGACTGAATGTAATGTTTTCTTTTTTGGTGCGGATCAAGAGAATCGAACTACAAGTGTGAACACGCCCTTAGTCAACAGTTCCATTGTTTCTGCACAACATCCTTGGTGTTTTTGGATGGTGGTCTATTCATCTGATGATTTTGATACTATTTAAATCTAGGGTCCAGTGGTTACTGATAACAATAACTTCATTCTGGATTGGAAGTTTGAGCATGCTCAGAACTGGAAAGAGGTCAACACAGCCATCAAGATGATCCCAGGTCTGTACAGATGAACAGAATGCCACTGTTCTTCCATCACATTTCTTTTCTTTACATACGAACTGTTCATGCTTAAATTTTTTAAATGTTTTCTGAAAAACTTTATAATGCTCACCAAGGCTGCAATTTTTAAAATCAAAAATACTGTAAAAACTGTAATTTTGTGAAATATTAATTTAAAACAAACGTTTTCTAGGATTCTTTAATTAAAAGAAAGTTTTAATGAACAACATTGAATTGAAATAGAAATGTTTTGTAACATTACAAATGTCTTTACTGTCACTTTTGATAATTTTAATGCATCCTTGCAGAATAACAATATAAATTTTATATATAATATATATAGTACAGTCCAAACGTTTGGAACCACTAAGATTTTTAATGTTTTTAAAAGAAGTTTCGTCTGCTCACCAAGGCTACATTTATTTAATTAAAAATACAGTAAAAAACAGTAATATTGTGAAATATTATTACAATTTAAAATAACTGTGTACTATTTAAATATATTTGACAAAGTAATTTATTCCTGTGATGCAAAGCTGAATTTTCAGCATCGTTACTCCAGTCTTCAGTGTCACATGATCCTTCAGAAATCATTCTAATATGCTGATTTGCTGCTCAATAAACATTTATGATTATTTTCAATGTTGAAAACAGTTGTGTACTTTTTTTTTCAGGATTCCTTGATGAATAGAAAGTTCAAAAGAACAGCATTTATCTGAAATACAAAGCTTCTGTAGCATTATACACTACCGTTCAAAAGTTTGGGGTCAGTAAGAATTTTTATTTTTATTTTTTTGGCAGTAAAAGACATTTACAATGTTACAAAAGATTAGATTTCAGATAAACACTGTTCTTTTGAACTTTCTATTCATCAAATAATCCTGAAAAAAATATTGTACACAAATATTTTGTACAATTGTACACATTAAATGTTTCTTGAGCAGCAGATCAGCATATTAGAATGATTTCTGAAGGATCATGTGACACTGAAGACTGGAGTAATGATGCTGAAAATTCAGCTTTGCTATCACAGGAATAAATTACTTTGTGAAATATATTCAAATAGAAAACAGTTATTTTAAATTGTAAATATATTTATTTTTTTATTTTTTTATTTTTTATTTTTTTATTTTTTTCTTAACTAACATTAACAAAGGTTAATACTGACTGATAAATACTGTATCAAATGTATTTCTCACTGTTAGTTCATGTTAGTTAAAGGGTTAGTTCACCCAAAAATGAAAATTCTGTCATTACTCACCCTCATGTCGTTCCACACCCGTAAGACCTTCGTTCATCTTCAGAACACAAATTAAGAATCTGATGGCTCAGTGAGGCGTCTATAGAGAGCAAAGCCATTGAAATTCTCAAGATCCATAAAGGTACTCAAAACAGTTCATGTGACTACAGTGGTTCAATATTAATATTAATGTTTTGTGCGCCAAAAAAACAAACTTTTCAACAATAAATAGTGATGGGCCAATTTCAAAACACTGCTTCGGAGCTTTACGAATAAAGTCAGTGGATCGGAGCGCCAAAGTCACGTGATTTCAGCAGTTTATCCGTTTGATAGAAGATCCGAATCACTAATACAAAACAAAAGATTCATAAAGCTCAGAAGCTTCGTGAAGCAGTGTTTTGAAATCGGCCCATCACTAGATATTGTTGAAAAGTTTGTTTTTTTGGCGCACAAAAAGTATTCCTGTTGCTTTATAATATTAAGATAGAACCACTGTACTCACATGAACTGTTTCAAATATGTTTTTAGTACCTTTATGGACCTTGAGAGTTTGTATGTCTTTGCTCTCTATAGAGGCCTCACTGAGCCATCGGATTTCATCAACAATATCTTAAGTTGTGTTCTGAAGATGAACGAAGGTCTTACGGGTGTAGAACGACATGAGGGTGAGTAATTATTGACGACATTTTCATTTTTGAGTGAACTAACCCTTTTATACATTATAATAAGGTCTCATTTGTTAACATTATTTAAAGTGTTACCAGTGAATTTTCTCTCTTTATGAAGGAGTGGTTGAGACGGGCTTGTTTGTGGGGATGGCGGAGCGGGTGTACTTCGGTATGGAGGACGGAAGTGTCAAGACTAGAGACCCTCCTGTCAACTGAGAAGATCCTTCCTCTGCTCTTGTGATAGACCAGCCTGCACACCTCAAGTGCCGTTCACACACACAGACTCTGGCAGCTCTTTCCCTACTGGTTCAGATGTCTGATCAGGACACTAAAATGTGGGATTTTACACATCAATGCAACATTGGGTCTCATTCAAGCCTTTCACATATTCCTGTTTCTCCTCTCATATCCTCTGGTCTGGAAAATTCTTCTAATGTAAGGCTGAAGCCTCTACAGAGTCAGTTTGCCTTCTGTGCTTCTTTACGTAGCCATACTCTACCGTGAATGTTGTCTTGCATGGATGTCAATACACACGCATGAATATTGTGGCTTGCAGCTTTAAAGAAAACATTTACAATGTTCTCAATCACATCCCAGTTGATTGTTAATGTATTTTCTGTGGGTTTGTATGATCATTTTAAACCTGTTTTTGATTCTGGTACGTTCCAACCTGAAACCTCAAGTGAAACTTGTGGCCTTTGCCTGCACACAGTGGTTAGTTTAGTTCAGTGATCAATCATTTCAGAGCATTCTGCCCCTGGACAAAATACACTATTTGAAGGGGTGAAATGCCACTCAGCTTTTGATATTGATTTTGTATAATTTTTCGATGTGCCTGTGGCCATCAACACAGTGTTGTTGAGAGACGAAAGCAGCAGTGAGTTGGTGGCACAGATGAAGGCCTTATCTTCTGTACATTTATTGATCTTTCACTTCTGTTAATGAAAACTCTTCTCAGAGGTCACTGTGATTTTGGGGTATTGTATTACTTCAAACACCAGCTTGTGTTTTACTCTCCCTATTTTACTGTGATACTGAAGTTTTCAAATGTTGTGTTCCAGATTGAAAGTCAATATTAAAATTGGACCAATCAATTGTGAACTCTTATTTTGCATCTTACGTTTTACTAAATCAGGGACCAGTTGCATAAACTTGGTCACTATATTAAAGGGTTAGTTCACCCAAAAATGAAAATAATGTCATTATTACTCACCCTCATGCCGTTCCACACCCGTAAGACCTTCGTAAATCTTCGGAACACAAATGAAGATATTTTAGTTGAAATCCGATGGCTCCGTGAGGCCTGCATAGGGAGCAATGACATTTCCTCTCTCAAGATCCATAAAGGTACAAAAAACATTTAAATAAGTTCATGTGAGTACAGTGGTTCAATATTAATATTACAAAGCGACGAGAATATTTTTGGTGCGCCAAAAAAACCCAAAATAACGACTTATTGAGTGATGGACGATTTCAAAACACTGCTTCAGGAAGCATCGGATCATAAATGAATCAGTGTATTGAATCTGTTGTTCATAGCACCAAAGTTATGTGATTCAGCCGTTGGCAGTTTGACACACGATCCGAATCATGATTCGATACACTGATTCATAACGCTCTGAAGCTTTATAAAGCAGTGTTTTGAAATCAGCCATCACTATATAAGTCGTTATTTTTTTTTTTTTTTTGACGCACCAAAAATATTCTTGTCGCTTTATAATAATAATATTGAACCACTGTACTCACATGAACTGATTTAAATATGTTTTTAGTACATTAATGGATCTTGAGAGAGGAAATGTCATTGCTGGCTATGCAGGCCTCACTGAGCCATCAGATTTCAACTAAAATATCTTAATTTGTGTTCTGTAGATTTATGAAGGTCTTACGGGTGTGGAACGGCATGAGGGTGAGGAATTAATGACAGAATTTTTATTTTTGGGTGAACTTACCCTTTAAGACTGTCTTAAGAACTAGTTTGACCAACTTGCAGTTAACCAAATGGTAATCAATGTTATTTTTCCAATTCAAATTACACCTATCTACATTTTTATGTAACAGACTTTAAAAAATTAGGACCACTCTTCAAGAAAAACATTAGTGTCTTAACTTTTAATACTAGTCTAAGTGGTTTATGCAACTGGCCTTAGTATGGTTCAGTCAAACATGGGTTAACAGATTTAACAGGCCACAAGAGGGCGCCATATACATTGCACAAACCTTCATGATTACAAAAAGTGAACTGAAATGCTAAAGTTGCCTAAATATTTGTAAACGTACTACCTTAAAAGTGCTAGGTTTTTAGTCTCTTATTAATATCCGATAACGTGACGTATTGACATTCATTTTTTTTTTTTTTTTTTTTTTTTTTTTTTATGAAATTAAAGGAAAATGTTGCACTTACTAAATTTTGTTTAAGGTATGAGCGCAGGTTTATTTTCCTATCAAAAGGCCCGGAAATGAAGTTGTCAAACATGACCTCACTTTTTATCCGCAAACAAACGGCCACGTCGTTATTTCCATCCTTATACTTTTTATCCAATCAGATTCACTCAAAAATAAGTAGCAACGCCCCTCCGTTAGAAATCACAGTAGTGCTGATTTTGATTGACGGCACATCAGACCAATGGGTAGACTAGCCTTCTTTCGCGGCTTCCGTAAACATACCAATGAAACAAGTTGTTGTCAACGCTACTATTCTACTGGCTAAAACTCTACGGTGTAGCCAATAATATACTTCAGAAGACGGCCATACTCGTTTTGCTTTCGCTCTAGACTGCCTTTCCTCCCGCCTCCATTTCTGAGTGACAAATAAAGCGTCCAATAGAATGAAGTGCATAGATGGCCGACCACGTCAACAGACTGCACTGTAAAAGACAGTTGAAGGAAGCAATCAAAATCTGCTTAGTAGACGAGCCGTGATGATTGACAAGCGCTCAGACCAATCAGCACACGCTGCAGGGATTTGCTTCCAGGCGCAGCCAATGAGCGTTTAGAAACGGGGCGGGGCTTGACGTTACCACGGCACGGCGAACGTCAAGTATAAAGGGAATAACATGGTGCTGCTGAGTGCATGTTTACGTTAAGAGAGGACAACATAAAGAGATCTAATAGCTTACGAATTTACTTGTACAACGCCTTTTATAGACTAGTTTTTAAATTCACTTTGTATTTTGGTATGTGATTGCCTAACTACTCATGTGCCACTTGTCCCAATGGAAAGGGGGTTTCAGTTTGGAAACGTGTGCATATCACTGCTGCTGCTGCTTGTTCTGCGAACGTTAACGGTTACTTTGCAAAGTCAGTCTCTCTCGGAGAGAGAACTCGAAGTGGCCCCGACGCCAAACACCGAGGCGGCGGAACATGCTGCCGTTATGGAGCGGCCACTGGACAACGTCGGCTTCGGAGAAGTGACTGTAGAGGACGACGACTACGGCTCGACGGGAGAGAGCGAAGAGCCGTCTGGAGACAGCGACGCAAACTTCCATAAGCACCGGAGGTAGGCAGTTACCTCACCAGCGACTCTTAGCAGAAGTTTCCCGTTTGTCTGGGTTATTTAGTGTGTCAGTCGTGTTATTCAACTTCAGTAAAGTTCGCGTGAGCTGGAGTTCGTGATGGGCGGATGTTTGCAGCAGTCGACCTCTCCCTGCTGGTCATGTTCAAACATTTACAGTTACTTTATATCTGACATTAATTCCAATGCTAGTCATTTTTCGATCGGCGCTGTCATTTATAACATGGCTAACGTTACTTGTTGGCAGTTAGCAAAAATCTAGTACGTTAGGACATTTTCTGTTACTATGGAGATACAGATGACTGACAGAACACTCATCTCACCTATCTATCTATCGCACTTCTGTGTTTATGAACTTAGAGCATCTTGTATACTTATGTTAGAGCCATTGCAGATCGGACTCAATGTGTTGAGCGTGTGTTATGAACTTAAAGAGCGTCTTGGACTGCGTTGTGTTATACACACAAAACTGTTTTTCTGGAGTTTAAAACTTGTTTTACTGCTATCACAGCCTAAGGATAGTGTTTGTGTCTTGAGAACTGCTGCAGTGTGGGCGTGCGATGCGCGTCAGCCTGACGGAGACTGACTTCGATATTATTTGTAAACAGAAGTTTAGAAGGTTCAGTTTACGTCGACCTTAATGGAGAGACGTCTTGTGAGCTTTTAACATTAACAATGCCGTTTTGTATGGGAAATACTTCTTAAGTCATTAGTTCTCTATTTGCACTACAGTTATAACAGAGGAAGCCGGTGTGCATCAGTCGACTGCGGTCTCTGGAGGCATTGAAAGCTGCGCTGACGCACGTAAAACCGCTGCTCAGCGCGCGAGTACAGACGCGTCTCCTGCGCCCAGCCGCGCGCTCCAACTTTCCGGATGTTTTGTTTTTGTTTGTGGTGGGAATTAGTCGTTCTGCTCCGCTGACTGTAATATCAGTGTGTTACCGCATCCGAGCCCTCTGCCCCACCTTAGAAAGAATCAATGTCGACTTGGAGGATGGGGAGGTCAGGTGATCTAGCTTTAAAACTAATTTAAGATTAAATGTGTCAGGAGATGTTTGTTTTGGTGCCCTAGAACCCAAAATTCTGACTGCTTAAAATGCTTTAAGGTGATTTGTATTTAAAAATGTTTTCCTTTAGCTGAAGCTCAATGTAGTTTTGGGTGGAAATGTTTGTTCTACAAATGTCACAGGACCTGATAATATTATGGAGAACACATGATCTGCTCCACTGCAGTAAAAAAAAAAATTCCGTCACACCTTCCTTTACCATCGGCATGCTGTCACTTCGATGTGTCGCACCCATTCATGGAGGATTTTTCTAAACAAGCACAAGTTGGCACGACCGGAATCTGGTCCTGATAGTTACAGTCTTTAGAAAAAAAAGAAAATTAAAATAGGGGAGCTATATTGAAGTACAGAGAACAGAGTGCACCCTGAAGATTAAAATAACATGAAAGGGAGGGAAAAAAACCCTCACTTGAGTTAGAGACAGGAATTTCGGGCTGTAGATTTCGGGCTGTAGGTTTTTCAGTTCTCAGAATTCTTCTGAAACCTTTGAAGGCAAAAGGTGACCTGTTCTGTCAACTTCTGTATAGTTTTGACTCAGATTTATGGTTCTGTTTAGGAGGTGAAACATTTTATTTTTTTAAGTACTGTTTTATTGCATTTTATTTATTTATTTTATTTGAAGTAGGGATGCACAATATATCAGTCACCATATCGGTATCTGCAGATATATGTTAGTTTTTAATGTTACCGTTATCGACCCAATAAGAAAATTTGGTCGATCTATTAAAGCCGATAAATAATGGATTATTTCCATCAGCTGAGACACTTCAGATGCTGGTTTTGAATTGCTTGAAAAATGATTGAAATCACTTTGAAAAGGAAAATACAGTTAAAGGATTAGTTAACTTTCAGATGAAAACTTCCCCAAGCTTTACTCACCCTCAAGCCATCCTAGGTGTAAATGACTTTCTTCTCTCTGATGAACACAATCGGAGAAATAATAAATATCTCGAGTCTGACGGATCTGAGCGTTATAATGGCAGTGAGCGATACCTTCAGCGAGCTGAAGAAAGTGCTTCCATCCACATCCATCCATCATAAACGTACTCCACACAGCCCCGGGGGGTTAATAAAGGCCTTCTGAAGCGATAACTTTTTTAAATAAACAAGTTATGAAGTAAAATATCTAGCTTCCGCCAGACTCTCGCAGTTCAAAAAGCTTAACCGTGCGTTCACACCGCCACCGGCGAGAGCGTCAAAATTCACCTTGGCTGCCCTGCCAACAACGCTGTACTGTGCGTTCAAACTGCCGCCGGCAGGAGGGTCAAAGTAAATGACAAGTTGTGGCAGCCAATCAGAATCCCCTCAAGTGAGGATCTCTACATTCCGATTGGTTGCCGCTGAACCGCGTCATAGCTCATTACCATAAAGTTGACCTGACTTCAGCTCTCCTCGACGCTCTCACCGTCCAAGACGCGCCGCTCTCGCCCGGAGCTCGCGGCCGTCTCACATTGAAAATTAATGACTTCCTGTCACTTTGACGCTCTAGCCGATGCCAGTGTGAATGCACGGTAAGCTACATCCTACGACTTCCCTATTCAGCTTACGGAAAAAGCTTAACTCACGCGGCGACGGTTTACACTTTCTTCGTACATTGAATACTGAAGGCAGTCTGGCGGAAGCTAGATATTTTACTTCATAACTTGTTAAATATGGATATTTATTTTACACAAACGCATCGCTTTGCTTCAGAAGGCCTTTATTAATGGATGTGGATGGAGACACTTTCTTTTTCTAAACAAGCATAGATTTTAACACTAGATGGCGCTCTAGGCTAGTTTTTAAATGCACGCTCAAATGCTCACGAAGAAGAGCACTCGTGCATTCGGCTATGTACTTGCACCTCAGAATGCTTTTATGACATGAGATCAATGTAAACACAGGCCACTGCAAACACCTTTATAATTCGCTTCAACCTTTTCGAACTTTATGAATGATTATTTTATAGAGGTTCAAGTGATTTGTTTATCGAGTTCAAGTAAGGCTGTTTCTAAAGCACGCACTGCTGTTAAAAACTAAGCTCAGAATCCACTCGAGAGAGAATCGCGATGCATTCAGAAAATCTCAGAATCAATCCAGAATCATTTATCGATTTGCGATGCAACGCGCCCTAATGTTTATGTTGTATAAATATCTAATTATTTTCATATATGATGAGTTTGGTTGAATTAATTAACCTACTAACAATGCACTTCAGTTTCCCGCTGTTCATTTCATTATTGTCCATGCAGAGTATATTATTCCAATAGAAAATAAAAATAATAAGCTGTAAAAAGTACCCTCCATAACTTCAAATCAAGATCAAGTCATCTTCACTAGGTGTAGACTGGGTCACTCAAGAATTACCCATGGGTTTTTATTAATAGGCAAATTTCCTCCTTTATGTCTCTCGTGCCAAGTTCTTTTGACTATTAAGCATATTCTGTTGAATTGTAATTTTTATGATGCTGCTAGAAAACACTTTTATTCAGAAACATGCTTGCATATTAGATTTTCTATCTTATGTTAAGTTGAAATGTTTTATATAATAACATAAATTTTATGGATGATTTTGACCTTTGTGTTTGCCATGTAAATAGCCATGATGCTAACATGGCATAAAAACGTAATAAGCAAACAAACTATTATTCCAATATATTATCCATTTTACATGAATTTGGTTCTTTATACGCAAGTAATGATGTCCAGTGACTTATTAGCATTATTTTAGGCATTATTTCATTTATTTGTGATGCAATATTTTTTTTTTTTTGTAAAGTTGGCCATAGGAGTGTAAAATTTAATTTTAAAATAAAACAGTGGTTCAAACTACAGAGCCCCACACATGACATGCAGGGAAAAAAAGTAAATTGTGCGCACAATTTACTAATTCGTTCCCTCGATTTATAAATTGTGTGCATGATTTAGTCTTTTTTTTTTTCCTTCTTCTTCTTTTTTTCCCCCCTGCATATCATGTGCGGGCCTGTATCAAACTAAGCTACTGTACTGTATATGTTTGATTTATGTTGAAGTGCTTGGGACATGGAATTTAATGTTGAAACTTTTGTTTTTGTAATCAGCCTCTCAAAAATAATAAGTTTGAATTTAAATTTATTTGGTCCATATCTGTTATTGGCTTTCAAATATAAAGATTTATTGGTAATTGGTATTGGCCAAAATTTTCATATCAGAAATTTCATATCATCCTTTACTACACCTAATATGGTTCCAAACATGTGTGTATGTATGTAGAACACAAAAGAAGATATTTTGAAGAATGTTGTTGGTAACTAAACGGTTTTGGTGACCATTGACTTTCCTTTGTATGTTTTAAAAAAAAAAAAAAAAAAAATAATAATAAAAAAAGTCCACTCACAACTTTCACTTTTACCTTCTTTCATGTTCCACGGTGACGGAAGACAGTCATACAGGTTTGAAACCACATGAGGATGAGTAAATGATGACAGAAGTTTCATCAGAATCAACACCTAAAAAGCTAAATCTGCTATTTCTGTGCAACATTATGAATGAATGAGATGTGCTCTTGCTCTGGTACTGCTGATAGCAACATAACTGTCTACCACAGCTAATTGCACACCTTACTGGCACTCAGACCAACCACATTAGTTCTGCTTTTGGTTTATTGAATGGGTGGCTGCTTATGTTATAAAGTACAACCACCTCATTACATCAGCCTAATTAAGTTCCATATCATTTGCAGTTTATGGAAGAAATAACTAAAGGTAACACACATGCATTTTGCAATCTCTATACCAACCACAAAGACATTTACCCAAGTAACAGGAAAAAAAGATGTCAACTTTCCATGCACTACAAGATGTGTTGCAAATGATCAGTGCAACAATGCTTCATCTGTATGAATAGCCTGCTGGAAATCCAGCTTTAAACACCACTTCAGTGCTGGTGTTTTAATGCGAAGTTGCCGGGACTTGGTCTTGACAGTAGCCATACATCACTGCAAGGAGGGGCTGGTCTTTGTTTCTGGTGGCATAGTTATATGTGTCATGCACACTCGAGGGAATTGTGTGTAGTGTGTTTAACACTGCATTGGTTGGGTATCTCTACAGGGGTGAGAGTAGCAGCTGCCTTCACACCTGCTGCCAAGATAAAGCACTCGCTCACACCTCTGCGCGTTTCCCCCATGATCCTCAATATCAAACGATCTCATGCATTTATGTGCAGTGATCAAAAACCGTCAATCGCATATAAATAAACAAGCAAATGTCTGGCTTTTATTGATAATGCATGAACGCAAGAACAAGACCTTTGTGCACACTTCTCGGTAGCACAGCGATGATAATCAACACCCTCAGGCCTTCCCCATGACATGGAACAGCTTTACTGGGGGATGGTGTTCTCCTGGGACAGTTTTATGTGTTGCACAGCATGGTCGACTGGCAAATGGGAGTCTAACCCTGGAGAGATCTACTCACAACAAAAGCAGAGATTGTGGGGATCACTTGTGATAAAGACACCTTCAACAGCTTGATCTGTTCATAAAGTCAATTGATGGCAGGAAAATACAAACAAAATAAATAAATAAATAAAATACAAGACATTGAGAAGATCTTCCAAACAAACCAACCAACTGGACTCAGTTTCCAGGCTGCTACTAGAGCAAATGCACAACTGCTGTTTAGATGTATAGAATACCGAATTAGTTTGTGGTACTTGTTAGTTCTCCTTGTGCGGTTTTGGTAGTTCCAGTGGCGAACATGATCCAGGTATGGCCTATAGACTAATGTAGCTCAGCTTTGCCTCAGTGTGTGTATTTTTGGACTGCTGGTGATTCCTGAGGGACCTTTTGGAAGGAACACTTCGCTCGAGGTGCCCTCACTGATACACACACACACACTCACACAAATACACACTCACGGTGATGCTGCTTCTCCACTGCCTGGTGCAAACTCTGCCAGACGTCTAGCTCCAACTGCCTACTGCTTAGCAACAGCCAATCAGAAGAGCTGAGCTGGCAAACTTGTTGGCCAATTAGACTAGTGGAAGGAAAAAGTGCTCAGAATTTGAGTTGGGAGAGAGAGAGAGAGCAGGAGGGAAGGAAAGGGTAGAGTTCATGTGCTTGTTGTTGTGGGCTTTTTTTTGTCTGGCTTGATGGTTAGATAACTATGGAGAAGCTGTCAGATTCGTTTTATAAGATCTCATGGTTTCAAATGAAGTTTGTCACTGAGATAAGACTTAGTCGTCTTGTAATCAGAACCAAACTTGGCATGTTTAATGCAAACTTTTCCACTTCAACTGTCATGCACTTTTAATATATCTTACAATCTGTTCAGGCCATAAAAACAAGGCTGGTTTTATGCACAGTGTGTTTTTAAGGATGTCGAATTTGGTGGTGTTACTCTTACCCATGTGGCGACGTTCACTCTGGACTTGATTTTTTTTTTTTTTTTTTTGCTCCTTTTATGGTTTGATTCTTTAAAGCCATTTCTTCATTCATTGCAGAGGACACACCTTACTGCACTGCAGCAATGGGTGGGAAGATGGGAGAGGTGTGGCAGAGGGAGAGATTGGGGAGACGAGGAAGGAGAAAGTAAAGGGGGGACATCGAGACACAAAACCAAAGGCGCTAGGACCCAGTAGACAGGACACCGGCTTTCCTGTAGTTTGGTTCCTCACTGCTTAGCAACAACAAATCAGCCACCTAGATCAAGGCCAAGACTCGTCCAATAGGAAGAGAGCAGCACCATGTGACAGAGTTTTGATTTTCTCTGCACCGCGCATGTTGGAGAGATAGAAACAGAAGGAAGATGATGAGAGTTAAAGAGGAGTGAAATGACTGTGACCCGTGACATTTGGAATTAGTTTGTGTGGAATTAGTATGTGGTTTTTATTTTTTTGTGATTTGTTGTGCAAGTCTGTGGTGGCATATGCGTGTTGAAAATGTTGAAAACATATGAAAGTGCTTTGAAAATCATACAGGTGTGCCACACTGTGTTAAGTTTAATTTTATCATTAACTTTTGAATGAAGCTAGGAATGCTGAAATTTCAGTGCAAGGTGGACTGAATTTAGCAAGGTCGATTGAGATGGCAGAAGCGCTTATAGTTCTGCATGGTGATAGCAGCTTGGGCGTGTCAGAACGTGACATGGAGTGAGAGGACAGATTAAACATTCACACACACACACACACTCACTCACACACAGTAAATGCTTTAATCAATACATGGAGAAAAACTCTGTATGATGAAGGAGACTGCCATCAACATGATGTTAGAATGAATGCAACTTTCTTTAATGGGTTGCATTACCCTTAAAGGGATAGTCCACCCCAAAATTAATTCTGTCATCGTTTGCTCACCCTCTGTTCCATTCCAAACCTTTTTTTTTTTTTTATTTGGAACTTAAAAGATATTTTGAGTAATATTTCACATGCAATATGGTTTAGTTCCCAACATTTTTAATATCTAAATATCTAGCTTCTGCAGAAGAAAGAAATACATGCATGTTTTGAAAGACGTTGAGTAAATCTATGGGTGAACTATACCTTTAAAGGGTTAGTTCACCCAAAAATGAAAATTCTGTCATTTATTACTTACCCTCATGCCGTTCCACACCCGTAAGACCTTCGTTAATCTTCAGAACACAAATTAAGATATTTTAGTTGCAATCCGATGGCTCCGTGAGGCCTCCATAGGGAGCAATGACATTTCCTCTCTCAAGATCCATAAAGGTACTAAAAACATATTTAAATCGGTTCATGTGAGTACAGTGGTTCAATATTAATATTATAAAGCGATGAGAATATTTTTTGAGCGCCAAAAAAACTAAATAATGACTTATTTAGTGATGGCCGATTTCAAAACACTGCTTCATGAAGCATCGGAGCATAAATGAATCAGTGTGTCGAATCATGATTCGGATCGCGTGTCAAACTTCCAACGGCTGAAATCACGTGACTTTGGCGCTCCGAACAGCAGATTCGACACACTGATTCATCTGTGCTCTGATGCTTCCTGAAGCAGTGTTTTGAAATCAGCCATCACTAAATAAGTCATTATTTAGTTTTTTTGGCGCTCAAAAAATATTCTCATCGCTTTATAATATTAATATTGAACCACTGTACTCACATGAACCGATTTAAATATGTTTTTAGTACCTTTATGGATCTTGAGAGAGGAAATGTCATTGCTCCCTATGGAGGCCTCATGGAGCCATCGGATTGCAACTAAAATATCTTAATTTGTGTTCTGAAGATGAATGAAGGTCTTACGGGTGTGGAACAGCATGAGAGTGAGTAATAAATGACAGAATTTTCATTTTTGGGTGAACTATACCTTTAAATGCTCGTAATTGTTCTTTTTTAGTCTTTCTGGTCATCTTTCTGTTCTCCATAATCACACTTATTGTCATGCAGTTAGTCACAGTTTTGTGATCCACCACATTAGTGCTGGGTTTCAATTTCATGTACGATTATGTATTTTTCAAATACCACTATACTGGTGCATAGCTGAAGCAATTGCTACATATTCAATGGCCACAAAGAGTGCTAAGTGTATTAAGGGATAGTTCACCCAAAAATGAAAATTACCCCATAATTTAGTCACCCTCAAAGGCAGGAACACACTAAGCCGACGGTCAGCCATCGGGCAGTTTTTCTTCGTCGGCCGACTAAGTTTCCTCAGTGTGTTCCACACCATCGGTTGAAGTTGGTCCTCGTCGGCTTTTTTTCGGCCAATTTGACATGTAGAATCGGCGTCGGGCCGTCGGCTAGAGACAGAACTCTGATTGGCTGTGTAGTATAGCAAAAGTTATGAAAGCAAGCAAATAAGTCATGACGGCACAGACAGAAGGTTGTTCCAATTTTACGTCATCTTACCTGAGCACTCGAATGCACGAATATTTTCATAATAACATGAGCGGAGTGGAATAAAGAACATGATCAGCATGATTGATATTCAAAACGGTAAGCAAGCCCTGCTTTATTTATGGTTTGTATGCATGCAGTCATAGTTTCGCTTTCCATTTTTGAATGACAAATATAGACAAATATATCTGCTTAAATAGACAGATATCTCATTTATACGCAGGCGCAGAACGCGTGTGCTAGTTGACAGTCGGCTGAAGTTCTTTCGGTGTGTTCAAGCACATATTTTTTCCCAGACGCAGCCGACGTGAGCCAACCCTGCAGTCTGCTTTCGTCGCCACTAGTTCGTCGGCGTCGGCTTGGTGTGTTCTGGCCTCAAGCCATTCTAGGTGTACATGACTTTCTTCTTTCAGCTAAACCCAGTCAGAGTTATATTAAAAATATCCTGGCTCTTCCAAGCTTTATATTGGGAGTGACTGGAGGATGAGATTTTGAAGCCCAAAAAAGTGCCCATCATAAAACGTACTGCACATGGCTTCTCATTATTTAACTTTGTAATTTTAATGTTTGTCTTACACAAATGCATCAATTCACTTCAGAAGGCCTTTATTAACCCCCTGGAGCCGCGTGGAATACGTTTTATGATGGATGGATGTGCTTTTTTTGGGCTTCAAAATCTCATCCTCCAATCACTCCCATCATTTGATTTTGGGTGAACTCTCCCTTTAAGAGGGGACCTCTATTAACTGCATACCCTTATCTTACTAATGGTTCTAACTTTATAACACAACAATATATAACCCACACAACTATCTCTCACCAGCATTTCACTATTTCGTTTGATAAAACTATCATCATGTCTAAACTCAAAGGTCTTCACAACAACCCATCAAAATAAAAGTTTGGTTTAACTTGAAGAAATTATAACTGAAATATATTATGATTGCACAGTAGAGTGTACTTCAAGTAGTAGTAGTAGTAGTAGTAGTAGTAATAATAATAATAATAATAATAATATAGTTTATTAAAACACAGAAACTCAAAGGTCTTTATTACAGTCTGCCAAAATAAAAGTTTGGTCTAATTTGAAGAAATTATGAAAAATATTTTACTATTACACAGTTCAATGTACTTCTTAAAGTAGTAGTCATAAAAATAACAATAAAACATTATTTTTAAGGAGTATCACACATTTTCATACTTTTTAAAAAATTGTAAACTTAACAAAAATATAAGGAATTATTAGATTTTCATTTGATTACATTTTAAGATGAACTAAATTGTTAGTTTTATAAATTGATTTGATCACCACCATTTTTTTAAAAGTAAATTTTATTTGACCTTACAATGTTCCTGACTATAAAATAAGGCACTAGCCTATAAACCTATATAAAGGTCCAGTAATAACAATAAAAAAATAAAAAAAAAATACTGTGATATGCCGCAATACCACCAGAATCTTAAAAATACTGTGATACAGATTTTTGGTCATACCGCCCAGCACTATACATATTCAACAAGTAATGCACACGCTTCACTTTTTTTTTTTTTTTTTTTTTTCTTGTGGTGTGCATCTGAAGGGCTGAATTTTCTAGTGAGCCTGTTTCTCTCTTCTGTAGTTGAGATATACGGTTATGGACATGTTTGTGTACTGCGGATGTTGCTTGGGGAAGATGGTACCTTGAAATGCATTGCCGAACGTTTTGTGTAACACTCCATACTGAGCTCTGCATGCCGCTGCAGTGCTATATTTTATTGTGTGCTCACTTAAGCAGAAAATCCCTTTCACTTTGGAAACTCAGTTGATTCTTTAGGCTTTGCCCGTTCAGAGACTTTTATTCAACAGTACCTACACGTATACAGATCAGATGCATGTGCAATATGCAATATCAGCTGGACTGTGATGGTTTTAACTCCTAGATCAATTTTCAGTTCGTTTTTATGAAAAGGTTTTTAATGAAGAGATTTTTTTATTAATGTGTTTTTATTTATTTTCCATTTTCTCTGTCCGTGAGTATGTAATTTGGAGCTTGACAAGGATCAGTCCCCATTTACTCTTTCTGTATGAAAAACAGCAGCTTGAACATTTTTTTAAATGTCTTCTTTTATGTTCCACAGAAGAAAGTCATGGGGGTTTGAATGGCACAAAGCCGAGTAAAGAATGACAGATTATTAATTTCTGAGTAAACCGTTGCTTGAATCACATTGTTGTATGATTTATTGCTGTATCAGGTTTCCGCATGTTTTGTCAAGCATTTGCGACTGCACAAAGTCCTTTACTTTGTTAACCTGTCATGAATTCCGTGGCTTCTCCGCAGGGGTGTGCCTCTGTTTTCACAACTTGGCCACGTGCTCCCCATTGTGCCTGTGTGTGTTTTGCAGTGGTACTTGCTAACTCACACTTAGCTGATAAGAGCTGCTTGTTGTGGCATGGTTACAGTGGGCTTTTTATGTCCATTGGCTGGTGTTTTTTAAAGGAGTGGTTTCTGATTGAAAGTGCAGCAACACATCTAATCCCTGATTGGCTGAAGGAGGAGGAAAGCCTCCTATGATTGGACAAAACCCCTCAGATACCCTAGTTTTTTTTTTTTTTTTTTCTTCCATGCAGTCTGTTTACATCAGGTCTGAGTTGAGATTCTCTTGACTTCCTCTGAGAGAGAGAGAGCGAGGAAAGAGAGTAAGTGAGAGTGAGAGGGAGGGATCACAGGTGTGTGGAAGCACACTTAAGTATCCGTTTGTGTGTGTAAGAGCAAAGAGTGTTAAACAGCATGACAGGAATACTGTTGAGGTGAGCGTCATTTGTGAGCATTCAGGCTTTTAAAAGGCTTTTTTTCCCCCTTTTTACCAGTTTGATATTTTCTCTTTTTTCCCCTTGAAAATAGTAGTCTTTATATATTAACGTTTAGTATAACATTAACATTATATAAGTGTTTTTGTATTCAACACCATTGCTTTGCCCTGCTGACAGTCAGATGAGTGGAAAAAGTCACGTGACTGAAACAGGTAAACAGAAACAGGTAATATAGAAAATGAAACAGAAACAGTTAATAAGGAAAATAAAGATGTGCGAGTGTAGTACAATAAAATAAGACATAAATAGAAAGTTAAAGTGAAACGACATTAAAATGAAAGGTTAAGTAAAAGAAATACAAAGGCAGCAAAAACAGAAAACAATGAGAGAGTCTCACTGTTCACTGCAGAGCGTAAGTTTAGTTTTAGTTTCTGTCACAGTTTGGTTTTGTGCGCATTGACTTTAATTATATCTCACGGCACTTTTTTTGCAGTTCGTGTTACAATATAGTCTACAAAACTGAATTAGTGTCAAGTGAACTGTTGAACTGTCAATTTAGTTTTACAATTTTTCTCAAATGCTTTTCCCTCTGTTTTAGTCACTTGTTCTCCTTTTTATCTTTCCTAAGGTTAAACAGCCTGTGGAATTCACTTACTCTTTGATCTCATCCAGAAAATGGGATTTCTTATTCTTCCTTTATTATCACCAGTCTCTCTCTCTCTGTCTTTCTCTTTCATTTTTTTCTTTCTCTCAATCACTCTTTTGGCTGGGCGGGACCAGTGTAGTGTCCTCATTCATTCTCACAATGCCCACTGCTTAGCAACAACCAATCAGCCCTCATATTTTTGGAGGGGCCCTACAGCCAATCAGGAGTGCTGTGCTATAGCATTTTCTGCTCTTCAATCCTATTGGAGAATGAGAACAAACGGTGTTGGCCCAGAGCACCAGGATGAGCAGAACTGAAGTGCCCTTAAATTCTGACCTCATCAGTGTTGATGTCTGGAGGGATGTGTTAACTCTCTTAGACTTGATCAAAGAGACTGTCGTTCTTAGTCCTGCTCTCTCTACCCTTGCTCCTGTCCATTAAAAAGTTCCCTGGCACTTTAGCCATGAAGTGTCCTGTGTTGGCTTCAGTTCTTGTTAGCTTTTATCACATAGTGCTACAAAAAAAAAAAAAAAGTTGGTGATATTTTGACATGAAGGCAGTTTAACTGGCCATTGTAGACATTAGATGGGATTATTCATCCTTGTATTAAATCCAAAACTATGAATTAAAACAGCTTTTTAAATGGATAATAAACATTTTCTATTTTCAGTGATTTTAGATTTTTTTTTTTTTTTAGATCTCAGTATTTTATAAAATAACGTTTGATTTCAGCATGTTTGTGTTTTTCTAAAAAAAAATGCATTTTTTTTTTCCTAAAATATTGCCAGTGACTTTAAAGGAACTTGAAGACTTATATTTGTTTCATTTGGTGTTTATTTTGGTGGGGTGAAATTATTGACTTCAGCAGGTATACACAATATGTAATGAAACTATAATAGTTGGTTGTAAATAAATCATTTTATTTATTTATCTATTTTTTTCTGTTGATATTGGATATTTAATTGTGAATACTCATTTTTCCTATTTTTACATTTATATTAACTGACACTCACTTAAAGTTAATCTTTAAAAACTCTAATTTAATAACACTGTTAAATATAATTTGTAGCAAATTTCAAAATGAATATCCATTTTTCATACTGTACCTTCATAGGAACATTTTGAAGGATTTAAAAAGATTGCATTTTTTTATGTTTTATTTATAAATATAAAACAGTAGAGAATTTTAATATTGTCCATTTATTGGTTATTGAACATGACATTGCATTAGTCACAATTTAATAGCGGCACATACTTCCTATACATCCTATAATCTCTACCTCAAGTGGAAACTTGAAGATGAAGGCAGTAGGAAAAGGTCTTGTGAGCAGTATAGAGTGATAGGAAACCCTCTTCACTGTACATTATGTGAACCTGTGTGTATTGTGTGTTTGACAGGGCTCTGGTGATCATTAGCACACTGGATGGAAGAATCGCAGCTCTGGATCCTTTGAACCAGGGACGCAAGCAGTGGGACCTGGATGTGGGCTCAGGCTGTCTAGTGTCCTCTAGCCTCAGCAAGCCAGAGGTATTGCACACAGATTCTCACAGCCTTTAACTCTTTCCCTGCCATTGACGGAATTTTCCGTCATCTATGACGCAGTGCTTCCCCGCCATTGACTAAATTTTCCGGCTTTTCTTATAAGGTAGGTGGTGCTATTGCGCAACTTCAGAGTGGAGAATCTGTAGATCAAATCAAAGGCAAAAAGGAGCAGAAATGAGCGATAAAAGCATTTCCTATGTTTTCTCAGCTTTTTGTTCAAAATGTTGCTTTATTTTATGAAACTTGCTCACATTGTAGTGTTGATAAAAAAAGCATGCATGAAGCTAGAATAAAATGTGCTGCAGAATATTCAAAATGCAACAAAATATTCTGGGGGCCATGAAAGTTATAGGGGCTTTTGCACCAGAGGAACCTTTTCATAGTTCCTAGAACTATTGGCAGAAGTACCTACTTTTTGGCTTGTTCGCATGCAGGAAATAGGAATGATTTTAGTTCTAGGAACTCCTTTTGAGTGGAACTAAATTAGCTCCTACTTCAAACTAGTGTCTAAACCAGCACTATTGGACCTACCAGTGAAGTAAGTGTACACTGATTGGCCAAATGCATGTCAAACACTAGCACCTGGCATTTTTAAAAAGCCATGTAAACTAGGGCTCCACGATATACCGTGATTTATCGCAAATTTTCTTTGCACGTGATTTGGTAAAGGCTCGTGTTTATTTTATGCGCAGCTTGTCAGAGCTTTACGGCTCTGTGATCAATTGTAAATGCTTCTCCATCTGAAAGCCAGAGGGTGCTCTTGCACAGAAACTCCAAATATGTCCTGCCACAGAAGTAGATAACACGCATCATTCCAGGAAATCCCTATGGGCATCATACTATAGCTGTAGCTGAATAAACAATAGATTGAAACACTTTGATTAAACATGACTAATAAACACATGACTGCCTTATTCTGTGTAAGAAGCCACATCATCTCACAGAAGAACGCTCAACTGTCGTTATGAAGTGAGTTTGAAGTAAAAACGTTCTTAAATGTTGTCTTTTGTTGGACAAGATGTTAATAAATGCTTATCATGTCTGGAAAGATGTTTGACACCTGTTGCTTTTTTAAATGTACATTATAAGCGACTCAAACTCGCAGTGTTTCCAGATGGATTAGCATTTGGAGCCATACTTTATTGACAAGCTGCCTGTGCGATTTCATAAGTGCACTAAGAATCGCGTTTAAGCGTGATTTCGATGTTATTTTTCGTATCATGCGATAAATCGTGCAATCCTAGTGTAAATGTATTTACTCCACGAACAAGGAAAACAGTGATAACGGCATTTACCTGTTGTCTGCAGTGTCATTGTGTTCTTTTCTCTGCCTTGATATGTAACACTGCAAGTTGCCATAGGGGATTTTGTTACTTAGCCCCACTTTTTGCCCTTTCAGTCACATAAATAATGCGTTTACATTCCATCTACGTTATCACAAAACCCACGACACACAACAAACATAGCTCCTATCACAGCATCCTCCATCCACTGGTTGTTCTCGGGGAACCATGCTGATGGCTAGTTCATAAAACTGAGTTCCTAGAACTGTTCGGCGTGAAAATGAGTGAAAATGAGCAAAAATGCTTGCGGTGGCTGGCAAACTTTTTTTTTTTTTTTTTTTTTTTTTTTTTAACGCTTATGATGGCATCCGTTATTATCTGATTTCTACTATTCGCCATTTCTATACTCCAAGCATACGAGTTATAACAAGAGGAAAGTGTACTTACATTGCTGTCGATACTTGAAATTTGCTTGAAGTTACGGGATGTGTAATTGTGCAGTGCTGTTGTTGATTCATTGTATAATTGATGTGTGATTGAATCCAATGCGATTTCAAAACAAATATAAGGACATACTATGGTATTCCAAACAAATCAAATAAAGTGCGTTGCTTTAGTAACTTTAGTAATGGCTTGGCGTCTTTGATTACCATGCTCCTGCATAACGTGCTTCTATCTACCACCAGCATAGCCAATGACGCAATCAACAGGTGTCACTAATATTCACTTCCGCTGGCTGTAATTAAAGGGCCATACTCCTAATTTGGCTCCTACAACACTGTTGGGGAAAGAGTTAAAAGCCACAACCAACAACTATTTACATGGTGGTTTAACCTATTTTTTACATTTGGTTCAGTGTTTCTGTGGGTCTTAAAAGGTCTTAAAAAGTCTTAATTCACTTATACACCATATATTTAGGGGTCCAAGCACCAATGGTTGTGGGAACCCTGTACTGATTTTCTTCTTCTTCAAGGATTCTTGAGTCAAGCCCTACAAAATGGATATATCCGATTTCATTTCCACCTATACGCTTTTTTTTTTTTTTTTTTTTCACCATTTTGAATGTTCTTAAACTAATTTTTTCAACCTCCTAGGCCATTGGTCTGATCTTCGTCAAAATAGGCACATGGCAGCTAGGGACGGTGACGATAATTTTGATTCATTGAAGCATTGCAAAAATACAAGTTATTTAATTCTTTAGGCAACTTTCATTTTTACAAGTTGACCTACAGTGTATCCGTAAAGTATTCACAGCGCTTTACTTTTTCTACATTTTGTTATGTTACAGCCTTATTCCAAAAGGATTAAATAATTTTTTTTTTTTCTTCTTCAAAATTCTACAAACAATACCCCATAATGACAACATGAAAGAAGTTTGTTTGAAATCTTTGCAAATGTATTAAAAATAAAAAACGAAATCACATGTACATAAGTATTCACAGCCTTTGCTCAGTACTTTGTTGAAGCACCTTTTGCACCAATTACAGCCTCAAGTCTTTCTGAGTATGATGCTACAAGCTTTGGACACCTATTTTTGGGCAGTTTCTCCCATTCTTCTTTGCAGGACTTGATATTCAGGCCAAAGAGTTCAATCTTTGTTGATCTCATGGTCTTAGAGTCCTTCAGGTGCCTTTTGGCAAAATCCAGGTGGGCTGTCATGTGCCTTTTACTGAAGAGTGGCTTCTGTCTGGCCACTCTACCATACAGGCCTGGTTGGTGGAGTGCTGCAGAGATGGTTGTTCTTCTGGAAGGTTCTCCTCTCTCCACAGAGAAACGCTGGAGCTCTGTCAGAGTGACCATCAGATTCTTGGTCACCTCCCTGACTAAGGCCCTTCTCCCCCGATCGCTCAGTTTGTCCGGGCGGCCCGCTCTAGTCCAGGGCCCTCATTTATCAACGGTGCGTACGGACAGATTTGTGCATAATGAGTGCATAAGAACAGTTTCACGCAAAGTGTGGGATTCACCAACTTGTACTTATATGTAGAAAAGTATGTAAATATAAGCACACCTCTGAGCATGTTTACGCAGAGAATCTAGTGGTAGAATAACGACACTACATATAAAAAGCATTTAAGAGTGTCACAGTATGCATTAAGCAATTCACATATGTCCTGTGTTTCCTTTAATTATAAAACACTCAATTTATCATTTGTCTAGTTTTAAACACAATGCGTAATTTGTCTCAAACCCTATAAAAGACAGCTGTGAAAAATGTTTGTCTCAGTGCAATGGCTTATCTTGCGTTATTGGAAGACTTGGCAAACAATGCGCTCCGCAGAGAGCGTGTTTTCCAAGATCGTTCCGATCTGCTTGGCAAGGGCTTTCTTTGCCATTATTGCGGTGAGGAAAAAACACAATCACGTGATTTTTAAAGCAAGAGTTGTCACCATATATGGTTAATTGGAGGCGTTTCCGAATACTAATGACGGTGAACGTGAACGAGCATGGTACTTAAGCACATGTGGGATTTATCAACAATGATTGCTTACTCATGTGCGTAAGAACTGTGTGCACACGTTTGATAAATACAGATTTTCTTGTACTCTAAATTTCATTAATGGGACAAAATATAGAAACGCATTGTTGATAAATGAGGGACCTGGGGTTGCCAGTTCCCACGCAAAGGTTGTGATCTATAAAAAACAAGCTTGACAGGAGAATTTGCGCACCTTTAAGCAAACTTTGAGCTGTGCGTACACACATTCTGGAGACAGAGCAGTTTGGCGACACTGATGGTGAGCTGAGGGACTGACGGCAGATGAAGGAAAACCACTTCAAATCTTCATTATGAGTCATAATCATAAATACAGTTCATGTTCACAATAACAGTTTAAATAAATAAAAGAATTATTTAAACTCGCGTGGAAACGTTTTCATTTGATAAACATTTACATAGATATTACACTTCACTATTGCCGATAAGCACTGAAATTACATTACGCAACAAACGTGATATGAATTCAGATAGTAGATGTGCTACTTTCGATCACTTTTCCAGTGACACGCTGTTTTAATGACAGCGAGGAACGCTAGGAGCACAATAATTCCTCTTTAATCTGAACTGCAGATGTTATGACAAAATATTTTAGCGAGAACGATGATCAGTGATGTACACTTAACTTCGATATTATGGAAGACACTGCTGGATTCGGTGGTAGAACGGTCCGTTGTCCGGTTTGAATAGTTCCAATGATAATAGCTTACTGTATAACCGCAGCTGCAGGAGGTGTTGATGTCGTGTGAAGGATCTTAAAACAATTACCATTTGAAGGATGTAATATAAGGAAAACGGTAAGATTTGCATGTTTTCTTTGTAAAATACTTTGTCAGTGACGCGCCGAGACAGACGTTACACTGCAATAAATAAGTAAGCCGATCTGTTTCCACTTAAAATAGCCTATAAACGTCCTAAAAAGATATCTTCACCTTATCAGCAAAACTGCATAAGTTTGATTCAAATTGTTTAAAACTTTTAAAATACTATTTGGCCAGTGGAAATGAATGAATCAGCTCTATTCTAAAACCTTTATCTTAAGTATTTTATATAATTTTGTTTTTATGGATATTTTGATATATTTATTCTAAAACATAAAGAGGATATTGGATGATCTTTATCAATATAATGTGTGGCACAAATGGCATTTATAGTCCATATCTAATATTTTCCATTGTCTTGTACCTTTGATGGCGTTAACCATGGTGTCACGTGGATGGGAATATGTATGGAAATGATATGCAGATGAGGTTATGCATAGTAAAACTAGGCGTTGTAAGCTCCATATATGGTGATTTCAGGGAGGAGACAGGGTGGAGATGCACGTACGCACAATCTTCCGTTGACTGGGATTTATAAAAGGATTTGTGCGCAGGTTCTGGCGTACGCATGGTTTTATAAATCTTATTTTTTTTGTGCGTACGCAGAATCTAGCTTTTGCACGTACGTACACTTTTAGATTGAAATCTACGCACAGTTTTATAAATGAGACCCCTGGTGTTTCCAAACTTCTTCCATTTACGGATGATGGAGGCCACTGTGCTCATTGGGACCTTCAATGCTGCAGAAGTTTTTCTGTACCCATCCCCATATCTGTCCTGTCTCTGAGGTCTACAGAGAATTCCTTGGACTTCATGTCTTGGTTTGTGCTCTGACATGCACTGTTAACTGTATACCTTTATATAGACATGTGTGTGCCTTTCCAAATCATGTCCAATCAACTGACTTTACCACAGGTGGACTCCAATCAAGTTGCTGAAAAACCTCAAGGATGATCAGTGGAAACAGGATGCACCTGAGCTCAGTCATGGCAAAAGCTGTGAATCCTTACGTACATGTGGTGATTTTTTTTTTTTTTTATACATTTGCAAAGATTTCAAACAGACTTCTTTCATGTTGTCATTATGGGGTATTGTTTGTAGAATTTTGAGGGGGAAAAATGAATTTAATCTCTTTTGGAATAAGTAAAAATAAAAAGTAAAGCGCTGTGAATACTTTCCAGATACACTGTATTTACTATTCTTTACTTTGTCTTAAAAATGTCTTGGTCTTAAATTTACCTTCATAAAACATGCAGAAATCCTGTTGGTTAGAACTATTAAACGCTTTCTTGTAGTATTTCGCATAGTGATGCAACATGAAGGTTTTCTGCTCAAACATGCAAAGAGCACATATTATTCTGTTGTTCCTAAGTGTGTGTGTGTGTGTGTGTGTGTGTGTGTGTGTGTGTGGGAAAAGGCGATGTTTGTTTGAACCTCTTTACCCCAGAAGAGAATGAGACATGGCCCAAAGGAAATTGGACCTGAAACAAGTTACACACACACACACACACACACACACACACACACACACACACACACACACACACACACACACACACACACACACACACACACACACACACACACACACATACACATCACAGACTCATGCTCACTAGAGACTGAAGACTAGCCTGGAGGAAGAGCGTTTGGCAGCGATGCACTTATGAGCCTGTGTACATGCACACATTTACACAAACACACTGAGAAAACATTAGCTGCACTAACAGGCTTCGTTGGGCATTTTCTAATTTTACACATTAGTTTGATCCATGTTAATAATTTGCAGTGTGTAAGGATGTCATCATATGTTTTTACTCTTTACTTTTTCATCTTTCTTTACTTTGTGTGTGTGTGTGTGTGTGTGTGTGTGTATATAAAATAGTATAAAGATGTATGTGTGAGTGATTGTGTTGATCCCCGTCTGGTTTGGCGGTAACCTGAAATGCCTGGCTGCTGTGGGAGCAACCTCCCCATTGGCTAGAATCTTCCTCTCCCCTCCCCTTTTACCTCCTGGTGCCTAGCAACCAGCCATTCTGATTGGCTCAAGTGGTGCCTTGCAAGGCATTCTGCTCGGTGATTAGAGCAGTCTGCCCCCTTTTGATTGGCCCTCGCCATGGCGCCAGTAGAAAACAGTCACCTATAGCATGCCTCAACAGTAGGAGAGAGGCCAGAAGTAAACAGCATTGTCTGCAGAAACGCTGTCACAACACGAGGGGGAGGTGTGATGGAGAGTAAGAAAGAGAAAGATGAGAGGAATGAGGAAGAGAGAGATGGGGGGGTGGAGAGGGATACCATTGACAGTGTGGTGTGAGTCATGCTGAGAGGATTGAAGAATGAGGTAATGCCTTATGTGTGGGATGATGTCATCCATAAGAATGCTGACCCCCCCCCCCACCCCCCCAACCCAACAAACACATACACCCCCCTCATCTATTAATCTTTAGAGTGAACAGTTGTAATTAATGCGCTTTAATCTAATGAGCCGAAAAGCTGGTATTTCTGCACACTATTCAATGCAGAACACCTTTTGTTTTGATTGCAGCACCAGAGGGAGTTAGTTAATGTGACTCGCAGAATAATTGTATTGACAGACTGTCGGGCTTGTTCTGTAGACAAACCTAAGTTCATAAAGTCAATAGAATTGAATATTGACAATTGACAATTTTGTATTGTGGCATTTATTTTCATGAACATTACGAAAACTGTTACACCAAATTCCTGTCACTGCAATGTTTTACTTTTCAGTTTTGTAGTTCCCATTCTTGTTACTGCAGTATACTTTTTACTTTTAACTGTATTATAATAAATATGTATTGTGATTACAATGTTTTTTTGTTGTTGTTTTTTTTTAAAATAAGTATAAATTATTGGCATTGCACAATAAACACTATTCAAATATACTTTATTTATTTTCCAATTATACCACGGGGCTGTTAAAGGGTTAGTTCACCCAAAAATGGAAATTCTGTCATTAATTACTCATCCTCATGTCGTTCCAAACCCGTAAGACCTTCGTTCATCTTCTGAACACAAGTTAGGATATTTTTGATGAAATCTGAGAGCTCTCTGACTTCTCCATAGACAGCAATTTAATTACCACTTTCAAGGCCCAGAAAGGTACTAAAGACATCGTTATAGTTCCACTGCAGTCAATAGTTCACATGACTGCAGTGGTTCAACCTTAATTTTATGAAGTGATGAAAATACTTTTTGTGCACCAAAACAAAACTAATGTGGTGCAGTGACGTTGATGCTTATGTGTTCAGAAACCCTTGACGATGAACGAAGGTCTTACGGGTTTGGAATGACATAAGGGTGAGTAATTAATGACAGAGATTTCACTTTTGGGTGAACTATCCTTTTAAGGGTGCGTTCACACTTGTAGTTTGGTTCATTTGGTCCAGACCAAAAAAAAAACAAAAACATTTAGTACTGGTCCGATTAGCGTTCAGATTGGCAATTTTATCACAAACCAAAAGATACCGAACCTAAAGGCATAGGGATGCGTTCACAAACTGATTGGTCAGATTTTATGACGTATTGCCTATTTTGAGACGGAACTTACTGAACAATCAAAACTATGCTGTGTGCTGAGATAAATACGCTTGTTGTGTGTGCGTAGCCTGCATATGATGGTATTTTGGCCAGCTGGGAACTCGTGAAAAGCTTATAAAATGTGTAAAGGAGTCAAAACAACGGCAGGAATCCCTCCGTCACACACAAATGATCTGTTGCGTAGAGACACGTGTCTGATACCTGTGATGGGCAAACTCGTGACTATGACAAGAAAAACTGATATGCGTGAGGATTCTGTCCTTTTTAGGGTCTCATCTTCCTGTTTTTGGTTCGTTTACATGTCTTTGGTCCGTGTTGCATTCATATATCATTTGAACCGCACCAGAGTTCGTTTGGAAGCGGACCCATTTTTTCAGCGGTCTCGGTCCGCTTGTTTGGTGCGCACCAGGGTTTGGATGGCAGCGTTCACTCATATTCAAATGAACCGCACTAACTGAGTAATATCGCCATGGTTCGTTTTAATCAAACCAAACATGACAAGTGTGAACACACCCTAAATGCTTGATTCCGATTGTTTGACAAATGTTTTGGCGTCTGCTATTTATTTATTTATTTATTTATTCAGTAAGTTCAGTTCAGTAAGTTTCTCGTCTGTCAACTGCATTACAGTTCCATATCAATCTGCCGAATTATTTCAGTTATTTCAAAATCCATTTAAAGATGTTTACAAATATGCAAATATGACAAACAAAAGGATAAAAATGACAATTTCCATGTTTTCCTTTATGAAATTTACCTTTTTGCTTTGTCCTTCTTCTGCTCTGTGTTTGCACACATATGGACACAGTCTCTCTCTCTCTAATAACTGCATTTCAAAGCATCCATTACTAGCTCTAAAATGACATTTTGGTATTAGCAACAGAGGCTTGGGATGAGATGCGTAAGAAAGTTCCACATTCAGAAAACTGGATAAATGTCTTGAGGTGTGGTAACCATGGTATAAGCAGAATAATTGACGACAAGCCGATGAATTATTAAAAAATAATTTACACCCTAGATGTAATATGGCCACTGTGCTTTATCTCCTCGGGTATGACTTATTTTTCAATAATTCAGTGGCCCCGTCGTCACTTAATACTTTATTTTTTTTTATGGCTTTATTACAGTGGTTAACTTAACTATCCTAAAAATAGGCTTTTTTTTTTTTTAGGCAAAATATGTAACTTATTTTAATTTTGCAATTGAAATATAACTTTGTGTTCTTGACAGATTTTCCTCAACAGTACAATGATGTGCGAACACACAGCTCTTTGAAGTGTCATTTTGGTGCTGATCTTTTTCTTTCTTTTTGAGTACATGTCAGTGATGTCAACTTCTGATGGCACTCCGCTGATAACCTGAATATCTCAACAGTTGTAAAAAGAGGCAAAATAACACCAAAGTAGGATCAGCAGTTTCAAAATAGTGTTGCTTAGTCTTAAACCCAGAAGAGAATTAGCATTTTCAAGCATTTTTCCACAGAAATTTCTAATGGATTTTTAGAACAAAGGTTTTTGATTTGAGTGAAATCAGGTCTGTCAACCTGATTTCATAAGAAAATGTAACTATTTTTCTAGTATGATTTTTTTTTTTTTTTTTTGATGAATTTGTATGATATGATATGAACATGCATATGAAGTCACCACCAATTTGCCAAAGCGTAAAGTAGTTTTGTTCAAGTAATGTTAACCACAGGCTTTACTTTACTCTTAATTTGAAAACTGGGATTATGAAACCTATCAATTACAGGTTTCCCTACAAATTGACGTCACTGAATGACTTTATAACTGTAAATGTTTTGGTTTGTTGTTTTTCTTGATAGCATGTCATCTGTAGACCGAAGTGTGTTTATTTGATTTTAAACTGTATGTAGGGTGCTCTAAAGTGATTTTTGTCCTGGGAGGAGTGTGAAATGATATGTTGTGTTTGTGCGAGTATGCGTGTGTGGGAGACAGAGATTACCGTGGAACAGGGAAGAGAGAGGGGATTGCGCCTAGCTTGATGTAATGCTATGTGTCAGACTCAGTAGAGCGCTATCATCTGCGGGAGGTCATTGAGTACAGAGGGATATCCTGCCTACATAGACACTCTTCATACTCAAACCTGCTGTGATCCCTTAAGACAAGGGCCAGACTGCCTATGGCTAAGTCTCTCAAATTGAATGTGTCAAACAAGATTCCAGAAGTCATCGCCCATAGCTGAACTGAGTATTTGATTCATGATGGGCTGCTACAGGGTTCAGTCAGATACAATGTGTTTTTCTGCCCCTATGTTCCCTATTCATTAATGGGATCATAACAGCAGAGGTGACCAGATGTTTGCTGGTTGAAAATGATGGCAAACTCTCCAAATTAGGAAAAACTAAATACGGTGGTTGTTGATCAATGTGTGCCAGTATATCTGGGTTTGTTGGGCATGCTATGATTTGCCATAGTTTTACTTCAGTGATGTCAAGTCATGGCACTGGTTCTTGTGTGTCATCCACAACATCAAAGCTGCCCCGATGCCCAGATTTGCGAGCTAAAGAGAAAGATTTTCAGTCAATGTTTTGTGTAAACTAAACATTCTTACACAAGAATTAATATTAAACTTATTAAAAATTAATATTGTTATGAAATGACTTACTTGAATAATTTATACAGACTTATTCATAAAACTGCAGCCTTTGTGGCATTTTAAATGAAATACATGAGCAGTCAACACTAGTTTAACCATTGAAGTGCAGACAAGAACTTTGTCAAGTCAAATATCCCCCATCAGAAAGAGCATTTTCAGCCAGCATTCGGTGCATGAAAAAATAGATTCGTACCATGCGTCCAAAGTGAGAGCTTTTTACATTTGTTTAAACTGTGGTATTTAAACACACTGATATGAGATACTGTAGAGCTTAAATTACACTTTTCATAAATGGCAGCCAACCTTTTGCATTTACAGCTTGAGGTTAAGAGGTTTAAAAGATGTACTTCCTTTCATGCAAGTCATAAAACCTCCTTGTTGTGTTAAAAAAAAAAAAGTCATTACATTTCATGTTCTTCAAGGCTTTGGGAGCCAAAAGGCTACTGGGATCTTTATATAAATTTAACAAAAATATAGTTATATTTAGGGCTGTCAATTTAACTCATTAATTAGTTTAATTAATTACAGTAAAAAATGACACGTTTAAATTATTAATGCACTTGCCCTGCCCTAGACATACGTAGGTCATCTGACATTTCATTCAGTTGACTTATGACATATGATGCAGGGCAGCAACTCATTGTGTGAAGGAGCCTATAGAATGTAGTTAGAATGTCCCTAAAATTCAAGATATGTGGCAAAAATGCCCCTGTGTGAGTTTTTTTTTTTTTTTCTTATTTACATCATATGATATAGTTATATCACACAAGTAACGCTCGCAATATCACATGAGTGCTGTTTTTTTCTGTCCGGAATAGCACAAGTGCAAATGTGAAATTGCCAATGAAAATATAAAGACAAAGCAGAACCGTTCGTCTCTGAGCAAAACACAACGGCATTTCATTTCTGAACCCACATTTTGAACGAATCGAACGAACGAACGACTCAGTGTCTTAATCATTAAGACATTTACCGCCACTACTGGCAGTTTAGTTTCATATTTAGAGTATAATTTCATTTATGTGAAATTATTATATAAAAAATATATATTTTTTTTATAATATTATATAAAAAATCAAATTTCCATATCAAGAAAGAAAGAAAGAAAGAAAGGTATAGTTCATCCAAAAATATATATTCAGTCATTATTTACTCAACTTCATGGTGAAAAAATTTATGTGTAATAAATTCTATGCTGAATCAAGTAAAAAAATTCTTTCTGAAACTACTTTTTGTAATGTTTGTTTGATGCTTTACACAATAATGACTTTAAATTATCTTTTGGGGGTAATTTCTTAGTCAAGTTGGATGTGCGATTAATTTGTGATTTAATTAGATTAATTAATTGCCACATCATGCAATTAGATTAAAAAATTGTAATCGCTTGACAGCCCTAGTTATATTATATTATATTATAGAAAGTAAAGTAATATTTAATAATATAAAAATATATAAATAGAAAAAAAAAGAAAGAAAATTGATTATAGATGTATGAAGTCAGTTCCCAAGGCTGTCCTAGCAGAGTAACTAATGGTGTACTTAACAATTACATTAAAATAACAAATACATTAACAGTTAACTATGTTCCACTTTTTTCTGGAATGTTTTGCTTAAAGTCTGTTATCTTTCTTTAAAGTAAATGTCATTTTTAAAATGTTCATTAATTTATCCAATGTTATGACATTGACATTTTTATTTTATATTAATTATTACTTTATGAATTATGACAAGCTAATCTCTTTTTTTGCCTACATACTAGTTTTTATATAGATATGTCATTTAGTGTAGCTGACGCTGTAGATTTTCAGAGGAGCTCTGTTGCAGCTAATGACATTAATGAAGTTCTGGAAAATGTCTGAGGTTAAATTCTTGCTCTTCTAATTGATTGGCTTTAATTGTTCATTGATTTAGGATGTAGTTGGATTGAAGTCTCACCCAACGTCAAGATCCCATAGAGCTGGAGATCAGGCAAATAGATCACATGATGGATTAACTCAGTGTAGCACAGTGATGAGTCATCATTGCAGCACACACTCTTTAAACCTCTTACCCTCAGTACCACTGCAAGCTCTTTACAAGCCCCGCCCACCCAGACGTGATGGACAGATGAGCTAATCTCTTCATTTCTCAGCCAATCACAGTGACTGTTTTCATTCTCCAGGTGCTTGTTTTCTCATAGTTGTTCAGCTTCCAATTGGTCCGTACCAGGTATCGAGGTTAGATTAAGCGCAACAGGAAGTTGGTGATCTCATTCCCCCCTTCTGTATGTCTGTTTGAGCTGAGATCACTTTTTGGATTAGGGTCAGTTACATTACCCTTATATAAAGGCCTTTTCTCATTATTGGTGCGTGTTGTCCAATTGTCCATGTTTATCCATTAAGGACGTGTAGGATTGTGTAACTCTTCGGACAACGGTAGACAGAGCACCAAATGTTAATGGCATACAGTGTGATAATGCCACACACAGACTCAAAGCTGATTGGTCAAAGTCTCAGTGTTGTCTGTCCCCTTGTCTCTATCCATCATGGTCTGCTCATTGTACCCTCCCTGCTGCTGGTGATCGGAAACATGAAATATTTCCTAAGAAGAAATCATGTGCCACTTCAGCTAATTTACAACAACAATGTGATCAAAAATAATAATAAAATTCTCATGACCCCTTTCTGTTCATCAGATTTTTGGGAACAAGATGTTCATTCCCTCTCTGGACGGAGCTCTGTTCCAGTGGAACAGGGACAGGGAGAGTATGGAGGCTGTTCCCTTCAGTGTGGAGTCTCTTCTGGACTCCTCGTACCGCATCGGAGAGGACACTGTGCTTGTAGGGGGCAAGTCCCTCACCACGTATGGCCTTGGTGCATACAGCGGCAAGGTAACTCAAACAGATGATTTCTTTTTTTTTTTTTTTTTTTTTTCAGTTGTTTTTTAGAACAATAAATGATTGATGTGCTTTTGTGGCACTCTGCAAACTCTTTTATCATATTGTAGTATTGGTTGTCAGCTTTAACCTCCCTCTCTCTTCCTCTGTAGTTAAAGTATATTTGTTCAGCGGTGGGCTGCAGTCGGTGGGGGGACGAGGAAGGAGAGCCAGAGGACGTACTGTTACTCCAGAGAACACAGAAAACTGTCAGAGCTGTGAGGCCTCGCAACGGGTTTGAGAAGTAAGAAATACCCGCAGGCTTTGGCTTCTCTCGCGCTCTGTTGAGCGCTTCGTGTGACCTTGCTTTTGATCTTACAAATGAAACGTAGGTAGATTAGATGCAGAGTACGCTGGGTTGTATCAACATCGCACAGCTTGGCAGCTTGATGCTGAAAAACAATTGCAGAATAGTAGTCATCCTCGTAAAATGCCAGTTGTTTTCTGTTTTCTCTAGATGGAACTTCAGCGTGGGAAACTTTGAGCTGAAATTTGTCCCTGAGATTCAGTCCAATCTCAACTTCCTAGAGGGGGAGGCTTCAAATGGGGAGACATGGCGAGAGGTCAGACGTGAAGCACAGCGTGTCATCCAGGAGGAGACAGACACACAAACCAAAAATCATGCTAATACGCATCCAAACTCGCACACTCAGGTAGAGGGCTTAGACCTGGTCATTAAGGTTTCTGTGCCGGACTGGAAAGTCATGGCCTTCAGCACCAAACCGGAAGGACAGCTGATCTGGGAGCATCAGGTATCACAACTCAACCCATTAGGTTACTAAACAAATCCACAATTAATCCTTTCTCATGATTTCGTTCTCTCTCTCTCTCCTCTTTGTGAAGTTTTGCACACCTATTGCCTCTGCGTGGTTGGTAGGAGGGGGGAAGGTCACGCCTATTAGTCTGTTCGATGACACCTCGTATAACTCCCACACCGAAACTGAGGCTCAGGAGGACGATGACATCATGGAGGAGGCCCGCGGGGCCACAGAGTCCAGCGTTTACCTGGGTAACATGCACTTGATGTGTTTGTTTTACAAGCATGAATGTGTAAGAGACCCTGTTTACATCTGGTATTGAAATTGGTATTGGCTGAATCGATCAAAAGTAGTCAGGTCTAAATACGTGTGTATACGGTGTCCCAAATGTTTTTGTGATCTGTTCACTTAAGTTACATTTAGAGGTGGTCAATGCTAATGGGTCCTGATGCATCCTGGGAAACAGGGAAGAACTGCTTACTGGCCTGTCAATCAACCCTGATAAAAGAAGGGCTGTAACTTTTGCTGTACAAAAAAATAGCTGTTCACTCAAAAAGCTCACTTTAAATTTCTGCTCAGCTGAAATAATGAGCCTTCTGCTTAAAATGCACAACTGAATTATGTATTCTACTGTTCAAAAAGTTTGGGGGGTCAATAAATGAATGTAACAGAAGTTATTATAAATGTCATTATTTGAAATAATGTTCTGTTTTAAATAAATGCTGTACATTTGAAATTTCTGTTCATCAAAGAATCCTGAAACAAATATCATAGTTTCCACAAAATGTTAAGCAGCACAACTGTTTGCAACATTGATAATATTAAGTGTCTCTTGAGCAGCAAATCAGCCTGTTAGAGTGATTTCTGAGGGATCATGTGACTCCTGGAGACTGGAGTAATGATGCTGAAAATTCAGCTTTGCTACCACAGGAATAAATTACATTTTAAAATATATTTTAGTAGAAAACAGTTATTTTAAATGGTTATATTTCACAGCATTTCTGTATTTTCTGTATTTTTGATCAAATTAATGCAGCATTTTGTGAGCATAAGAGACGGTAGTGTATGCACTGACAAAATCCTGTCACAGGAGATGCATTTGAGACTACCAGGTGTAAACGGCAATCTTTCTTGAGAAATAGAGACATGTAATGTGAATCAAAAATGTGTTTTCTCTTTCCATTAAAGGGATGTTTCAGGGTCAGTTGTACCTTCAGTCCTCTGTGAGAATCTCGGAGAAGTTTCCATCGAAGGCCAAAGGTCTTAACGGTTGGGGCAGTAACACGGACATGATGCCACCACCTATAGTCAAATGGAAACCCCTCATTCGTGAGTATATTTCACCAAATACACACAAAATAATGCACTAAAGCTAGAGCAACGTTGTCAATAACACTAGTTCCTTTCCTCCTAGACTCCCCTTCCCGTACTCCAGTTCTGGTGGGCTCTGAGGAGTTTGATAAATGTCTGAATAATGATAAATTCTCTCATGAGGAGTACAGTAATGGAGCTCTGTCAATACTGCAGTACCCATATGGTAAGAACTGTCCTTCAGGCCATTTGGACACTTGGTTTGACCGTTTGTGAACATGTGGTTTGAGAGAGAACATGAACTTATCACCCTCTTCTCTGTTTCCAAATGTAGATAATGGATACTACATTCCATACAGTCCTCGTTATCGTAACCGCCGTGATGAGACGGCAGTAAGTGTTCTGCTGAAGAAGGATGGAGAGGGCTCACCGGTGAGAAGGAAAGATCCTGTGCTGCTGCTGCCATGGTGGAAGGAGATTCTGGGTACCATCATCTTCTGCATCGCTGCCACCACCTACATCGTCCGCAAGTTCTTCCATCCACCCACAAACTACGTGCGGGTAAACAAAAACTGTTCAATACACACAAATGATCTCATGCTTATTATAGTGTGAAATTAATATTAAAAGTCGTGCATGTTGCACTGTTCTTAATTCATCTGTGCAGCAACGGAAGGAGTCTGAGACACAGTGTCAAACTGACAACAAGTTTGAACTGGATGTTACAGAGCCCAAAGAAGTTGTCATCACAGAGACACGTCCTTGTGAATATGTTTCTAGGTAATTGAGCATTACACTTTGAATTTCATATTGATGTCAATATTGATTTGTTGGTGTAGGAGGGTTAATTATTATTTCAGTTAGTTATTTTTGTTAATTTAATCAATTAAAGGGATAGTTCACCCAAAAATGAGAGAAACTGTTGTCAGTTACTCACACTCATGTCGTTCCAAACCTGTAAGACTTTCATTTATCTTTGATACACAAATTATATTTTAAATAAAATCTGAGCAATTTCTTTTTTTCCATTGACAGCTATGCAACTACCAATTTGACGCTTCAAAAAGTTCATAAAGAGATTGTAAAACTAATCCCATATGAATTGAGTGGTTTAGTCCAAATTTTCTGAAGAGATTTGATCGCTTTAAATGATGAATTTAGGCTTTTATTCACATTTAAACACTGATCAGTGAACATAAACATAAACAGAAGCTCAGTCGAACTTGCCTGATGTGTGAGAACAAAACCTCAATGGTTCTTGCCGAAGCTCAAACGTGCTGCGTAACGTGCAAGAATGAACCTCGTTGGTTATCGCAGGTCAAGCAAGCATGCTTGAGCTTCTGTTTCTGACCACATATGTGATATGCGTGTTGTTGAATGTTTATATGTGGGAAAAAAAGCATATATTAAATCTGTTCATCAAATGTTAAGAATAAATGCATTAAAATATGAATAGGAAACTGAAAATATATGTCCTTAAACTATATTTAACATGGTGTTATTAACATTAATGATTAATCAATAATGTATTGGTAATTTTAATGACAATGACCTGAAAGTTCCAGATAACTCATGTAATATATAAAACTCTAAACTCACACCATTGGTTGAGCCAGTGTCCTGCTCAGATGCTCAGATGCATTACACTTCCATTTGGTGCTGTTAGAAATGACAGACTTTACCTTTAAATGAAGTTACAAATGCCTCAGTAAGAGTAACAGTTGGAATTCCTCTTTTAAATAAGGAAATTCAAACCCATTTCTTAAAATAGATTACACTTGTTTGCACATGGTACATTAGAGACTTGCAGTTGCTGAATGTGGAATGCACAGATGGCATCGTGATCATATTTTACTTTTAAATTCTCAGGGGTAAATGCATAGCTTTTATGACTCAAGTGCTCTTGCTGTGCAGTTTCTTCGTTGTTTGAATTTCGATTGTTTTCAAGTGATATTTTAAATTACTAATTACGGTACATAACTGTTTTAGTTTTAGTGTTTTAGGCTCTGCATGCTCTGATGTTGAGCTCATTTGGACGCCGACACACACAGCTGTTTTACTGCACAACATACAGTTGTCCTTTTTAAGTGGTGATTTAGATAAGTAGGACATCAATTCCAAATGAATTTATTCTTAACTGATTTGTGTTTGTTTGTATGCATCAGATACTTGACAGACTTTGAGCCAGTTCAGTGTTTGGGACGTGGTGGATTTGGTGTCGTGTTTGAGGCGCGCAACAAGGTGGATGACTGCAACTATGCCATCAAGAGGATCCGTCTTCCCAACAGGTAACAGTCAACACAAAACATCAATGCTTCATAAAAAGCATCAGTTGGGATACAGGTGTTGTGTTTAATGCTGGGATTGTGATTGTAGGGAGTTGGCTCGTGAGAAGGTCATGCGAGAGGTAAAGGCTCTGGCTAAGCTGGAACACCAAGGCATCATTCGTTACTTTAACGCTTGGCAGGAGAGTCCGCCCCAGGGCTGGCAGGAGGACATGGACAAACGCTGGCTCAAAGACGCCAGGTGTGCAAAATGCTCTTGAACATAAATACAGTCGTGATAAACACAGGATTGTTGCGGTCATGGCTAGCCAGAGAATTTTTAAAGATATGATTTCTGGACCTGTTAAAGTAATGAAAACTACTCTAGTAAATATACATTTTGTGCTTGGAACTAAAATGTTTCATTATGTCTTATCTATCATCTGTCTGTCTGTCTAACAATCTATTATCCGTCTGTCATTTATCTAAATATATAAATTATTTAAATCAGATGTATTTTAGTGAAGCTAGGACATTAATGGGAAGGATCTCTTTTTTTTCCCCCCCTCAGTACTGCTGACTGGCTGCTGAGCTCTCCTGACCACATGGAGGCGTTCTCAGTCAAGGTTCCTGTGACCACTCCTTCTCCGGTGGATTCCTCATGCATGTGTGCTGCTGGCGGGGACACGAGCGTGTGCGTCGGGGATCAGGTGTGTGTGGAAGGCTTGGGACCAGACAGTATGATGTCAGAGCGTGACAGTCAGGCCGACCCAGACGCTGTCCTGGAGGTCTCGGATTCCCCCCACTCTTTTGAGCTCTGCCCTCCCCGCACAGTTGCTCATGGCGACTGTACTTCTTCCTCCTTCGATATCGTATTCGAGGACTCAGGCTGTGAACACCAGGACAATGACAGTGACCTCAGCGGAAGTACACCTGTGCCACCTGCGTGCCTTTCACAGCCTTGCTCCAAACCCCAGTGTAGTACATCAGCGGGACCACCCTCTAACTTACCATCGAGGCCCACCTCTCTGAGCCTGGCTCCCAGCACCCCCTGCCCTGCCACGCGGCCCCCGCTCACACCTAAGGTCTACTTGTACATTCAGATGCAGCTGTGCAGGAAGGAGAACCTGAAGGACTGGATGGCCCAGAGGTGTCTGCCTGAGCTCAGGGAGCACACTCAGTGTCTGGACATCTTCCTGCAGATCGCAGAAGCTGTGGATTTCCTCCATAGCAAAGGACTAATGCACAGAGATCTTAAGGTAGGATGCCGAAAATGAAACGTGATTGCAGTGAGGGGTTTTCTAATGTAAACTGCTCTTTCATTTCCTTTCTTCCTCTTTCGCTCTCAGCCATCTAATATCTTCTTCACAATGGACGACGTGGTGAAGGTGGGAGACTTCGGACTGGTCACTGCTATGGATCAGGAGGAAGACGATGAGGAGCTGAGTACCCTCACACCGATGCCAGTCTATGCCCGTCACACTGGCCAAGTGGGCACCAAACTCTACATGAGCCCTGAACAGGTCAGTTCCAGTCCCTCTGCACAAACTATACACAATTTAGTGTGAAAACAGTGCTGGTGCATGTTTAGCATAAAACGAGCAGAGGAAAATTATCAGATTTCTACTTGGCAGAAGGGTTGTTTTTTTATTTTTATTTATTTTTTTTTTTATTAAAAATGATTCATGTTTGTCTCTTCTCTTCCTTTTTCCCTCTTTAGCTGTCTGGGAATTCTTATTCTCACAAGGTGGACATTTATTCTCTTGGCCTGATTCTTTTTGAGCTTCTCTGTCCATTCCGCACCCAGATGGAGAGAGTCAGGGTAAGACCTCATTTATGTAAGCACATTACCATTCAAAAGTTTGGGGGCGGTAATATTTTTTGTTTTTGAAGGAAGTCTCTAATGCTCACCAAGGCTGCATTTGATTTAAAAAACAAAAGCAAAAACGGTAATACTGTGAAATATTATTACAATTTAAAAATAACCCTTTTCTATTTTAAAATTTCATTTATTCCTATCATGACAAAGTTGAATTTTCAGCATCATTACTCTTCAGGGTCACATGATCCTTCAGAAATCATTCTAATATGCTGATTTTTGGTGCTCAAGAAACATTTCTTATTGTCATTATGAACAGCATTTATTTGAAATAGAAATATTTTGTAACATTATAAATATCTTTAACTGTCACTTTTAGTCGATATAATGCATCAGGGCTGAATAAAAATATTAATTAAAAAAAAAACAAAAAAAAAACTTTTGAACGATAGTATACTCATGTGAATACAAATAGAATATTTGATTAGATTGTACTGAATGGCAAACATCTCACTGATTTTCTTTCAGACTCTCACAGAGGTCAGAGCCCTACAGTTTCCTGCTGCTTTCTGCAAGGCCAATATCCTAGAAGTAAGTTTGTTTGTGTGCCTATACTGCTGGGTATTTTGCAATGGCAGTGGGAGGTGGAGTGGGAGTGACCGTACAATTGGGAAATCCTAGAGATGAAAAAGCACTTCTTCTGCCCCCTATAGGTGCAAGTTTACAATCACAACATCAACATGTCCAGCCTAATGTTTGTTTTCATTCACATGGCAGCAGAATGCAGTTGTCAGACCTGTTTTAGAACACTAAATGTAGAATAGTAAATCTGTTGTTTTTGTGTAGAATGTACCACAATGCATACATACATGTTTCAAAGCAGCTTTACAGAAAATGTTGCCTTAAAGGTGCTGTATGTAATTTGTTTTGACTGTACTGAAGCATATAAATGCCTTATGTTTGCAGATATATAGGAAACATGTTCAGTTCACATACTACTTTCACCGAAAAATAATGCTATAACCAGTTATTCTACTTTGAAATGTGAGTTCCTTGTCGGAATGTCTGTTTTGTTTTGGACGGATAAATCAACTCATCAACTTGCAGCCATGACTGTTGTGAGAATGGAAAATGGGCTTGACTTGGGTTATTCCTTCATACAGACAGTACTCAAACTGATACTACAACCCAGTGGTTCTCATTTTTTTTTGGCCACACACAATGTTTGAAGACCTCTATATAATATTACCAGAACTATAACTATAATATATATTACCCATATTACATAATTAACAGAAACTTGGAGTGCTGATATGTGTAAATTAATTATCCACAATCTAGTGATTCCAGACATGCAAGAACTGTTTTTCATTAAAAACAATAGTTAAGGGTAGAAAAATAAATAAATGTTCAGTGTTTTTTTTTTTTGTTTTTTGTTTTTTGTTTTTTTCAAGCATTTTAATCAAGTTCAATTTTTTTAAATATATATATATATATATATATATATATATATATATATATATATATACAGGGAGTGCAGAATTATTAGGCAAGTTGATTTTCTGATCATATTTTTTTTCCAAGCACATTTTACCAATTCCAATCCACATCAATCTTAATAACTACTATTAATATTGTTTTTAATCATTTATAAGTGATATATAATTGTTCATGAAGGCTGGAAATGAAAAATGCCCTATATTCAGGTGTGCAGAATTATTAGGCAGGTTTTCTTTTACAGGCAAAATGAGCCAAAAAAGAGATTTAACTCAGACTGAAAAGTCAGAAATTATTAAATACTCATGAGAAGGACGCAATACTAATTCAATACTAGAAATTGCAAAGTTAAAGCATGACTAATGGACAGAAAAATGCTCACTGGGTCAGCGGGGTCAAACAAAAACAGCTGGAGAAGCAAAGACACATGTTAACTGCAAAATAATTCAGAATTAAGGTGAAGAATTAAGTGTGAAACAATCAGGAACCCTTTAGTCTCCAGCAACACCATTTTCCAGAACTGCAACCTACCTGGAGTCTCCAGAAGTGCAAGGTGTCAGGATCTCAGAGACTTACGTTAGCTAAAGAATCCTAAAAAATAACCCACTCTTAATAAAAATCACAAGCTGAAGTGTTATAAAATAGATGAAGACTGGGTTTTTATAGGCCTTATAGACAGACAGCTTGAGAGTGACTCCTGAAGGACCAGCACCACAATCTCTTGTACCACTGTTTGAAGAATTTATCTTCCAGAATCTGGCAGTAAGTTTTGGAAGATCATTTTTAGTCCATCTCTGCAAGACGGACATTTCAGGATAAGAGATGGACTAAAAGTGAACTCCCACACTTTACTGCCAGATTCTGGAAGATAAATTCTTCAAACAGTGGTACAAGAGGATGTGGTGCTGGTCCTTCAGGAGTCACTCTCAAGCTGTCTGTCTATAAGGCCTATAAAAACCCAGTCTTCATCTATTTTATAACACTTCAGCTTGTGATTCTTATTAAGAGTGGGTTATTTTTTAGGATTCTTTAGCTAACGTAAGTCTCTGAGATCCTGACACCTTGCACTTCTGGAGACTCCAGGTAGGTTGCAGTTCTGGAAAATGGTGTTGCTGGAGACTAAAGGGTTCCTGATTGTTTCACACTTAATTCTTCACCTTAATTCTGAATTATTTTGCAGTTAACATGTGTCTTTGCTTCTCCAGCTGTTTTTGTTTGACCCCGCTGACCCAGTGAGCATTTTTCTGTCCATTAGTCATGCTTTAACTTTGCAATTTCTAGTATTGAATTAGTATTGCGTCCTTCTCATGAGTATTTAATAATTTCTGACTTTTCAGTCTGAGTTAAATCTCTTTTTTGGCTCATTTTGCCTGTAAAAGAAAACCTGCCTAATAATTCTGCACACCTGAATATAAGGCATTTTTCATTTCCAGCCTTCATGAACAATTATATATCACTTATAAATGATTAAAAACAATATTAATATTAGATATTAAGATTGATGTGGATTGGAATTGGTAAAATGTGCTTGGAAAAAAAATATGATCAGAAAATCAACTTGCCTAATAATTCTGCACTCCCTGTATATATATATATATATATATGGAAAAAATTAAGAGACCACTCCAAGTTCAGAAATCAATGTTAAGTGGTCTCTTAATTTTTTCCATAGCTGTATATAATTTAAATATTGAATTATAAATTATATTAATATTATATTAATAACAAATAATTTTAAATAGTTAATTCTGTCATTAATTACTCACCCTCATGTCTTTCCAAACCTGTAACACCTTCGTTCATCTTCGGAACAAAAAATTAAGATATTTTTTATGAAATCCGAGAGCTCTCTGACTCTAGACAGCTATTTAACCACCACTTTCAAGGTCCAGAAAGGTACTCAAGACATCGTTAAACAAGTTGGCGTGACTGCAGGGGTTCAACAACAAATAAAAATAACTACGCAGTTTACGTTGAAGACACATTGCAGAGCTTCCATGCGTCACGTCAGAACGCCGACTCATTATTGGTCGGCTCCTGCGTCAGCATCACACGCATGTGTCGCGGTGCTCACGTGAACAGTGTCGGCCAATACTGAGCTGCCGTTCTGGCGTAGAACCTGGAAGAGAGAACGTAAACAGTGTAGGAGAATGACACCAAAGGATATTGTTGAATAAAGTCGTTATTTTTGTTTTGTTTTTGTGCACAAAGTATTCTCGTCGCTTCATAACATTAAGGCTGAACCACTGTAGTCACATGGACTATTTTAACGATGTCTTTAGTGCCTTTCTGGACCTTGAAAGTGGTGGTTAAATTGCTGTCTATGGAGGAGTTAGATACCTCTCAGATTTCATCAAAAATATCTTAATTTGTGTTCTGAAGATGAACGAAGGTCTTACGGGTGTGGAACGACATGAGGGTGAGTAATTAATGACAGAATCTTCAGTTTTGGCTAAACTAACCCTTTAAGCCATCCAGCGGTCCCCTCGGAAGTGTGCCGAGACCCCATAGTGTACGCTGCTGTCAGTCGGTCTCTTTATAAATGAGATACTGTGAATCATTCCGCACACTAATATCATTGTATCGGTTTGCATTTCAGGCACAGATGGTGCACTGTATGCTGTCCCGAGTGCCCGCGGAGCGCCCAGAGGCGTCAGAAATCACAGAGTCCCCTTTATTCCAGGAGCTGGAGGTGCCCTGCAGAATCCGACAACGCACGCGAACGTACAGCGCTTCGTCTGCGGGACGACCATCACGGCAGATATCCTCATCAAACTAGAACTCCCTCTCAAAGACACACACATACTGTGCCTCATCTGCGGGATGACAAACACAACCAGTCACCACCTCTTGCAACGCACATCACTCACACACTTTTGTACAGATAAACTGAGCCCAACTAAACAACAGATCATTCCACAAACCTCTACAACTGGAATCGCACACGTCGTAAACGTAAATTAAATCGCTGCCCACTGTGGCATTTGGGCATTCAGTAAATTAGGCCCCTAATCGCATTTCTTTCAACTCCTAGTCAACCGATCACAATCCCACACACACTTGCCGTAGGAGGAGAGTTGTTGTTTCTCCAGTGCTAACGAATGCTGATGAATGACCTTCCTTTGGACGCCGTTCACTCTGCATGTCTTAAACAGGAAGTTGTGCGACGCGTGCGTTCCTGTCCAAACGGAAAGGTGTACGAGTTCCTTCTCTCCTCTGATGTAAATAGGCTTAAATACGAAGCAAGAGAGGCTTTAAAGGTGCTCGTTCAAGACCGAACGCACAAGTTCAGAGGCATTATAGCCGCTCGCTGTTACAGTGTTAGTGGCTAAAGTGCGCGTTACTTGATGAACATGAATTTGCATATGACTGAGTGGATGTGGAAATATTCAAACTGCCTTTATGCTGGACTTTGAGACACGCATGACACGTTTGCGACGGTCAGTATGAGACTTAGAACCGAGACTTTAAAAATCATTCTGTAAAATACTTCATGTCATTAGCACCCGGAAAAGGTAGTTTACTGTATTTTCTGTCATTTAGAAAATTTTTCCTGAAAATTCTGAATAAGAAAGAAGTGCTTTGACTAATCACACAATAAGAAAGGATACAGCTGGAGGAATCACTTCGACCAAATATTCAGCACACACCCTTAATTGTAACACATCAGGTAATGACTGATTGTATGATTTTTCTTACCGATTTTGATTAGAGGGAGTGAATTTTCTTTTGTATATGATGGAATTTTCTGTATAGTAACTGCTTTTTATGACTTTTTTCAACTTCTATGGACATTTTTTTCCTAAGAATTGTTGTCAAAGTTTGAGAGAATGGCGATAGAGTGGATTGTGGCGACGGATTGGATCTCCAGAGCACCGGGTGCCTCTGCACCTTCAGGAGCAGCTTCTGTATGTATGTGAATACTGGCGTGTTTCCTGAACGGGCCATATGCTGCAGAACGGACATGAGATTATGACCTTTGACCCTGTAATCCACGTCAGGGACCACTTTGTGAACCCTTCACCTTTTAACCTGTATCTGTGAACCCTCCCCAGTGAAGACGGCAACGAGTGCTGATCCTGTTTGTTCAGATCACTGTGGCAAATCCTTCCAACAGATCTTTCCCGTCTAATAATTCTCCTCAGTCCTTGGTTTAAATCAATTTTATTGATGCCCGCTTCATTATTGTTAATTTAGCATTTGGTTTTGACCATTCAGTTTGTCCAATGTTCTTTTTCTTTTTTTCTTTTTTTTTTTTTTTTTTCTGTGACTGTCGAAATCCCCGTTTCATGTTCACGTTCTTTAGCCGAGCCATGTCTCTTGCAGTTTATGTAAATATGTTTGTTTTTATTTATGTTGACTACAAAAATCAATCCGTTTGGATTGGTTGAGGTATAAATAAGGTATATGAATGCACTTCATCCAGTGGAGTGCGTTGAAATATTGTGACTTCTTACAAGTCAATAATGTAATAAACGTTCTATGATGTTTGTAAAAGTGTTTTTGTTTTCATGCTTTGTCTCAAAAAGACATCTAACATGAATATACACAATAATGTTTTGGATGCACTATGCTGAAATATAATGAAACTGAATTCAGTCCAGGATTCAGCAGTTTCCTTCTGTAAGATGTGCTAAAAATCTAAAGCTATTTTTCTTAAATTAACATCTTGATGTTGAATTGAAACCCCTTAAAGGTGCTAAAGAGGATGTTTTGTTTTATACATTTTCGCAATATTACTTGAAACTGTCTTTACTAACTGATAAAAGACCATTTATTAGGTGCACTGAAAGGAATAATATTAATATACATCATCTGTGCATGAGGTAGGGCCTTAAAAACATCAGCCAATCGTTTACACGATCATCGCGTAAACGATTGGCCCTCTGGCTTGTCAATCACTGCCGTGACGTTAGACGAGCGCGGCTGCGCGCTCCAGTAACTTTCCACACTCCACAGGCGCTGCATGCAATGTTTTTGTCAGGAGACAGGAGTAACGACTGCAGATTATGAGTTACCTGCGGTGAGTCCGACATAATGAATCCACTAACACGACACAGCGAATGCCGGTGGTAAACACTCGTGTTCCAATACTCCTGCACGAGTTTTGGGAGGCGTTCCCTTGAAATGAGCTGTGAAAACTCTTTTGAAACTTTGCGTTACCATGGAAACAGTACTTTAAATTCTTTTAGCGAGCTCCTCCCCTAGTGGGTGGTGTCAGGTTTCGTATTACAAAATTTATTTTAAAGATCCCCCTGTAGTGAATAATTTTACCCCTTAAAACTTATCTTTGATCACCAAAATGACACCTTTAAACATTTTTTTCCTGTAAAAAAAAATTTCTTCATGCCTTAAAATAGCTTGAATGTAACTCTACTCCCTTGCCTCATTTATTATACGTGGATATATGAATATGCTAGTAAGCCCCGCCTCCACTCACTCGCATGAGCTCAGAGATCCACTCGGTAAACTTACTGAGGTAAACGCTGCACAATGCACTCTTTACAATGTCAGACACATAACAGTAATTAATATGATTAGCCTTTTGCTTGACTACATTAACATTAGCAACATGTTATTAGCTATTTGATACACAAACCGTGTTCCCATTAGCGAGTCAGAACAATCGGTATCATTAGAAACACTTTGAACACGTTAACGTCAATGGAGAAAGGCATATAGTTCATAATAACATCGTAATATACATCATACACCCGCTATATTGCCAAATCTACCCGATTTTTTTATATCAACAGAAAAACATGGAGTACAGATATATTCTCTAGAGACTCTCCTGCTCCAGAGCGGTCATGGTTAATGATGTGCTAAAGCCCGCTGGAACGACAAGGTAGTTTGTGACGCCAGAAACGCCAGCGATTTCAAACCGTGGATTTGAGACTGTATTTTTTTTCACTGCAGTTTTAAATAGAAAATACTCAGCAATGCTGTTGACTTATGAATTTGCACATGGTTTGTCTTAAAGCATATTAAAAACACCACATAGACACATAAACAACATTAAAAACTTGATTTTCATCACGGGGGGACTTTAACTACTTTATAATAAACCTTTTTTAATCTTGACAAAACACATATCGTCAAAAAGGTCTTGAGTCTTACGGTTCCATATTTGCCAACTGTTTTGTGATAGAAGTGATATCATATTTGGACTAAAATTTAAAAAAAAATTATTACAGGAGAATACATAAAAAAATCAATAGTATGTTGGTGACACCCAGTGGCTATTTTTGGTACAACGCCTAAACAAAATCTCATTTTTGTGTAATCAACTTGAAATTTGGAACACAACTTGGTTAGACATATGGCTTTCATTTGATAGCAATTTTAAAGTAAAACATATTAGATAAAATATAAATTTGACATAAAATAACATGTTTAATACAGTACATTTGATTTACAGTAAATTTAAACTTTTATAACTATTTCATACTTTTTTTTTCAAGTGCACTTCACTTTTTCAAGTTTCACTTCAGCCATAATTTGAAAAAAAAACTAAAAGTACAATCCATATACTGAAAACCCAAAGGCGAATGTGAATTTTTTTTTTTATACTATAAATATATAAATGTATATATCTGCAACAAGTTAATTACAACATGTATATATAAAATATAATAATAATAATAATAATATACTCCAAAACAAACCATATAGGGTGCATAAATTACATGAAACATCAATAACGAAAAAGCACAATTATAAAGCAGCAATGAAATGATTCTTTATACATATTTTATAACATATTAAAGAAGAACATTTTTCTGCTAGATGGGATAAACCATTCCATAATTTAATACTCCTAAATCGTATAGAGTATTGACTTCTACGAGTGAGAATTTTAGGAAGATGAAAATCTGAACATTGACAAGTTAAGTGACATCTTAAGTTGTTCTGGAATGTTACCTTCACCTGAATATATCTTATAAATAAAGACACAAATTTGAGAAATGTTAATATCATAAATGGTAAGAACCTGAAGTTTCTGAAATAGAGAAACAGATGGAGAATATGCATTTGACCGGGTTGCAATCCTAACAAAACTTTTCTGAAGGATAAAGACTTTTTGAAGAGTAATAGGAAAAGTGCTTGCCCAAACTATATTACAATAAGAAAGATACAGATAAATGAAACTATAGTAAAGAGTAACAAGATGCCTAACCCTCCTTATTATACCAGTGGATTTCTGTATGTTTCTGCTCACGTAGTCAGCTTGATCCCTCCAACTCAGACTCTCGTCAACAAAAACTCCCAAGAATTTCGCAGTTGACACTTGAAGCACCTCAATACACTCAACTGTAATTTTTGATAAATCCTTAGGGTATAATTTTTCACCACTAAAAATAATAAAGTTAGATGCACTCATGTATTTAAATTAAACCAATTAGCATAAGTGATTAGACCATCATTTGCATTCTTAATCAATAAATTAAAATTTGAGTGAGAGAGAACAGGTTGTGTCATCCGCAAACATTATTGGAGTAAGAATATTTGACAAATCATTTATATAAATAAGAAATAGTAAGGGTCCAAGAATGGACCCCAGAGGAACCCCACAGAGTAGTCTTGCTGTACTAGAATAGCAACCCTTAAAACAAACAAACAAACTGTCTTCTATTAGACATGTCATTTTTCAACCATTTATATGTAATATCATGAAAACCATATTTATACAACCTTTCCAATAAAATGTAATGATTAACTGTATCAAAATTCATGATTTTCAAGTGCAAGAGTCACATTGTCAATCAGGTGAAGCAAAGCCATATAAATAGAGTGTTTTTACGGAATCATACGGATGATTATAAAGAATAGAATTAGAATTCTAATAGAATAGACTCTAAAAGAAACTGTTTTTATACAATGTTTTTCTAAAATTTTTGAAAAACATGGCAAAATAGATATAGGTCTGTAGTTGTTAAAACATTGAGGATCATCTGCTTTAAACAGAGGAATAACTTTGGCTATTTTTAAATCTTCAGGCACAATGCCTGTTTTCAAAGAAAGAGAAAATATGAGCAAGTAGTGCGTGTGAATCCCACAAAAGGCCACAAGGGCACGCTGTTGAACTATAGTTAGATTATGTTATTTACACACACTAAATGAATTGTGGAATGGAACCGTATCACATACAGTTTGCATTTATTATGATGAATCGTTTAAAAAAAGAGCTGTAGAGAATTATGCTTAGTTTTTAATTTGTTGTCTCGACCACGTATATATATCCCACACAGAATAAACCCATTTCTACTGCATGTATCATATTGATTTATTCCAATAATATTTAATATTATTGTAATTGTTTATAATATTTGCTCTGAGCTATATGTCACAATTATTTCATTAAATTCCGCGCTCATTATCAATCAATGCGCACTTCCGCATCTCTCGTACTCGTCATTTCCGGGTGTCAATATGCGTCTCGGTACTGCAGCGATAAGCATCGGTAAGATGTGAACGAGAAGAAAAGATAAAAGATCCGCCTCCAAAGAAACCACGGGCCACCGACAGAATCGACGACACTACTTTCCGTTGTCTCCCGCCATCCGATAGTCACTAGCAGCGGATTCGCCACTGTTTGTCAGCCGTTTCTGTGCGAATGGCCGCGGAGGTTCGGAGGGCCCTTGACCGGGGCTGGTGTCTGACACACGGCCTGGCTCGCGTAGGCCTTCACGGCACCGTACTGCGATCTCTTCTCTTCATCACAGCCCTCAGCGGACTGGTACGTCTGCCCGCGGCCACGGAGGCCAAGGAGTGCGATAAGCCGTGCTTGAACGGCCAGTGTAACACAGCCAGCGGCGTGTGTGTATGCGAGCCGGGATGGGTCGGGGAGCAGTGCCAGCACTGCGGCGGCCGCTTCAGGTGAGACACAAACGGCTCTTTTTCACAGCTGATGCTCGTGACATTGACGCGAACGCGTCTAATGCGTGAAGTTCGTTCAGAACGCTCTGTAACTTTTGTCAGGGCAAGGTTTATGCGTATTATGAAAGCTCATGTTAAGGAATTATGAAGATGTGTCTGGAATCTGATGCTCATACATGCTGCTCTTTAACAGGGTGCTCAATTTAAGTGTAAACGAAGCCTTGAAGCCCTCAAAGTTTATATATAAATAATATAAGCGGCGTGCAGTGTTGTTGTGAAATGAGGAGGCAAAGTCCTCACTGCCTTTTGTTTATTTCTAATCCAATATAAACTGTTGTAGTTACTGTGACACATTCTATAGGTTAAATAGCTTAAGAAAACATTAGAATTTACACCATATAAACAAGTTTTTACACTTTACACATTACACTTTACATTTTACATTAATTCATATTATTTATTAAAACCAAGTATATTCTCCTTGATTTAGTTACTTTTAAGCATTTTTACTTTTATTGCAAAATGGTAGAGCTAACTATAAGAACAGAGTAACAAATACCATCTTATTTGTGTTTACTTTTTAATTGTCTCAACTTATTTTAGACAGTGTCACTTTAAAAAAAGAAGTGATTTATACAGTTTTTAATGTCATATTTCATAATATTTTTATTATGTTTGGACGTATGGATAGGAACCGCAAGCACTCAAGCGTTTTCCCTTAGGATCAGTATCGAACGTTACTTTGACAAAGCATAGTTATTGTCGTAATTTATTAAAAAAAGAAGTGATTTATATAGTTTTTAATGTCAATATTTTTATTACATTTGCAAATTTGTGTTCCTTTAAGGATGTATGGATAGGAACCGCAGGCACTCAAGCGTTTTCCCTTAGGATCAGTATCGGACGTTACTTTGACAAGGCATAGTTATTGACGTAATTTATCACTTAATTGCGCACTTAAATTTTGCAAGTGTGTCATAAAGTTTCGAAAAGTGCTTTATATAGTTTGTTTGCAAACTAAGGATGCCAGAAAAACAGTTGATTGGGCCCCTAAAATTATGCTGACAGAAATGCCCTTAAAATGTTGACTTTCCTGAAAATCGCTGAATATTTTGCACCCTGTTCATTAATAATTGTTATTGTCAAACATGATTTGAGTCTGTGTTCTCATACTAGGTTGGTAGTATGATTTAAACTGTTTTTGTAAACTGCATAAAACTGACAAGATCAACTTCACTATGTATGAACAGTAGGCTAATATTTTAAGGTTGCATTGGAGTATGATGTTTGCCACATCCTGCTTCATCATGGGATGTGACTCACTGATGGGCAAAGTCTGGCAGAGACACTGGTTACATTGGAGGCTTTGGGTCATGCAGGGTGAATCGGCTCCAAATAGCTGAGAAGAGACAGGCAGACTGAAGCCAAATGATCATGTGGTGTCAATCATGAATCTAACACAGCCACGCTGGAGGCAGAGACCGTTCCTAACATTCTGCCATTTCATCTCGTATCAGGAATGTTCCCGTCTTTCTAATGACCAGGAATATAGTCTATGGAACAGAGTCTAAATTCACTAGAAGCTGTGTTTTCAACACACTTCACCAGAATAATGATGATAATAAACTGTTATTTTGACTCTCTTCACAGATTAATTCATAATCCGACTGATCCGACAGTGATAGGACCCAGTGTTGTTACTGCTAACAAAAGTAAAACTAAAATAGTTTTCAGTATTTGAAATAGAGCTGAAATAAAATAATCTTAAACTTAAAACACTTGAATACGTTGCCTTGGCAACTTACTGAAATGCATAAGTACTATAATTACTAAAACTACAACTGAAATAAAAGTAAAGCAAAATAAAAATATGAAAATCAAACTAATAAATATAGCTGCGAGCAGCGATGGCGGGCCCAAGCCCGGTGGCACCGCCACCCCGGTGGCTTCAGGGCAACTGTGCACAGCGGGCAATAGGCACTTAAAACGGTTAAACATCAAAGGACTATGTCAAATTCACTCCACATTTACTGCACTACAAGGTGCCACTATAGAGCCCCTCCTCCCTGCCCATTTTCAAAGGATTACATGTGCCAAGTTTTAACATTATTCTGATGAATTTTGAAGCAAATCAGGTAAAAATAAGAGGGTGATCTCAATGTATGCTGAAAGTGACACATTTTCTGCTTCCAGTTGGTGGCGCTATTACTTTGAATCACAATAGTCACATCCATGTGATCAGCCTTGTACAACGAAGACTAAGCCGAAGTTTCATCAAAATCAATTAATGTATGCAGAAGTTATAACACTTTGTTTCCCTTTTCTTGCCATAAATTCGTTGCCTCGCCACGGCCAAACCGTTTGAGATATCCAAAATCCGTTTGCAATTAAACAACTTCAATGTGTTAGCAACAAGTTAAAAAAAGTTTGGTGTAAATTGGATAAACCCTGTAGGAGCAGTAGTATAAAATTCATAGCCTGTTTTTTCAAAAAATTAACATTCAAACCAAAATAGCTGACTTCCTGTTGGTCGGAGCTAATGAATGTAAATTAGAAAATTGTCCGGCTTGATGAGAACAATATGTGTACCGAGTTTGGTGATTGTAGGAAAAACTAACCCCCCCACTTTTGTCAAAAGGTGGCGCTACTGAGCCCCTCCACCACGCCCATTTCTATGGCTTTGTCCATGTCTACTGGTTGACAATATTGATGTGTGTGTCGAGTTTCATGCAATTTGAAGCATGTTAAGAGCCTCAAAAACACTCAAGAATATTATTACAGTTTGACCTGTTGCCATGGCAACAATATTTCAAATATCAAAAATCCTGTCATAGGTCTACATCTGCTGTGTATTGACATTACACTGATGAAGTTTGAAGCAAATCAGGTAAAAATAAGAGGGTGATCTCAAAACATTTCAAAAAGTGATACACTTCCTGCTGCCAGTTGGTGGCGCTATAACTTTGACTCACAATAGTCACATCCATGTGATCAGACTCCTATAACGAACACACTCGTGAAGTTTCATAAAGATCAATATATGTATGCAGACGTTATAACACATTTCCTGTTTCCTTTTTCTCGCCATAAATTCGTTGCCTCGCCACGGCCAAACCGTTCGAGATATCAAAAATCCCCTGGCAATTTTTAATCATCAGTGTCTTGACTTCATGCTGACCGAGTTTGGTGGCGATCGGATTAATCGTCTAGGAGGAGTATATCAAATTCCAGAGCATGCGTTTTTCAAACAACCCTTAATAGCTGACTTCCTGTTGGCGTGGTGTTTAACTTAGAGCACGAAAGTTGTTCGGCCCGATGAGGTCTATATGTGTACTGAGTTTCATACTAATACGTGCAAGCGTGTTTAATATATGGACCAAATTTTCAGACTTTTTTCAAGGGGGCGCTGTCGAGCCCCCCTGCCACGCCCGGGTACCAGCCTCTCCGGCGTCCTAATGGCCGCGGATTCCAATGTGTGTGCCAATTTTCAAGAGTTTTTGAGCATGTTAAGGCCCCCAAAAAGCCCCGGAAGACGGAAAAAAAAAAAAAAAAAAAAAAAAAAAAAAAATAATAATAATCCTTAGAAGAACAAGAGGGCCCTGCGCGAATTTTCGCTTGGGCCCTAAAAATGACAAAGGCACATAAAATTACTAAAACTTAAAGGGTTAGTTCACCCCAAAATGAAAATTCTGTCATGAATTACTCACCCTTATACTGTACCAAACTTGTAAGACTTTCGTTCATCTTCGTAACACAAATGAAGATCATTGACTGCCTTTGCAACTACCACTTTGAGGCTTCAAAAAGCTCATAAAGAGATCATAAAACTAATCCATATATATTGAATTTAGGCTTTTACTCACATGTAAACATTGATCAGCGAACATAAGCAGAAGCTCTACCGAACGTGAATGACGCACAAGAACAAACCTCTTCCTGAAGCTCAAACGTGCTGCGTAACACACGAGAATGAACATTATTGGTTACACAGCATGTTTGAGCTTCTGGAAAGTTAACCCTTTAAACTAAAATTAAATTGAAAATTAGCCAATATTAAAAAAAGGATTTGATCGTGCTGTTAAGTGTGACAACAGTCATCGCCAGACTGTTGGCGCCCTCTGTAGGCTTTTGTTATAATACATAATGTACATAAGTTGATTGTTTACATAATGTATATTACATTATGTATTTATTTATTTTTTTCAGCGTTGTCCAATAAAAGCATATTATTTAGGGATGTGACTGAGGAAATTTTCGCACTGGTTAATCGACGTGGGACAACGCCGGTAATACCGGGCAGTTGGAGTTTTTCCCCTCTTTTTCCACCTTGCTTTTACATCGCTAGCGATGCATGTACACTGGCAATTTCAATGAATTCCTATGGAAGCTCAACATCCAGCTCTGCTACGCTCGCTCCGTGCCAGTGGACACTCACCATTATGAGTGCCAGCGCGGCCATGTGCATTTTGCTTTCGAATTAGCGCCAATTCGGTTGTGGCAACTGTTTGAATGGTGGGTTCATTATTGTTCTTCATGAAAAACACAACAACAAAACAGTACAATGACAAATTTGCTGAAATAGGTGCTTTTACATTTCGCTTTTGATGCAAAAACTTGAGAAAATGAGATCCAGGCAATTGATGACGTTGAAGAAAAATTATTTATTGATTTTACTTAAATTTAGCCTCACACGAAAACTTCAGTCGATAATGAAAATATTTAATAAAACCAAAGGTAGAATAAAATTCAGAAATCGAACATCTATATAAGAACATTCTGAAATCTGAGTTTAGTAATCTGGAAGAAAATCATTAGAGACGCAAGATGCAAGTCAAGATAGCAGGAAAGGGTACCAATTGAGAGAATGAGCCTGGTTTTATACCTTAAGATTGGGAAATGACTTGGGATCCGAAGTGCGCATTGATTGATAATGAGCACGTAATTTAATGAAGTAATTGTAACATATAGCTCAGAGCAAATATTATAAGCAATTACAATAATATTACATATTATTGGAATAAATCAGTATGATTAATGCAGTAGAATTGGGTTTATTCTGTGTGGGATATATATACGTGGTTGAGACATCAAATTAAAAACTAAGCATAATTCTCTACAGCTCTTTTTTTTTTTTTTTAAATTCATCATTTTAAATGCAAATTATATGTGATAATGTTCCATTCCACAATTCTGGTGGATCAAAAATGTAAAAAAGACCCTTCCAGGTCATGTTTAGATAGATAAGAAAAGGTCAAAGTGAACATTTCCGTTGTTTTGGAGGATTTAAAGAAATTGTGACATTTCATGATTTCCTGCTATCCAAACAGTCATTGGGTAATTTTATGGTCTCGTGACGATTGACATTATCAGATGTAGTAAAAACACCCAAAAATAGCCCTCCAAAACGGTGGGTTGACACCTTCGTCAGAAAAATAGAACCTTTATAGAAAGTCAGAAAAGTTAACCTTTTTCAAAGATTCCCTTCCATTTGAATACAGAGATACAAAATATTAATGCAGAAAAAGTACAAAGTGTGATCATTTCTGAGAACATCTACCATCTGGTAAAATTTGGCAGGAACCCAACTCAACCACAAATGTACCAAGCCCCCCCCCCCTTACCGAGGTAACTTAACTGCTCGATGTCGCAGAGTTCAACAGGTGAAAGAAACACAGTAAAGATCAAAATAACAAAAGAGCATAATAAGGAGTAAATATGTGATTATGCTTGACTATACGTGATTATATGTGAGTAATTAAGTAAGATTATACGAATACTTGAAATCATAAGTAACATTAAAAATCATAAGCAATAAAATGATAATGAGTGATTAACATAGAATATGAATAAATGAACATGCATAAATGAATATTGACCATTTTGGTTCCACTAGCTTTGAAATCGGGTCTTCCGCCATAGTCTTGTCAGTCAGAAGAGTGAGGTGAAGTGAGGTGAAATCTGTCTCCTGCTGCTGATCTGTGCGGTGACTCTCGTTCGGCTCACGCTGCATTGAGCAGACGCATTCAGTTTTGTCGTGTCTGTTCTCTAACTAAAATAAATGATTTTTATTACTATAAAAAAATTCTAAACGACAGTGGGGGGCGATGCCGCGGTGAGCAAGTGATGTAACTGGCGTTGCGGCTGAACACTGGTAACACCGACTATCGTAGCAAGCCTAATATGATTACTTGGTTTTGATACTTTAGTTGAACCACTTATTATTGTCTCATTGTTTATTATATATGTGTTTTAAGTCATTTTAAAGACTATTGTTCACTTACGTCTATTTTTATTACCACAAAAAAAATATTATCCGATTACTCAATTAATTGACAAAATAACTGATTACTCGATTACCAAAATAATCATTAGTAACAGCCCTAGATAAGTTAAACAGTCCCTCCAGAAAAACATGATTATGTGATCACCTGATTTAATGCATAATCAGCCAAAGTCTGCATATTTATGCGGGGGTCGCATTTTTTCAAATATGCCGCACTTTTGCCGCATAAATTGCCGATTTCAGTAAGCAAAATATGCGGGGCTAACATGATTTCATAATCCCTGTATTTTCATTGCAAAAAGTCACATATATCTTAGCAGAAAGTTGAAAAATGTTCCATATTCCATCGCATTTTTTAAGAAAACGTGCCGCAAAATCAATGACTTTTGCCCGCAACAATCACAAAAAAATCTGTGTTTTTCTGGAGGGACTGGTTAAAACATTTCAAAATGCACCTGCATTGTTTCGCATTTTCGGACTTTCAGTCAAATAAAGGACTTTTTTCCAGTCATAAATTTCGTCATTGAAGATTTCTCAAAATTAGTGTTTAAAGATTGTCTCGTTTCATTCTCGTGAAACCAGTATTGTGTATCGTCTCGTCTTGTGAGCTAAGTGTATCGTCACACCCCTAATAAAACATAATTTTCCAACAATAAAATTGTGGCCAGTGATAATGCCGAGTGGCTATAGCGAGCAAAAAATGATGTTGTATGTGTGACTTTTGATATGGGGTGTCTCTGTATATGAGACATGCTGTTTTCAGATGTTGCCATGATTAATGGTGATTCTAGTACCATGGTAATACAACCTTTCTGGACATTTACCATGGTAAATTGTGTTTCTTAAACGTGTTTCATGTTAATATTTTTTGGAATACCATGATACGTGAATACGGTAATCATCGGGTGACAGTGTCATGGTATATTTCACAGTACCATAGTAATGCCACAATACTTTTTAGTAAAAAGAGTTCAGTATTTGTGAAATTGAGTATGGAAGAGCCTACTGTGTCTTAGTACATAACTGCATTTTTTTCTTCAATTCATAGGTATCTGTTAATAGAATTTGGTCCCCGTGTTTGAAATCGCAAGAAGAGAGGATGCGTATTCTGTTTGAAAGCGTGATGCTGTCTAATTTGCTGGCCCATTCATAATTCCATAACATAATTATCAGCAACAGGATCTGCTTTACTAAATGGCCTCTTTTTAGTGGATCATTTGTTGAAGTACAGAAGCCTGACTGTTTTCTCCACACCAACCCTCAAACACATGAAACATCCATTCCTTTCCCAGAATGTCGCCCTGACCGGAGACTGCATTTCTTCTGAACACCGTCTGATGGTTTGTTCTGTGTAACAGCTGGGTGCAGCTTCACAGTATATCCTGTGCCGCTCACACTAAGGCTACGTTCATACTGCAGGCAAATGTCTCCCATTTTTTTGCTCGTATGTGATTCAGATCTGTTTTTGCCATGATGGTGTGAATGGCACAAACCACATGGAATCTTATCTTTTCAATTACAATTTGGGCCACTTCCATATGTTGTCCTAAATCCAATACAGGTCAGATGTTCTGCAATGCGACCTCAGTTTGAACGGTCAAATCGGAATTCATGCGACTTTTACGTCACTCTAGATCAACATTCGGATGTGGGTCAGTCCAGGACTATGATCTGTTCACACTGGAACCTGATATTGGCCACATTTAAAACCACAATGTGAACAGCTATACAAAAAAAAATCAGATCTGAGCAGTAAATCGGAATTGAGCACTAAGGTTTGCAGTGTGAACGTGGCATAAGTACTCTAGCTCAGCAGCTCCGTCTACACTTAATCTAATTCTCAGTAGACCCAGGTTTGAAGTCACTTATGGCAGACAGGCATTTCTGACATTCTTTCGTCTGTCTTCTATCATCATAAAGGCTGAATAGAGACTGACAGGAAAAAGCACAACAGCTCAATTTTTTGCCCATTATCAAACGTCTGCTTTATTTGAAGAAATGCATGATGTGATTTTAATTGTTAATGATTCTAATGGGACATTGTTGAATGATGATCTAATTGGCTGGGTGGAAGATTGCTGTGCTCCGTCGAGAATCTCATCTCAGTGATGTGTGTTTGTCACAGCTGTCTGCTGGAGAGTGTATGTGCAGCTCCCACAGGATTGTGGGTGTGTTAATGAACTGTGTTTTTTTTAATGTTAACAAAGCTCCTTGAGACTGCAGTCGGAGGCTTAGATACCTCATTGTCGCACAAACTGACACACACACACACACACACACACACTTGGCTGTATATCAGTACATCCTTCATATTGAGGTGTCACAGTGTACCAGTACTGACAATAATCGTGATATTGATGTTGTAATAGTTCTACACATTTGTGGAACTATTTAGTGTTCTACAAATGTGTTTGGTGTTCTGAACTCTTCGGTGTTCTACACATTCGGTGACATTTTGCAGCTAATGTATGTACAATGTACGAAGCGCAGCGGATTGAGCGTGACTAACTTGAAGGCATTGCAAAATCTGCATGTGAAAATCTTAAGCTCTCAAGCAAAATTCCAGATCATGCAGATTCTAATTGAAATGACTAGATTTTGACAACGGAAAAAAATTCACTGAACAAAGGTAAATGTGACTGCATCTTAACACTGGTTGATCCCTTTTTTTCTCCAAAATTTCTGTAGATATCACCATAATATTGTAATAGTGAAATTTTGTGGCCACTATAGTAGTGAAAATCAGATTTTGTTACAGTCCTAGTTCATAACATGGTATAAAGGAATGGTTGATTCCAAAAAAAAAAAAAGAAAAGGAAAAAAAAAAAAAGGAAAATTGTCATTTACTCAACCTTATGTCATTCCAAACCCCTAGGACTTTTGTTCTTCTTTCCTTGCCAAACTGCTAAACTTCTTCTATGTTACAAGAAATACAAGTTTGGAATGACACACGGGTGAGTGAAGGATGACATAATTTACATTTTAGAGTAAATAACCCTATTATAACTCTACTCATATTGCTAAAACATTACTGAAACTAAGATGCACGTACCATTCCTGTTTTCACCGTTGACCCTTGAACATGACAAGCCTGTTATATTGTTCATTTTAATGTCCAATTAAAGTTTTAGTGAAGGCTGTTAAACTTTGATTACATAATCGGTGCACTGTAGCTGGTTTACATTGTGTTTCATATAAACTAAACTAACAAATAAACAACTAAATATTTTACGCAATTAACGCAGAAACCACTTTTTTCCATTCCTGAAGTAGCTATGCTAATATCTCGCTAACATTGCAGTATATGATCATGCTATCTGAGTTTCTGCAAAGCAAGAAAGATCAGCCGGTCTACATGTAGGCCTATCCTATGAGCAGAGACGCTCACTTCCACTTGCTTCTCTGTGGATGTGACTCGTGACTCTCTTTTCATAGTTCCTAGAACTATTGGCTTTTTTTTTTTTTGCCGTGTTCGCACCGCAGGAACTAGGAATGATTTTAGTTCTAGGAACTCCTTTTGGGGGAACTAAATTAGTTCCTACTTCAGAGTAGGGTCTAAACCAGCACTATAGGAACTATCAGTGACGTGAGTGTACGTTGATTGGTCAAACGCATGTCAAACACCGTTTTTTAAAAAGCCGTGTAAACATATTTACTTCACGAACATGGAAAACAGTGATAACGGCATATACCTGTTGTCTGCAGGGTTGGTTTTTTTTCTCCACCTCGATACTGAAAGTTGTCATAGGAGATTTCGTCTCTTAGCCCCAATTTTTGCTCTTTCAGTCGTGTAAATTATACATTCACTTTCCATCTTTGTCTTCAGGAAACCCATAACACACAACAAATACAGCTCCAATCATGGTGTCCTATTCCTATTCACAGTTCCTATTCCTGGTGCGAATGCAACCAGGAACATGGCATGGAGGATAAATTAGTTCCCGGGGAACTATCCTAGTGGTACTAGCTCCTATAGCTGAGTTCCTAGAACCATTCAGTGCAAAAGTCCCTCATGTAACGTGTAATGGCTAAAAAAACAAAATTGCATGCATTTACCAAAACATTGTTTTGCTTGTGCTTCAGCTATGTGTGACTGTATGGTTATCCTACTGCTCATAAAACATTTACTACAAGGCTTAAGAGATATAACAAGTTTAGATGAAAAGGATCTCAAGCTGACTAGCTAAAGACGTTACTGTAGCTTTACCCATTAATAGACACGGTACTTCCTTGAAAATAAATTCCAGCACATGCTTTACAATAAACTCTGTTAGAGAGCTACATATGGCAATTTATCTGTTCAATAAAACAATTTACTCATCTGTTGAGTAATAAAAACTCTATCTCCTCGTTGCTTTTACATTTCAAATCCCTCAGTTCATCTCCGAAAAGCCAAGCCAATGTTGATTCTTGTTTTATTACGAGCTCAGTCGTGTTTTCTCTTTTTTTGCCAGCAGACTCTCATCTGTTCAGCATCTATTTTAAAACAGATAATTCCCAGAAAGTTTGAGATTTAGTGTGCTCCATATCAACCGTTCTTGCTCGTTGTGACAACTAACCTATGCTAATTCCCACACCATACAAGAGTCAAAGAAGCCAAAGCAACATCATTCTATTTACGGATATTATGAGACATGCACAGGCGAGACATGCATTTACACAATTTCCTATGGAAACAATCTCATCAGGTCTAGAATGTAAACGCTTAGTCTTACCATAGTGAATCAGGGTAAGACAAAAAACATGTTTTGGAAGAAGGATTGATGTATTGACTTATTTAAATTTTGTTAATTTTGGACAAATTTTTTTTACATAGTGTACAATTTAGTTAGTTGTTATTTTTTATGTCTATATGTTAATACCTTATTCATTCATTCATTCATTCATAGTACTTAGTAAAAAGATGACATTAAAGGCACAATATGTATGATTTTTGGATTAAAATATCCAAAAACCTCTAGAACAGCGTTATATATTTTGTTGACTTGTGTACCTACAACAGGTGTTTCCAAGAATGTTTAAATCCAGAGAAATAAGCAATTTTAACCAGGACACGGACTGTGTTTGTGTGTCGCCTGTCAATGACATCATGCCGGCATTACCCTCGGTTTCCAGTTTTATTTTGTAGAAACCATGGAAACACCAAAGACGCTTTAATATATTATGTTTTATTAAAGAAATGAGCAACTGTTTGGATGCATTCATCGACAGAAAACTAATCATGTTGTATAACTCAACACATTTAGTCTCATTGTTTGAATCTTGTTTTCTTGATTATATTAATGATATTCTAATATCGATCTATCTTACTGCAGTGTGCAACAAGTGTCTCATAGCAGCCGCCGAACGAACGCTCAGATTAACATTATAACATTATTTTCAACACACTCAGATGTATCTAATGTGAAAAAACAGTGCTGTGTTGCCCCACATATGCTTGACCGGAAGAAGCGGAAGTGGTGGCTGTGTCATAATAAAAGTTCAAATTTTAATGCTAGGTGTGATTGTGATTAATAACAGAAAAATGTGAGATTAATTAATTTTTCTTTTTAATTGATTGACAGCACAAATATTAACCTGTCCCTTCAGGTATGTGTTTTAGTAGCTGTGTTTCGTGTAGTAATGTTGTGTGTCTGTCATACGCAGGCTAACGGGACCCTCTGGCTACCTCTCTGATGGAGCAGGAAACTACAAATACAAGACCAAGTGTACGTGGCTTATTGAGGGACAGTGAGTATTGGTCTAAAAATGAAACCCTCTTTCTCAGATTAGAGGTCTGAACCTAAAGCCTGAATCTGGCCTGTAAATGAGACATTGTAACCTGACCTGACATGACCTGACCTGACCGAGAGTGTTAAATTTTAAACCCTTTAAAATTGATCATTTTCTTTTTTTCCCCCAAGACACCAACAATAGGTTTGTTACCACAAAAATATGAAATGATTGTCATTTGGTAAATGTTAATATGCAATGAATTAATATCATGTAATTGATTTAATTCAAGTTTTAAATGAATGTCAATCCTATATCAAATATTTTTATCCATAATGCATGTTTTTATTCATTAAAAACTTACAGCGAACTTCAAACCTGGCTTGTTTGAAGCATTTGTTTAGAAACAAACTTCTGTTTGTTAGGGTGTACTCACACTAGGCATGGTTACCTTGACCCGAGCACAAGCGCGATTGTCCCCACTCCCCTCAGAAAGAAATGCACTTTCGTTAAAGGTGCCCTAGAACTTTTTTTTAAAAGATGTAATATAAGTCTAAGGTGTCCCCTGAATGTGTCTGTGAAGTTTCAGCTCAAAATACCCCATAGATTTTTTTTAATTCATTTTTTTTAACTGCCTATTTTGGGGCATAATTAGAAATGAGCCAATTCAGGGTGTGTGGCCCTTTAAATCTGGTGCTCCACACCCCAAGAGCTCGCGCTTGCCTTAAACAACATAAAAAAAGTTCAAACAGCTAATATAACCCTCAAAATGGATCTTTACAAAGTGTTCGTCATGCAGCATGTCTAATCGTGTAAGTACAGTGTTTATTTTGATGTTTACATTGATTCTGAATGAGTTTGAGGCTGTGCTCCGTGGCTAACAGCTAATGCTACACGGTTGGAGAGATTTATAAAGAATGAAGTTAGGGCTGGACGATATGGCCAAAATTTATATCACGATATAATTCTTAATTTCGGTCGATACGATATAATTCCGATATCGATATGAACTATATAATAGCCTCAGAAAAACTGCCAAGAACGGCCACAACGGATGTCTGTACCTACAAACGTCTGAAAAATGAATTTGCCAAATCTATGAAATCTCTTCCTATAAAACTATATAGGATTTTAGAAATAAAAACAGTACAAATAAATTTATGTTCAGCTTTTATTTGTATTTAGCCTTCATACAAACATAAAAATAAACATAAGACTCAATCACTTTAGTAATATTAATATCTTTAACATTAAACTATAACGTAGGCTGATTTTATTATTCTTAAAGGTTCATGAAACCCCAAAACATGAGATGAAAATTTGAGATGTAAACAGATATGTATAGGCTGCACATCGTTGAAAACACTAAAGGTACTCAATGTTATTCATAAGTGAAAAATACTTATTTTTGCATTTTTCATAGCGATTTCTGTCTTCCTGTTTGAAAAGCTGAGTCGGAGCACCATCACAAAATCTGAGTAATCGGACATGGTCGAACATGCTGACGTAGACCGTTTCTCGACATATATATTCATGACATAAAGCTCATTTAATCCAATCACTGCGCTGTAGTATGCATAAGATTATAATTTCAGTATTATGCATGAGGAAGCATCACTTCTCTCGGAAGTGGATTGTTTTGCTGTAATCTACCAGCCCAAATGGAAAATATGTTTGCATGAGATCGCATTACAGCGGATAATTCAAATGTCACAATAGTGCGGCTCATATCACCTCTGCCTGCTCTAGCTGCGTTCAAACATGCGAGCCGTAGGCCGTTTCCCTCAGCACAGCACGTGTGTTGTTTGTATTTTGCTCGCGATGCGGTCAGAACTGGAGTTTGAATACGAACAGATGAAAAATACGATTGTTTTTATGATACAGGCGGAGCGCGCATATGCTCGGTTTCAGCGCGGAGCTCCGCGATGAGTTTAATAACACTAACCACGTGACACATAGCTCATACAGAATAAAGTATCCGTGTTTTAAGTTTTTATTTCACACATTCTCCTGCACCAAACATTAACCAGCACGGTGTAGTTATGCACACATACTTTCATCAAGTTGTGGAAGCTTGTTCCGTCGCATTTGCATCAGGTGTACTCATTTTGTAAAACTTGCCGCGTTCGCGTTTGATCTTAGCGTACAACTGCTGAGCACTGGCTGGTGGCTGCATGTCTCTGTGGTGTACGTCATCACGCAAATAGCCAATCGCGTTCTGCTCTTTCTAACGGCTGCGTCTCAAGTCAGTGATGCTGTGTAATGTATATATCGAAATACCGGAAATGTGTTTAAAAATCATATCACCGTTATCGAAAAAAATTATATCGCGATATATATTGATATTGAATTATTGTCCAGCCCTAAATGAAGTTGTGTTTATGAATTATACAGACTGCAAGTGTTTAAAAATGAAAATAGCGACGGCTCTTGTCTCCGTTAATACAGTAATAAACAATGGTAACTTTAACCACATTTAACAGTACATTAGCAACATGCTAATGAAACATTTAGAAAGACAATTTACAAATATCACTAAAAATATCATGTTATCATGAATCATGTCAGTTATTATTGCTCCATCTGCCATTTTTCGCTATTGTCCTTGCTTGCCTAGTCTGATGATTCAGCTCTGCACATCCAGACGTTCTGCCCTTGTCTAATGCCTTTCATAATGTTGGGAACATGGGCTGGCATATGCAAATATTGGGGGCGTACATATTAATGATCCCGACTGTTACTTAACAGTCAGTGTTATGTTGAGATTCGCTTGTTCTTCAGAGGTTTTTTAAACAAATGATTTATATAAGGAGGAGGAAACAATGGAGTTTGAGACTCACTGTATGTCATTTCCATGTACTGAACTCTTGTTATTGAACTATGCCGAGGTAAATTCAATTTTTGAATCTAGGGCACCTTTTAGATACTGCCTAATATATATTATCATTTATGCCGCATGTCAATTTTCACTTGCACGTATCAGAGGATTATAAAGGCAACTGACGTTAATGGAGGAATTTGCAGCTTTACTCGCAAACTACAATTCCTGTTCATCAAAGTTGAGAAGCAGACCCATTATAAACCCAAATACACTCAAATTAAGTACATGAATTGATACGTGTACCAAAAAATATGTTTGCCGTCGTAATGATAACGGTACACACAAAAGTAGTAGCTGTTCCGTGCTCAGGCACGGTTAGCGCTCACACTGCATGCGAACCGCGCTCTGGCCCCACCTCTTCCAAGCGGGCCAGGGACAGCTAAACGAACTGTGCCCGGGCACGGTTTGGAGCGATCACACTGGTCAAACAAACCGGGCTTTGAGGTTCAAACGTGCTCTGCGCGGTTCAGAATGCCTATTGTGCATACACCCTTAGGTGCGTTTCAAGAATGCTGTCCTGACGAAGCCCTCCTACTCCAGTAAAAATAGAAGAAAATGCAACAATTGTAACAATTTGAATCATATTTTGGAGCAAAGCAAGCAATCTACAGGTCTGAAAACACCCTTAAACAGTTTGTCAGGTCCTGTCAGGTTTGGTTCATGTAGCTGACCTCTATATCAGATACCTAGCATTTGTGTGTGTTATGGTAGTTGATTGGCCTCTTTTCTCGGCAGACCAAACTCTATCCTGAGGCTTCGCTTTGAGCATTTTGCTACTGAGTGCAGCTGGGATCATCTGTACGTGTATGACGGAGACTCCATCTACTCTCCTTTACTCGCTGCCTTCAGGTATTCTCTTCACTTCTCTTCATTTCTCTGTGTGTGTGTGTGAAGTGTAAACAGGAAGAGTGAGATTTCCAGATAATGACCTGTTAATCCAGGGTCAGATTAGAATACGGAGCATTCTGGAGGGGTGGTGTACTTGCAACACATCAGACACTGGTTTTAAACGGTGTGAACGATCCCTAGAAACATACCTGAGGTCTGGTGGAAATGCTGTGACATATTTGTCATCCATGAATGTTTCTTTAACTGAAAGTATCTGATAGAAGGATAAAGTCCATGGTATTTGACATGTAATGTGATCTTAACATTGCAGCCACCATTAGGAGAACCACGATACCTATCAAAAGTTTGAGACCAGTATGATTTAAAAAAAAAAAAAAAAAAAAAAAAAAAAAAAAAAAATATATATATATATATATATATATATATATATATATATATATATATATATATATATATATATATATATTTTATTACTTTTATTCAGTAAGGATGCATTTAATTGGTTAAAAGTGTCAGTAGACATTTATAATGTTACATTTTTTTTTTTTTTTTTTTTATTAAATAAATGCTTCCAAGAATCCTGAAAAAATGCATCACATTTTCCCAAAAAACTGTTTTCAACATTGATAATAATAAGAAATGTCTTGAGAACCAAATCACCATATTAGAATGATTTCTGAAGCATCATGTGACATTGAAGACTGGAATGATGGCTGTTGAAAATTCAGCTTACCATCACATGAACAAGTTACATTTTAAAATATATTCAAACAGTTTTTTTAAAATGGAAATGTTTCACAATATTACAGTTTTACTATATTTTTGATCAAATAAATGCTGTATTGGTGATCAGGTGAGCCTGCTAGTCTAAAGATGTACTTGGATAGTGATTCATTCACACCAGTATGCCAATATATTGAACAATATTTGACAGAACATCGACAAAAAATCTTCAAAAATTCATACAAAACCCAACACTAATCATTTTAAGCAGCCCATTATAAAGAAAAGTACAAATACCGTCTAATAGAGTAGAATTAAATGAGAAAGTGATGAAACTTTTGAATCTGTTGCGTTCCCTTTCAGCAGAGGTATTAAAGGTTGTGTTCTCTTTCATGTTCCAGCGGTTTGATTGTTCCTGAGAGCTACAGCAATGAGACTGTCCCAGAGGTGGTGGCACAGTCTGGCTTCGCCCTGCTGCACTTCTTCAGTGACGCTGCGTATAATCTCACTGGCTTCAACATCTCCTACAGGTAAAGCTTTATTTCCTGGACCAAAACAGCAGTACTGTAGTTCTGTTACAAAACCTAGTGAGCTGCTTGCTTTAGACAGCGTCTAATTGAGGAATTTTCTATTCATCCTGAAAAAAAAAATGCATCATTGCTTCCACAAAAATATTAAACAGCACAGCTGCTTTCAACATTGATAATAATAAGAAATGTTTTTTGCACCAAATCAGCTTATTAGAATGATTTCTGAAGGATCACGTGACACTGAAGACTGGAGTGATGATGCAGAAAATTCAGCTTACGTTGCATTTTAAAATGAGTTAAAATAGCAAACAATTACAATACTAATCTGTTAGAATATTATAATATCTTACTTTTTTTATCTAATAATTTCAGCCTATGGGAGTGTGAGAAACTTCTTTCAAAAACATTTAAAAACTCAATATTTGAACGGTAGTGTACTCAAAGACGTTATTGGAGTTTGCTGCCTATGTAGGCCTATCAGTCACTTATAAGTTTCCATTCAGTTTAGATGATTCCAGGCATCTGTCTATTTACGCAGTAGACCGGAAGGAAGCTTATTAGGATTAAGAACAGAACTTGATTCTTGTAAAAATGCTTGTTACTCTCGAGGACTTTAAAACTTTAACCTTAATTTACAACTTACTTGCAAAGCTATCCCTAACCTATGAACACTGGATTATTTAAAGTGCCCCTATTATGCTTTTTCGGATATTACCTTTCATGTATTGTGCAATATAGCTGTTTAAAAGATCAATATGTGTGATAAATGGAGTTATTGTCTCCTAAATGAAAGAATGATTCTGAACTGCCTGAGACGAGTCAACAGTAATTCCAGTCTTACTTCCTGCTCAAACCTACATAACCAATTTGCACAGTACTAGCCTATGTTCTTCATTGGCTGCCCGTAAACAACATCTACTTTGACACTGTAGTTGTAGCTGAGGCCTATTAGAGTTTGGTTCATGTTGTCGATATGTGGAGAAGACACTGTTTTCTGCAATGCGAAAGTAAATACACTTTGCAAAGGACTCGGACTCAAATTGATATGGTAAAACCAACGCCATCGTTACTCTTCGTACCACTATGTATACACGCCTCCAGAGCTGAAATACAGATATGGTAATAGCGGTTTAGTTTTTAACACACACTGTAAGTGATAGACCAGTCACAACTGACACGGCCATTTGACCAATCAGAACAGAGTACCTTGAGGTATCATTTATCGAACCGTTTCAGACACTGTGAGAAAAGAGGTAATGCTGCAATGTATATTATGAGAATATTCAAGTATTTTTTGACCTCAGATGTATGTAAACCTATTGTAGGAGACCTCCAAAGCAAATTTAGGAACCTTTTAAAATGGCATCAAACAAAGTTCGATTAATGATAATTTTTCGATTTCAATTTTGGCTTCCAATGATTATGAGAACAAGATAATCGACGTGAAACAATTGATGTGTACGCGCCTAAACAGTCAAATAGTCTACACACAAATATGTTGAAATGCCGTTTTGGTAAGTAACCTCGTAAACACAGTCGGTCATGTCTTAAGTGAACGTAAACACTTGGAAAGAGTGCTTGTGTAACAGTATATTGGATCCGTGCAGCTCTTAAAGTGACAGCAGCCTAATAAATCTGCTGCAGTCATTATTGTTAATCAAACAACAAAAGACTAAAATAAAATCACTCACTGCTCTTGAATGAATAAACTGCAGTTTTAATAAGGATTAGTCTATATTTAATGTATACAGCAGTGTTGTTTTACATTTGATTACTTTATTAAATTTCTGTTGTAGGTTATTACTTATCTGAATACACATTAGTACATCTTTCTGAAAAACTTAAAGCAGTATTTTGTGTGTAATTTAGTTTGTTCTTATTGTATTGCTGACTTTTTACTTGTCTTCTGTAACTGTTGAGGAGCATTAACCTAATTAAAATGACTCATATCATGAAAAAAGACTTTGATCATATCACCCACCTATAGTTGAGTTAAATAATCATGATTTCAGTACTGAGCAGAATAATCGTGATTATGATTTTTGCCATAATCAAGCAGCCCTAGTTTTTGTACAAGGCAAGTATCTTGAAATCCCAGATACATTGCTACTTGTTAATGTCCATAAATGGCAACGGATACTTTGTGGCTGCATATTGTTGCAGTTACGCCATCTACCAGCAGGGGCAGGGCCGTGTTTTGTTGTCCATGGCTTTTGAGAATCTCTGAGGATTCTGGGCAATGTGGATATGTCCTAAAGTTCACCCAAAAAAGGGAAATGCTGTCAGCATTTACTCACTCTCATGTTGTTCCAAATGTGTATGACTTCCTTTCATCTGTGAAACACAAAAGAAGTAGTTTGCAATGCTGAAATTCCAGATATGCCTCATGAAAGTCTATCATTTCAGCCACTTCAAATATACAAATGTTACTTCACCTGTTCTGCATTGTAAAAAAAAAGACAGGTCAAGACACACCTCACAGAAACTGCATTATAAGAGTGAGTACGTGATGACAAATTTTTGGCTGAACTGTCCCTTTAAGGCTCTGTACGCAAGAGCTAGAACAAGAAAATGCAGCTCAGAGTAATTTAAGAAGAGCGGGACAGAGGAAGCGCAGATGTCTTTGACCTCTGTGTCAGGAACTGCTCATGTAAAGTCCTGACGGCGACTGCGGCAGTTTCTATAGCGACTGCATTCACTGGGACCCAAAAAAACGCTGGAGTGCGGTATCAATAGAACATCAAACACCAAGCCTGACACACACTGCAGACGCTCACAAAAACACGTAAAGCTGAAAGACAGATGCTAGACTGCCTGTTATTCTCTGCTGTCCCTTTTTTCCCTCATGTTCAGCTCTAGAGGAGAGTGAGCTGCCTACTAATGCGGCTGTCGGTACACGCTTCAGTTCAGGTTGAACTCATATATTCTGTTCCCACCTTAAGCTAGCTCCTCCCTCAACACAGTTGTTTATAAGATATTTAGGCAATTATTAACTTAAAATGAAGTTAAAATAGTAACCAAAGGTATTGTGTAATTTTATATTTGCCTTGCTCTTGTTAATGCTTTATGGACCTCGTGACATGGCTCTGCTGCTCTGTAGGCTAAACGTCCACTGCATAGCCAGAGACTGTTCTAGGGGAAATAGCTGGACAATATTGGCAAGTCTAATGTCTACTGATTACAATGCCTAACTGTGCACCAGAAAAAGTAAATGCCCAAGCAAACAGTGTAACAATAGGCTTACATAAGGTGTGGTTGGTGCAAGGAAAATCATTAAACTGAAGTCATTTGTGATGGATGATTTTAAAAAGTTATATACGGTAAATGTATTCCTTCAAATACAGATGCACGATATTTGCATGTTTGTATAGTTTTGTAATATCAAATCTATTATAAATCATAATTAAACAAAATATTTTAAAATATATTTTTTAACCAACATAGAAATTACTTCATATCAGGCTCTTATGTGCAGAGATTATTAGTACACCATTTGTAACTTCCTGAGCAGTTATTATAGTATTTACTTAGTATTTATTATTTCTTAGCATTTTTTTTTTTTTTTTCATTTTAAATTTTAGTTTTTGTAATTTTGTTCTTTTTCATTTTTTATTTCTGTTTGGCCTTGATTTATTTTTCAGTTTTAGTTTTTAGTGCTGACATGGCATTGAGAAATAATAAATAAATTTGAGTAATTTTAGTATTTCAGCTTAAATCAAAATGAGAAATGTTTTTATAAAATAACTTTTACTTAATCTTTCTAGGTTGTTATTTCAATTATTGAAAACAATTTTAATAGTTTTAGTAAACAATAGGGTTGCAAGATAAATCAAGTTTTTTATTATTTTTTTTTTTTTAAGGTACAAATTGTGATTATTTTTTTTTTTTTTTTTTTTTAACAATAGGGTTGCAAGATAAATCAAGTTTTTTATTTTTTTTTTTACATACCATAAGGGCTTGCAAAAATGCAAAAATTCAGTTTTAAGTTGACACAAATAGCAGAGAATAGACTGACAATTTAGTGCCAAATGAACGTGAAACATGACTAGCTGTTTCCATCCACCTATTTTTATACAAATTTCAGGATATTGCGATGTGCAACAAAAATTACTGTTATATTGTTCTCAAATTGTTCATGTTAACAACATCAGCATTGCGTGACTGTGTATTTAGTGTATATTAGCGTTACCTGTAGATTTCAATTTCTGTAGCCACTCCACAGTCCAACGTCTTTTGCTTTTGACTACGGCTGAATCTCTAGTTGTCACTGATTCTCATTTGGATCTTTCTGGATTACAATCCGCCATCAAAATGATAAGTTTAATTATTTCAGCTGCTGTGAGAAAAGGCTATAAATGTGCCGCTACCAGCAGCATCCTCACGTGATAAAACCGACTAGCCTGGACGGGACTCCTTCCTTTCTGTTTACGGACGTGACGTAATGACGCACAGACATTTTTTACATTTTACATTTTTATGCATTTGGCAGACGCTTTTATCCAAGGCGACTTACATTGCATTATACTATACATTTGTATGTGCATTGTGCAATCCCTGGGATCGAACCCATGACCTTGGCATTGTTAGTGCCATGCTCTAACCACTGAGCTTACAGGAAAGACGAACTGCTGCATGCTCGAATTTCCCACGGAAATCCACCATGTCGCTCTTATTCTAAAACATTATTACAAGCTTACCGTTGTGAATCGAGACAAGATAATTAGATAGTTTTGAACACTGGCTGGTTATGTACTTGCTCAAAAATTGACTTTGGATAATTTTTAACCAAAAAAAGTTATGGACTGCAGCTTTAAGATGTAGAAAAAAAAAATAATCCACAGTGGCTTCCCCAATTGCAGTAACTACCATTTTTATTACAGATATTTTGCACTAATTTCCCAAGAAGTGACGATTTTATACTCTTGAACACATTGGATGGAAACGCTGCTTTATTTGCAAATGTTTTATGCAATATTTCTTTTGGGAATTTAACTTTTAATTGGAATTCGCTACATTGATTCTCAGTGCTGCTCTGTCAAAACATTGCTCTTTTAAGCAGTCTGACATGTCAACTATTGCGACTAATCACATGAGTTTGGGGTTAGGCTACCTTTTAATAAGTTGTTAGCAGAAAGCTGACTAGGTTGTCCAAACAATGGTAGACCAACACAGATATGACACTTACTATTGCATTTTTTTTTATTTTTTTTATCGTCTTTCTGCTCTACCCAGGTTGAATACATGCCCCAATAACTGCTCTGATCGAGGGGAGTGTCGTGTGGGGAATTCTAGTGAGTCGGTGCAGTGTATATGTGAGGATGGCTGGAAAGGAGAGGCCTGTGATGTGCCCTACTGCTCCTCTGACTGTGGCTTTCCTCTGCGGGGACAGTGTGAAAACGGCGGCAAACGCTGCCAATGCAGACCAGGATGGCAAGGTAAGATAAAGCTTGTGCTGATCCTTCGAAATAACAATAAGCTACTCAAAACACAACTGGACAAATAAGAAAAAAATTAAAGAGCGAGTCTTTAATCCACACATGCTGGGGTTAGTCCGGTTTTAGAACGTTTAACACAATTCTTCTCATTTCAGGACTAACTGAGTTCTGTTAAAATCCCCGTCACACCTTGTGTCTCAATTGGACTTTTATTTATTATTAACATTGATTTATTATTAACATATGTTGTGTCAAATGTGATAAAGACTGTTGGTGTTATGCAAATCACCATCTTTAATATTTACTCTATGTATGGTTACAAGCGTTATTCGCTATCGTGAGAATATAAAAAGGCCATGACATCGGTTATTTGTAGAGTATGGCGGCTTGAAAACTGTACGTAAGCTGTTCTATGAACAGGACATGTTAAGAGTCATTTAAGGAATCTGTTCATCAGTTTAGTTGGTAATGTTTTGTAATTCACTCAAAGTTCTGGGAATCTGTAGATCTCTTTTGGTTTGCCTAATTGTTTCCTGCCTCTGTTCCCCTTCCCCTCTCACAGTTCTTACTACAGATCTCTCTGTCTCGATCTCTCCACCTCTAGTGTTGTTTGGGTTTGCTTGAAAGACGGTACACTATGTACTGATACTGTTTGTCCCAGGGCTATATTTTGGATAAATGTTCTAATACTTAGCTTGTTCTGGTGAGCTCTGATAAGCCAAATGTTCAAAAATACAGATTATTCAAGTTCCTTGAGTTTAAAAAGTATGAATGTAAATGTCAGTTTTAGCACACGTTTCGATGACTTCAACTACTGTACAAAGAGTGCTAGATGACTAAATCCCGCTGCACCAAAATAGGACAGAGACTGACTTCCGTTACAAAAGTTGAGGTATCATTTATGTCTGTAGCACAGGGGCAACTCGAGAGAGTCTGACTTTTTAGTGGAAATGTAGGTTACTATAGTGAATTTGTTCATTCATACATGCCTCATTTTTCCTCATACATCTGTTTTATATTAGCATCTTTTCAAATGCCTTGGTAACACTTTACAATAAGGTTCATTTAGTTAACATTAGTTAACGTGAACTAATAATGAACTGCACTTATACAGCATTTATTAATCTTCTTTGTTAATGTTAATTTCAACATTTACTAACACATTATTAAAATCTTGTTAACATTAGTTAATGCATTGTGAACTAACATGAACAAACTATGACCAACTGTATTTTCATTAACTAATGCTAACAAAAATTAGTAAATACAGTAACAAATGTATTGCTCATGGTTAGTTCATGTTAGTTAATGCATTAACTAATATTTAACTAATGAACCTTATTGTAAAGTGTTACCAGTGCCTTTTATATACAAATTTTAATGTTTTACTCTTGTCCCATACCCGGACTTTACATTTTAAACCAAGAAAATCAATTATTGAAAATTACAACAGTTTGAAATTCTGATTATATAAACAAAGTGAAATGATATTTATTGGTTAAAATGATCTAATTTCAAATATTATGACTGTCCCACAGTGTGCACTAGGGCTGGGTAAAAAATATTGATTTCTCTATTTTAATTGATTCTCATTTTTACAAACCAATATTGATGAAATCCCAAGAATCAATTAGTCTGTCCTTTTTTCAGCTGATGAATAAACAGAACACTGATATGTTAAAAGACAACTTACCGAAATCTGTATCTTGTCTCATGTAATTGCTCAATAAGTGTTTCAACCGCTGAAAGATGCCAATTAAACCGCTTACAATATCACGTCGTATTTACCTCAGGAAAACCATATTTGGCGATCATAAACTTGTTAGTCAGCTAGAAAAATGAACTCTAGAGAGGAGCATTTTGTTAAATATATGCACCATATTAAGTATTCATTATAATTGTAATGTTCTTCAATATTTAATGCATGTTTGAATAAATCTGTCAATTTGTAACAACCATCATTTAAATGTTTATACAAACCCGATTCCAAAAAAGTTGGAACACTGTACAAATTGTGACTAAAAACAGAATGCAGTGATGTGGAAGTTTCAAATTTCAATATTTTATTCAGAATACAACATAGATGACATATCAAATGTTTAAACTGAGAAAATGTATAATTTTAAGGGAAAAATAAGTTGATTTTAAATTTCATGGCATCAACACATCTCAAAAAAGTTTGGACAAGGCCATGTTTACCACTGTGTGGCATCCCCTCTTCTTTTAACAGTCTGCAAACGTCTGGGGACTGAGGAGACAAGTTGCTCAAGTTTAGGAATAGGAATGTTGTCCCATTCTTGTCTAATACAGGCTTCTAGTTGCTCAACTGCTTTGTCGCATCTTCCTCTTTATGATGCGCCAAATGTTTTCTATGGGTGAAAGATCTGGACTGCAGGCTGGCCATTTCAGTACCCGGATCCTCCTTCTATGCAGCCATGATGTTGTAATTGATGCAGTATGTGGTCTGGCATTGTCATGTTGGAAAATGCAAGGTCTTCCCTGAAAGAGACGACGTCTGGATGGGAGCATATGTTGTTCTAGAACTTGGATATACCTTTCGGCATTGATGGTGCCTTTCCAGATGTGTAAGCTACCCATGCCACACGCACTCATGCAACCCCATACCATCAGAGATGCAGGCTTCTGAACTGAGCACTGATAACAACTTGGGTTGTCCTTATCCTCTTTAGTCCGGATGACATGGCGTCCCAGTTTTCCAAAAAGAACTTCAAATTTTGATTCGTCTGACCACAGAACAGTTTTCCACTTTGCCATAGTCCATTTTAAATGAGCCTTGGCCCAGAGAAAACGCCTGCGCTTCTGGATCATGTTTAGATATGGCTTCTTATTTGACCTATAGATATTTAGCTGGCAACGGCAAATGGCACGGTGGATTGTGTTCACCGACAATGTTTTCTGGTAGTATTCCTGAGCCCATGTTGTGATTTCCATTACAGTAGCATTCCTGTATGTGATGCAGTGCCGTCTAAGGGCCCAAAGATCACAGGCATCCAGTATGGTTTTCCGCCCTTGACCCTTACGCACAGAGATTGTTCCAGATTCTCTGAATCTTTGGATGATATTATGCACTGTAGATGATGATAACTTCAAACTCTTTGCAATTTTTCTCTGAGAAACTCCTTTCTGATATTGCTCCACTATTTTTCGCCGCAGCATTGGGGGAATTGGTGATCCTCTGCCCATCTTGACTTCTGAGAGACACTGCCACTCTGAGAGGCTCTTTTTATACCCAATAATGTTGCCAATTGACCTAATAAGTTGCAAATTGGTCCTCCAGCTGTTCCTTATATGTACATTTAACTTTTCCGGCCTCTTATTGCTACCTGTCCCAACTTTTTTGGAATGTGTAGCTCTCATGAAATCCAAAATGAGCCAATATTTGGCATGACATTTCAAAATGTCTCACTTTCAACATTTGATATGTTATCTATATTCTATTGTGAATAAAATATACGTTTATGAGATTTGTAAATTATTGCATTCTTTTTTTTTATTCACAATTTGTACAGTGTCCCACCTTTTTTCGGAATCGGGTTTGTATTTAAAAAAAATTAATTGGAGTAGAAATATAATTGTGATTGCAAAATAAGTGTTATAACTATAAAATCTTCCTTGTTTAATGTAAGTACAAATCAGTTAATTATAACCTTCAATATTACATAGTAATGTACAACCAACTGACTCCCATGTAGAGATATGAATCGAATTGTGAAATTTGTGTCAACACCCAGCCCTAGTGTACACAGGATGAAATGTCATACGTATGAAGTATGAGGAAAATAAAGAAAATTAAATATTTTGTATGTCATTCCCTATCAAGCTTTTATTCAAAATTATTTAATTTTATGTATTTAGGATGCAAAAAATACTAGCTATGATTTAACACTGTGGCTGTTTTAATTTAAAACATTTTCACAAAGTGTATTTTCTAGTCCGCAAAATGCCAAAATGCCCTCACTTGAAGAAACAGCCAATCACCACCTCAGACTTGTTTGTTTCTGAACATTAAATATTTTATCACTGCTGTATGAAAGCTCAAGGCTCGGTTAAGGAGGAGGTGGGAACCAGCATAGTTTAATGTGAAGTCATCTCCCGGCCGACTGTCGCATATAAAACAGCAACATACAGTAAATGTCCCAGGCCTACTCTCTCGCCCTTCACTGTTGTCGCTTCTCCCTATATCCTTCCAGAGTTCATTTCTCTCTCATTAACATTCGATCCACCAGCCTCTCACCGCTCACACAGCACTCAGCTCTGCCCATCTTCACGCCTCGACTACATTAATTCAGCTCTGTTTGCTCTCCTGAACTGTTTACAAATGAAGAAGTGCACCATATGAAACGGAAAAGAGTTCTTCCTAACTTACTGTAACTGTTGAAGCTGCTGCCATTTTGAATCTTTTTTTTAAAGGTCCCGTTCTTCGTGGTTTTTTGAAGCTTTGATTGTGTTTATAGTGTGCAATATAACATGTGTTCATGTTTCGCGTGTAAAAAAACACAGTATTTTTCACATCATTTACTTATCTGTGTACCGCTGTTTCCACTGTCATAAAAACGGGCTGATGACTTCCTTGTTCTATGAAGTCCCTCCTTCAGAAATACGTAACGAGTTCTGATTGTGCCAGCGGTTCCTGTGTTGTGATTCGACAGCAGCTCTTAGCGCATCTTGCCCGGAAAGGTCACGCCTCTTACCATAACGGGGAGATGCACGCGCTCAGTGTTATTGTAAACATGTCTTTAATTTTACCCTATCAATTTGAGCCGGAATCAGACCCGGAGAACATAGATGAAGAGGATCGAGTAGAACCTGTGCAAACACGTCTTTTGCAGGATGTATCACAATGGTAAGCTGTTTATTTACAGTAGGTAATGTTACATATGCCTAAACATAGAACAATGATTCGCGTGGCTGCAGCTAAACCAGCATGTGGTTAAACAGTAAACAACAGATATAATCAACAAATAATTTAAACTGATCATAACAAACACCAACAATCGATGGTGTCCGGTTGAATTACTACACTTTTTAAAGGTTTTGGTCGGATAAGTTTCAATTGCCATCTAGTTAACAAAGCTAAACAGCGTTGCCCTTTGTGTGATAAGTTACAGAAACTGTTAAACGCACCAACATAAATAATAAAATACACTTACCGGTTGTGGTCCACAAACAACGCCTTCTCCAGACAAAGAGGGAACTGCTCCATCTTTCAAAAATAATCTTTGTGCGAATCCGGCATTAAACTGACTGAGATTGAGGAAGCCGTCCTCAGTAAAATGTGCTGCACATAGTTTAACATGTGGATTATAATTTTCGGGAACCGAGTTAAACATAAATTGTAACCACTGATTTCTAAGTACAGCGTCCCTGGGAAGGCCAAACAAAGGTGATTGGACTGCGGGATGAAAATAACAGCGTTTCGACGACATGGCGACAAACACACTTTACAAACGCAACTCTTGCTCTTCTCCGTGGGAGCGCAACAAGACCACGCCCCCTTTTTTTGTGTATTCCTGTGGGCGGAGGTTAGTCAAAACACAGTTTTAGTGACGTCATTAAAGAAGGAAGTAGAGGGATGTAGTCCAAACAGGCCGTTCGTTGTAGGCTATTTCTGTTAAATAAAATATCTCGCTTGGCATTGAACTTTGAGCTTTAAAATTTTACAGATTTTATTTATACTCTAACAACAACATTGCACACTAACTAAAGTTGGAAACATGGGATCACGAAGAATGGGACCTTTAATTTTTTTATTTTTTTTATTTTTTTATATATATTACATCACAAGTCTGAGGTTTCATAATTGTTAGTTTCCAACTTGTAATTACAAGGTTGACAAAGACGTGAATTTTTTTTTAAAAATTGTAATTACGTTAAATATGACTTGGAGCCACTAAACCTCAGTCTTGGAGAAAGAGCACTGCTGAAGGTGTGGGTCTCTCTCATATCTGAGCTCTCAATCTCTCTTCCTCTCTCTCTCCCGTCAGAGACGCAGATCTGTGGAAGTGTTTAATTGCCCATCTGTGAACAACAGGTTGAGCCACACTCAGAGCTGACTCATATTTCAAGTTCCTCCCTGGTTTCCTGTCATTTTATACGTTTTCAAGCACAGCTCTCTTGTGTATCTTCTATTTTATTGTTATATTTTGTAAATTTAGTCAGTTAACTATGTTTTAAGTACATGAAATTTAAGTTGACTTCCACTGATTGACGACTAATGTACATTTCGTGTTTGATTTGCATAAAGTTCCATTCAAAGCAAAAACTGCATGTTTAATTAGAGTAATGAGTTGTTCAGCAAAGTATCAGCTTGGACTATATTTCACTGTAGAATGTAGTGTATATTCATTTTATATATTTATAATTCATTTTATATATACATATATAGAGAATACCAAAGAGGTCTGCACTCTGAAAATATATACATATGTATAAAAAATGTAGATATTTTTGATATATTTTTACTAGTGTGTGCAGGACACTATAGTTCATTTATGTAAGTGAGGATAGCAAAATAAAGTAAACTGTGACATACTATACCCCAAAATTCTTCATACAGTGGACTACCAGTAAAATTGATGATAAATTTGGAACCAAAAATTATTCAGACACCCTGACCTGACCATGTTTTGCTTAAGTGTTATCTGACATAATTAAGATTCATTTTTTCTGACTCAGTTTAACTTTGAGATCTTGTCATATTTTATCACCATTTTTTAAACTACAGTGAATAAACTGTATTAATAAATGAAATGTTCAAGGTGTCCGACTAGTCTAAACCTTGCATGTCCAGGTTTAAACGCGCTTCTCATGTTTGAAAAGTATCTGTACACATGACGGGTGGCAAAATTGCAAGAAAACTTTGATGTTGACAACTATACATTAAGCGTATTCTCTTTTGTTAGGATGTTGACATAGCAACTATTCAAGTTTTATTCAAAATGTTTCTTCTTTAGTTCGATTAAAAAATCTCATAATGTATTGTACTGTAAGCCTCTAAGCCAGCTTAATTGTTATATACTAGTTTGACATGACAGAAGAAAATGGAAAAGTTTTGTGTAGGCTTTCAAAATACTCTCTCATCTTGCTCATCTTCTGAGTAAATTCTGTGGTAAAATCAAATGAGGCCTATACTTTTCAAAATAATATATTCATTTTATATATTAATTGTAATTGTAACATTAACATGACGGTAATTTAAACCTAGCCTTTGTAAAAATATAAAGCAAAAAAGAAATTATAATAAAAATATGTGAACAACTAGTATTTCCAAGTCGACTAGCATCATTTAATCGACTAGTCGAATAGTCTTGCACATCCCCCTATTTTTTATTTTATTTTATTTTATTTTTTTTATTTTATTTTATTTTATTTATTTTTTTTTTTTTTTTTTTTTTTTTTTTTTTTTTTTCCCTGTGATGGCAAAGCTGAAATTTCAGCATCATTACTCCAGTCTTCAATGTCACATGATCCTTCAGAACCTTCAAAATTCTAATTTTGCAAACAGTTGTACTGCTTAATATTTTTGTGGAAAACATAATGCATTTTTTTTGCCCCAGTATTCTTTGATGAATAAAATGTTCAGAAGAACTGCACTTATTTTAAATAGATATATTTTGTAACATTAAAAATTACTGTCACTTTTGGTCAGTTAATGCGTATTTGCTGAATGATAGAAAAAAACTTTCCGTTCCCACATTTTTTGATCGGTATTGTCAAGGCAGAAAAACTTCAACAGTACTGTCTATAAAATATTTTTAGCTTACCCTGCACTAGTGACAGTCAGAATGTGTGTGTATTTTAGGTCTGGACTGTTCAATAACTGTACCAGCAAATGTTTCGTTCTGGACACGTGAGGAATACAGCGGGCATGGTTTGGCGCGGGCCTCCCATAAGGCTGTGGTTCATGAAGATGTGATGTGGGTGATAGGTGGACATGTGTTCAACTACACACACTACCAGATGGTGACTGCGTGAGTACACAAACACAAACGCACACAAACACTCTTATCCAAGCAGACACACCATAGGATAATAACTTAACTGGCTCACAGTTTCACTTTCTCCTTTACTCTCAGGTTCAACATCTCCTCTCAAAGCTGGATGTCGTTAAACCAGTCTGTCAACTTTGTAACTGGACGCTACGGTCATTCCCTTTCCCTGCATGAGGTTTGTTAATGGATGAGATGTAGTTTAATGGTGTTCTTCTACTCTAAAATTTAATTCTACTTCTACGTTAATGCTGTTAACTGTCTGCAAGGACTATTTAATGCTTTCAAGGATTTTTTTTTGACTCTTTCATTTTCTAGTTTCAGATTATCAGTATCTTCAGTGTACAGTATATTTATTCAGTATATCTTACTTAAGTATACAGTATATTTCATTTACGTAATGATTGTCATGTGCTAGCTAGTCCATTGTATTTATTCTGAGCACACTGAACCGAGACCCGTTTCTCTCTGATCTCTCAAGTTATTTGTCTTTGTGTACATACAAACAGGATAAAATCTACATGTACGGTGGGAAGATTGACTCCACAGGAAATGTGACATCAGAACTGTGGGTGTTCCACACACGGAACCAGACGTGGGCTCTGCTGAATCCACGTGCTAAAGAACAGTATGCAGTCGTGGGCCACTCTGCACACACCGTCCAGCTCAATCCCGATGGATCGGAGCCCGTCATACTGGTCATCTTCGGACACTGCCCTCTTTATGGATACATCAGCCATGTGCAGCAATACAACATTGGTCAGTAGCATGCAGTAGTGATGTTCAAGTACTCGACAAGGCGAGATATATATATATATATATATATATATATTAAAAATATTGAGATTTTTTGCCAGCCCTACTTGACAGATAAATCAGCCAAGTACTTTTTGTGTCCTTCTGTAATATATTTGATTTAATTACTGGTCTCTGTTCATATACATGGCTGTTACACTGCATATTTTCCCTTTTTTCAGCATCTTGCATCATGCACGTCACATTTGTAAGATGGCTTGTAAAAAAGTACCTTTTAAAAACAGGCCCCAGGACACCTGTGTTCTGTTTCATTCAGTCTAGCTGTTTGAAAGGACAAATGCATCATCCCATGTCAAAGCACCCTAATCCTTTTTAGAAAACTGAGTGCTATCCTGGACTGAAAGTCACAGTGAACAGTTGTGACCCAGTTTCTGTCTGATGAATCAGACCGCTAGGTACCGCAGACTCTGACTCTGACTCTGTCATTCATCACAAAATTAAAATGAGGCTCCCTTTTGAAATTATTTTTCAATTTGTAGTCGGGGAATAAAAAAATCATGATTGATTGTTTGAGAGGAGACTGCGGCTAGTTTTATAAAAGTGAATGGATGCCAGTGTGGTTTGAAAATTAAAAAAAAAAAAAAAAAAAAAAAAAAACACTGCTAGAGAAAACAAGTGTTTTAGGCTTTTGACTTTTTGTGTTTTAGGCTTTTGACTGGAAACCTTATAGATACTGATGTAGTCCTTCCTCAATTGACAGTTATCCATGTTCTGGCCTGTTTGCAGTAATTATATTTTGAACTCTACTGCCCTCTGGTGTTGTAATGGAAGAGCAACATAAATATTTAACAATTTAGTAGGAGAACCAATTGTTGCATTTCTTCCTTCACTAATTCCTGTACTTTCCACTGTTCCCTTTGCAGTAACGAACACATGGAGCATTTTAGATACTGGTGGGGCACTGGTTCAAGGTGGCTATGGGCATAGCAGTGTGTACGACCCACAAACCCAGTCCATCTTCATACATGGAGGCTACAAAGCTTTCAGTGCCAATAAATATGGACTGGCCGGTGACCTGTACCGCTATGATGTGTACAAGAGAATGTGGTGCGTTGAGTGGCATTACACCTTTTAATTTAACACTGACTGCATTTTGACTTGATCATTTTAAGGCTATACTTAAAATTGAGTTGCTTATTTTGCCTTTTTAAATTGAATCTTATGTAAAAGAAAAAATAACTCTTGCAATTAAATAAAAAATAATGTCACTGATATATGGAATACACTACCGTTTAAATGTTTGATCAGATTTTTTTTTAAAAGAAATTAATACTTTTAATTATTTTATTGTGTTTGCCATGAAGATAGCCTCAGATGCTGACATGGCATTAAAAAGCTATATTACTATTCATTGAACAATCCTAAAAAACTGAATTAAAAAATAGGCAGCTGTTTTCAACATTGATAATAAGAAAATGTCACTTTATTACTAAATCAGCATATTAGAATAACTACCGATTATATTTTAAAATATATGTAAATAATTTAAAATAACTTTAATATTTCACAGTATTGTTTTTACTGTATTTTGACAAAATAAGTAAAGCTTTAGTGAGCAAAGAACATTTTAAAAACTTAAAAAAAAAAAAAAAAAAAAATCTTACTGACCTCAAACTTTTGAAAGGTAGTGTCCATTCATACAGAAAGCTTGCACATGGTACAATGTACATGGTCTATACTACAACAGTACTGAGTATTATGCACTATTCTGAACATAGTCTGACTTCATTCTGTTACTTTCTTTGGGTTTCTGCTGATGATGATGTTGCTGATTGACCTGTAGGATTATTCTGAGGGACAGTGGTTTTTTCCGTTACCTCCACACGTCGGTGATCATTGGCAGGAGCATACTGGTGTTTGGAGGGAACACCCACAATGACACCTCAATGAGTCACGGAGCGAAGTGCTTCTCCTCAGACTTTATAGCGTACAACCTGGGTGAGTACCAAACACAATCTTTGTCACTGGAATATTCAAATCACACATCTCCTGTACTTCTGTGTTAGACTGGACAGCATGACAATATGTAATGTAACTTAAGGCCCGGGTATACTTCATTTTATGTGTTCAGCTGTACCACATACAGCCGTGTCCGCACAGCTTTTAAAGTACACTCAACTGTGGATAAGCGCGGATGGACACGATCAACTCATGCAGAGTGCTGACGTATACTTTGGGCTTTATCCAATCACAATTAGGAATAAGTTTTACTCTTTGAGTCTTTCTGTTTTGAAGATAATGAAGATAAAGGCCTGTTTACACCAACTCAAATGTTCAGCGCAAACACCTGTCTGATTTTCGCATGCTGTTTGTCTGTTCAGCCAAATGTTTAAAAACTGACAGGCTGGCTGAATGAAACTGCAAATTCACTTTGCGATAGTAGGTGGCTCTTATAGAATAAGCAGAAACAACCCTGTCAACCCAGTACACAAAGTGCTTCACAACTTTTCTGACACCTTCTTGTCACAGAGAAGAAAGGAAGTCAAACGATATCTCTCAAACAGATGATGTTTGTGCACGCAACACCAGATACAAGAGTACAGAAACGAGAGCCAGTTCTGGATTTTTCCTCTGTTATTTACCAACACTTGGTTTTATAGGTTAGATTAGAAGTAAAGGACGTAATTCACTGAATATCCAAAAATGGGCATTCCCGAGTTGAATTTCCAGCAAAAAAAACATACTAAATTATATATGATTATGGTTTTAATTTTGGTCAGCCTACCACAACTTTTCAAGTTCTATACCATTGACTTCCTGCATCTTCTCACTTATGGCTTCATATATATCACAATATTGAGCAGCACTAGCGCAGAAACCGTAATTGGATTTCAGTGCGTGTAGCGGCAAGCCATTAGAGACTGAAATGCACTCATCGGGGGGGCTCTTGCAGAAGGATGCGTGATCTTAAAGCCATTATTTTATGAGTGACACATTCGAGTTTTGTAATCTCCAGGGATCGGAGACATGCCTGTCTGCTTGGATTCGCTTTTCATGTAGATAAGGGATGCAATGATGTCAGACTAGATGCACTACAAGCAGAAAATAATGTGTGGGTGGAAATTTAGAGTGTCTTTGAGAAGTTTGTAGTACCTGTATAATACACACGAAGCTTCAAACACATCAGAAGTGTCTGTGGTTTTGCTTATTCATTATTGTATATCACTCCACTTCCAAATTTCTTTCTCTTGTTCTTCCCATGCCAACTTCTCTTTAGAAATGCAAGCTAGTGCTGTGGTAATCTGTAATTAAGTAGAGGCCTGTCTCGGCCCTGAGGGTAATTGCTCTGTCCTTACGAGCTGAACTCAATTATACTGCCCCACACCAGGATGCTGTATTCGATTTGTCAGAAAGTTTGCCAGTAGAGGGCAGTGACTTGTCATATACACTGCACTAATAGCAATAATTTCTCTTCATGCTTCTCTTACTTCAGTTAGATTAGCCACTAACTCCTTCTATTTAACATGTAGGAAAGAGATGATTTGATATTAAAGTGATAGTTCGCCCTAAAATGAAAATTGGGTCATCATTTACTCACCCTGGTGTTGTTCGAATGGCTGTTGAAGACACAGAAGACCACAGATAACCAACAGCCAAGGTTTGTGTTTTAGTTAAATACGTTAAATTTCAGTTTATTTTTCACCAAACCCTATCGTATACGCCTAGAACACTTGGAATATACAACGTCACAGAGGACCATTCTGTGATATTTTTGCATCTTTTTTAAAAGCTTGATGCTGCTTGCTATTCACTGCCATTATATAGACGAGCGCAAGCAGGGCTTTTTTTTTTTTTTTTTTTTTTTTTATTCTCCCTTTGCGGTCCGTAAATGAAAGGAGGGCATACGGCATAAGAACAATGCCAGGGTGAATAAATGATGACTTAATTTTCATTTTTAGGTATATTATACCTTAAGATTCAGCTCAGAAAATGCAGCCATGTAATTTTACAAAGATTCAGGGGATACAAGTACATTCATTTCTAACCCAAATTTTGTGGTATTAAAATGTTACCTAGTTTTGGTGTATGAGTAAAGGTGCCTTTTAGCGCCTGTACTTTTTCACAGGTCATCAATTTATGTATAGCCCCAGGTTGAAGGTTGGTCTTATGAATATTAATTGGGTAATGTGAGGAGAGATTACTGAGCAACGATTAGTCTTAGCTAATTAATATTCATGAGCTCAGTCTTCTCTATAGTGATGTCTCTAAAATGTGTTCCAGCAGCACTGGGTGAATGTGTCTGAAAGGAGATTCACTTTGTCTGACATTTTCTGTTTTCTAGTTTGTGATGAGTGGACTGTACTGCCCAATCCAGATCTTCACCATGATGTCAACCGTTTTGGCCACTCAGCTGTGTATCACAATGGGTAATCTCAATGTTTTATATGTCCTCGGTAAACATCTAGTCTCACTTATAATAGCTTGTTTTGGATTTTGGATTTTGTTTTATTTATTTATTTTTTTTAAGAAATTAATACTTTTATTAAAGGTGCCGAAGAACGTGTTTTCAAAAGATGTAATATAAGTCTAAGGTGTCCTCTGAATGTATCTGTGAAGTTTCAGCTCAAAATACCCCATAGATTTTTTTTTTTTTATTCATTTTTTTTTAACTGCCTATTTTGGGGCATCATTAAATATGCACCAATTCAGGCTGCGGCCCCTTTAAATTCTCGTGCTCCCTGCCCCCCTTAGCTTGCGACTGCTTTAAACAGCATAAACAAAGTTCACACAGCTAATATAACCCTCAAAATGGATCTTTACAAAGTGTTCGTCATGCAACATGTCTAATCGCGTAAGTATGGTATTTATTTGGATGTTTACATTTGATTCTGAATGAGTTTGATAGTGCTCCATGGCTAACGGGCTTAAGCTAACATTACACACTGTTGGAGAGATTTATAAAGAATGAAGTTGTGTTTATGAATTATACAGACTGCAAGTGTTTAAAAATGAAAATAACGAAAAAGCGTCTTGTCTCTGTGAATACAGTAAGAAACAATGGTAACTTTAACCACATTTAACATTACATTAGCAACATGCTAACGAAACATTTAGAAAGACAATTTACAAATATCACTAAAAATATCATGGATCATGTCAGTTATTATTGCTCCATCTGCCATTTTTCGCTGTTGTCCTTGCTTGCTTACCTAGTCTGATGATTCAGCTGTGCACAGATCCAGACGTTAATACTGGCTGCCCTTGTGTAATGCCTTGAACATGAGCTGGCATATGCAAATATTGGGGTCATACATATTAATGATTCCGACTGTTACATAACAGTCAGTGTTATTTTGAGATTCGCCTGTTCTTCGGAGGTCTTTTAACCAAATTAGATTTATATAAGAAGGAGGAAACAATGGAGTTTGAGACTCACTGTATGTCATTTCCATGTACTGAACTCTTGTTATTCATCTATGCCAAGGTAAATTCAATTTTTAATTCTAGGGCACCTTTAATCAAGGATGCTTTAATTTGATCAAAAGTGAGACTAAAGACATTAATAATGTTAAAAAAAAAAAGTATTTTTCAAATAAATGCTGTTCTTGATCTTTCTATTCATCAAAGAGTACTGAAGAAAAAAGATCAGTTTTCACAAAAATATTAAGCTGCACAACTGTTCTCAATATTGATAATAATAATAAATGCTTCTTGAGCACCAAATCATCATATTAGAATGATTTCTGAAGGATCATGTGACACTGTTAATAGATATTTTAAAATGCAATTTACTCCTGTGATGGCAAAGCTGAATTACAGTTATTTAAAATTATAATATGGTTTCACAATATTACTGTATATTTGACCAAATAAATGCATTAAAAAAAATCTTACCTGCTCAAACTTTTAAACAGTAGTGTAACTTTAAACTCTACCAGCATTTGTGCTGTTGAATACCACAGGAAATAAATTTGACTGATTCTCTCAATATCTAAAACGAAATGAATGTCTTTTAATGCACTTTCATGGGAAGTCTGTGGCAGTAATATACATTAACTAATATTAATGTAAAACAATTTTTGTTTCAAAATTATAGTCTTGACACTGTGTTAGAATGAGGCAAGTGTGATTAGAACCATATTTTACCTTGTCTGCTTAAAGTTAAATCTGTCTAACACTGTTATGACCATGTAAACCCACACTGTATTATGGAAAACCATGTTTCATGTGAAAATACCAGGAAGGGACATCACGTAACCAAATGTTCATTGAACCCACTTCAAAAGAATGATTTACAACTCATCATTTGTACTGAATAATTCAGTTAAGTGATTTAACAAAATACGAGCATCATATTTTTGCTTTTAAATCCTCTGTTAACTTGCCATACAGACTGTAAACAGGCTGTTTGCTTTATTACAAACAGCTGAAATGATTTCCTCAGCTAATTGACAGCATCCCACTCATGCCTAAGTTGTGTCGAGTCCTGAATATTCCTCTTTGAAAGTGTTTCTATTTCTGTGGTATTTGAGCACTGTCACAGTAAATATGATGTCTATATATAAATCTGCCTGTAATCTCTTTCCGTATGGATTAGTCAAATGAAGTCGTAATTCAGAATCATTATTCATAAATAACACGTCTCATTATTAGTGCTTCAAATTGCTAGCTAAACCAACACAGTCTTTAACTGCATATATCCACACACTCTAACAGATTTTGATGTAAGCTCACTGTGATCTGTATTCTTGCCCATGATTCCCAGCGTCACTGTCAGTGCCGATATGACCATTGAGTGACCCCTCTGTGGGGAGCTGCGGCACAACACAGCTTTTCCTGTTTGACTTTTCTATCTCTTGTGCTTTATTCATCACTCCTCCCAACTTCCTTTTGTTATTCCTCATTCATGCTGCCCTCTTTCTCCTCACCCTTCATCTCTCACCCCTCCCATCTCATTCTTTCAGATATATGAGAGGTTAATCTGTGTCTCTTTGTGTGTGTGTGTGTGTGTGTGTGTCAGGGTGATGTACGTGTATGGAGGCTTTAACAGCCTGATGCTCAGCGATTTGCTGAGGTTCACCCCCGCGAGCTGCGCTGCTTTCTCTGAACGTCTGGAGTGTGTGACGGCTGTGCCTGGCGTGAAGTGTGTGTGGAATTCCTCTACCTCCACCTGTATGTCCTGGGAGGCAGTGGCACCCCATGACACGGAGAGCTTGAGAAACACCTGCAGTCCCAGAGGGTGTAAGTGAAGGGAACATAGAGGACATCTGCTTCATGTGTCTCTTTAGAACTATTTGGACTGGATTACATGTCATTGTATGCTGTAATTTATGTGTGTGTTTTACAGATGCAGATGGTGAAAAGTGTGACCAATATTCAGACTGCTACAGCTGTACAGCCAACACCAACAGCTGCCAGTGGTGTGCACCGCTCTGTGTGTCTGGTCATAGTAACTGCACCAGTTCCCTGGTAAGAATGAACATTTAATATGCCATGACTTGGAGAGAAGTGTGTGAAAGAACTTGAAATTTTCAAAAAAAAAATGTAATTCTTTGCTCTGACGTATTTAATCTTTGTACCGGCTGCAGGGCGGGATAATGGACTATGAGGCATGTCCAAAGGATAACCCCTCTGTGTGCAGCAAGAGGACCAGCTGTAAAAGTTGTGCCACAGATCAGAACTGCCAATGGGAGATGAGAAACCAAGAGTGCACTACCCTGCCTGGTAACTTGAGCGATGTGGTTTAACGGTTTCATATGATATATGAATCAAATCATATATTTGAAGTTAAAGGGTTAATTCACCCAAAAATGAAATTTCTGTCATTAATTACTCACCCTCATGTCGTTCCAAACCCGTAAGACCTTCGTTCATCTTCGGAGCACAAATTAAGATATTTTTGATGAAATCCGAGATTTTTTTTTTTATCCCCCATAGAAAGCAACATAATTACCGGCATTCAAAGTCCAGAAAAGTAATAAAGACATTGTTAATATAGTCAATGTGACTGCAGTGGTTCAACCTTAATGTTATGAAGCGACGAGAATACTTTTTGTGCGCAAAAACAAAACAACTTTTTTCAACAGTCTCTTCTCTTGGCTGTCAGTCTCCTACGCAGTTGACACAGCGCTTCTGTGTTTACGTCAGAACGCCGGCTCAGTATTGGCCGACGCTTTTCACGTGAGCACCACAATGTATGTGTGTGTGATGCTGACGCAGGAGCCGGCCAATACACTGCGTCAACGGCATAGCACCATCAAAATAAATGTCCGATATCCCATCAAAATAAGTCACAACAAGAATTGCATTTTACGTCACTTCAGAGTTCCTACTTGCGGTGGAAATGCAACCAGGAAAATGGCCCTAGGGGAACATTAGTTCTCAGGAAACCACCCTGGTGGCTAGTTCCTAGAACAACCCAGTGCAAAAGCCCCCATGCATTTGTTTACTTTTTTAAATTATTATTTAAAGAAGAAACCAAACCAATGAGTTGACATTTGAGGCTTAATGCTATAGAAAAGCAATAAAAATATCAGACTGTTTTCAGCTTGTTTTTATTTTTATATAAAATATGGCATGCAGTTGCTTCAAACAATGGTATAAAGCTATTCAAAACATCATTCAATGTAAATTGTGATAATCATAATTAATAATCACAATTACAATTTCAAGGGAATAATCGACAATTAGGATTTTTGTGATAATCGTGCAGCCCTAATGTGTTGTCTTCTATGTCAAATGCTTGTATTTATTCAATTAATAAAATCATTTGTGATTGGCATTTATGGTCATTTTTGCCCCAAGCCCCTGTTAATTTCTGACCCTGCTCGTATGTTTATCTGGAGCCCTGATAATTGTACCATGTTTGTGTTTTTTAGGGAGTATCTGCGGGGAGAGTTGGCACCTGGTGGGGAATTCGTGTCTGAAGCTGATCACAGCCAAGGACTCATATGACAACGCTAAACTGGTGTGTCGTAGTCACCAGGCGGTGCTGGCATCTCTCACCACGCAGAAGAAAGTCCAGTTTGTCCTCAAAGAGATGCACAACAGATCATTGCAAGTGAGTTTGTGGCACACTTTCAAAGTCTTTGGTCTTCATGACATGTAGTTTCTTCGTGGCGTTGTCACCTGGGGTTGTATTGCACTAGTCTGCTTTGGATGTAAAGCCCTTCAAATGTTAAATTGAATTAAACATGAATTGTCTTGTGTGCTGCAGTCAAAAGCACTGATCACCCCATGGGTGGGTCTGAGAAAGATCAACGTCTCCTACTGGTGCTGGGAGGATATGTCCCCCTTTACCAACTCCACGCTGCAATGGTTGCCGGGCGAGCCCAGTGACGCTGGTTTTTGTGGGTACCTGGCTGAGCCCACGTTCAACGGACTGAAGGCGGCGACCTGTGTCAACTCTGTGAATGGGAGTCTGTGTGAACGTCCAAGTGAGAAAGATGCACATATACACATACAGCATTTATCCGTATAAATTTTATGATTAACAGAACTCAAAATTTTGTCAAAAATGGAACAATTTCTGCTATATTATATTATATTATATTATATTATATTATACATTGCCTATTGGCATTTAGATATAAAAACCTGTAATTATAATTATATTTTATATTAGATTTGTTACATTTAATGTTTTACTAATATTTTATATAATTCAAAATTACACTATTTCTTGTTTTCAAAAATCATATATTTATTATATTATATTATATTATATTATATTATATTATATTATATTATATTATATTATATTATATATATATTATAAATTGCCTATTGGCATTTAGATATTTAATAACCTGCAATTATAATTATTATATTTTATATTAGATTTATTACATTTAATATTTTACTAATATTTTATATAATCATTTTATATAATTTCTTGTTTTCAAAAATTATTATATTATATTATATCTTATTATATTGTTGTATTTTGCCTATTGGCATCAGTTATTGAAAAACCTTGTATTACCTGTAATTTAATAAATTAGTTGAGCTTTATTATTTGTGCTGATTTTTGATATCAGAATCTTTAAAGGACTTTTTTTTATTTAATCCCCTTTTTTTCTTTCTCATACCTTTTCTTTCATTCATTCTCTTTCTCTCTCTCTCTGTTCTTGCAGCGAACCACAGTGTGAAGCAGTGCCGGACGCCCTGTGCCCTGCGCTCTTCCTGCAGCGAGTGCACCAGTGGGAGCTCAGAGTGCATGTGGTGCAGTAACATGAGGCAGTGCGTGGACTCCAATGCTTATGTGGCATCCTTCCCCTACGGCCAGTGCATGGAATGGTACACCATGAACAGCTGCCCACGTACGTCTGGCTCTCATTTAGTGGATTCATGCCTGTCAGCCTGTGTCTTGTTTTCTCTTTGTAAATCAAAGATTGAACATTGGCACTTCATGTGTTTATTGACTTGTAATGAAAAAAGCAGTCTTTTCAACTGACATAAAATCAATTCAGATTAATAACTTGACACTGCTGTCAAGGGTTCATTTTGAGATGATTGCATTGCATGACCCCCTTTGATAAACTGATGTGTTTGTATTGTAGCGGAGAATTGTTCTGGCTACAAGACCTGTGGTCACTGTTTGGACCAGCCTGGCTGTGGGTGGTGCACTGATCCCAGCAATACAGGACGAGGCCAGTGTATAGAAGGCTCTTACCGTGGTCCAATCCAAACACTGTTTCACGCTCCTTCGTCTTCAGGCCCCTCCCTCATTCCTGCCCCTCAGCCAATGCTGAACGTGAGCTTGTGCCCACTAGAGGGCAACTACAACTGGTCCTTCATCCAGTGCCCAGGTAAAACTTATGTGACTTATGTGATGTAAGGAGTTGTTTTGTAATGGTTGTTTATGAAATGAACTATGAATGAATATAGCGATGCTTAATTGAATTGGATATCAAAATGTGGTAACACTTTATTTCGATGGTCCACTTTAGACACACTACTAACTATAAGTAACTTTGCAACTACGTGTCAACTAACTCTCATTAGAGTATTAGTAGACTGGTAGTAGACTGGTAGTAGACTGTTAGGTATGGGTTAGGTGTTAGGGTTTGGGTTAGTAGAATAAGTTAACTAAAGTTACTTATAGTCAGTAGAATGCCATCAAAATAAAGTGTTAGCAGATATTAAGCAAAGGGTCTAATACTAATATTATAATATCTAATACTCTATTGAGAGTTAGTTGTCATTAAGTTGCAAAGTTACTTATGGTAAGCAGAATGTCTACAGTTGACCATCAAAATAGTGTTACCCAAAAATGTTATCTCTTTGACTCTGATCTACCTAAAGTGTATATAAAATTAAGCAACATCTTGAATAATTATTGTGTTTTTTACTTGGCTATTAATCTTCCTAATGACATTGTCAGCATTATACTAGTTTCACAATCCCTCCTTGTCTTACCAACTTGTGGTGTAGGACCTTTTAAGGCTGATATGTTTTAATAACATCTCAGTGTTTCCCATTAATTACCAAGACTATGGCGGCCCTCCATAGTCAAATCTGTCATAGTTTCATAATGAACTGGAAATATTTTAAAACTTTGTATAATAACACAAAAGGTCTCTAATGTTGTTTTGTGCCATTGCTTTGGCAAAGTATCTGTCAAACGAGCTAAAATCAAATTTCATCACATTTGTAAACTTGTTTTCACTGAAATTGTAGTTCAGTCTAAATAAAGTCTCAAGGGCAAGTCTCTTGCAAGTGTAGAAATTAGAACAAAAGTATTGTAATTTCCCTTCTATAGCATAAAGTAAAATAATATACTTACAAAATATCCAGTTTTATTTATTTTACAATTTATGGCTATTACTGTCATAGGAATAATAATAAAAAAAATATATTATTATATAGGTGTGTAACGATTCACTCAGCTCAAGATTCGATACGTATCGCGCTACTGGGTTCATGATACGATACGTATCACAATATTTTGAACAAAATTAAAAAATGAAACTGAAATTGAAATAACAGATTTATTTCCAAAGCATTAACAATTTATAATAACACTGTTATTGTGTGTAATAACACTGACTAGGTGTGTCATTGAACAATAAAACTGAATTTTAACATGAAATTAGAATTAGAATCATAAAATACAGAATTGTACTATACTTTTAAATAATGTAAGCCCTATTTTACTGGTAAAATCAAACATTTGGTGCACTCAGGACCCACAAATATTGTCCCGTTGCATTGTTATACATTATACTCAACATTAAATATAGTAGTTTCATGTAGTACTGTTACTGGAACTCTATAAACATTAATTTTTCTAACGCAGTACATTCGCACATTCAATGCAGGCATTCGTTGAATCTCTTTTCCACAGGCAAGCCATCCGTGCAGATTATACACTTACATGATGAGAATAAACAATCTAAAATGTTTTGAATCATCATACTACCAAAACTAAATATAGTATGATATTGTGAGTTAAATTATGCTTTCACTTCAAGGAGTGCCGCTTTAAATGATGTTTGCACTTTCACTTTGAGGAGAGCCGCTCCAGAACGTATGCGCTTCAGATGATCAATGCCAGTACTAATCGCAAAGCTTTATTAGTTCATCCAAAATTAAAATTCTTTCTTCATTTACTCACCCTCATGTCGTTTTCGTGTGTCGCGCACACACGTACTGTATGTGCGTTGTAAATCTGTTCATCATATAAAGCCATCATGTCTCCTCAGAAGACTTGGATTTAGATTATACCGCTCGATTTATTACATTTACGATGCCTGTTGACATTTTTTGGATCTTTTAAGTTTTAGGGGAATTGACTTTAAATGGAGGGACAGAAATCTCTCAGATTTCATAAAAATATCTTCATTTATGTTTGGAAGATGATCAAAAATCGTATAGGTTTGACATGAGAGTGAGTACGTGATGACAGAATTTACATTTTTGGGTGAATTATACTTTATAAATACAGTAAGCTGAGTCTTGGATAAAACTAACTCTATATCGCAAGTCATATTGTTTACATCAACGATACATTTCGTCGCATTTTTCTATATAACGATGTTTCGTTACACCCCTATTATTTTTATTTTATTGTTTGGCTTCCTAAATCACCAGTGTAAATGCAATGTAGACTGAGACACTATATCACAACTAATAAGAGGACTGAATCATCAAATAGCTGAAAAATACAGCTTTTTAAAGAAATATTGCACTGGCTCTATTTGTAGCTACTTTTATTGCATTTTGACTTCAGATAAAATAAAATAAATTTTCTTTGAATTGTTCTGTTTTAATCGGTCTGTTCCTCTCTCGTGCAGCGTGCCAGTGTAACGGACACAGCTCCTGTCTCAACGAGAGTGTGTGTGAGAGATGCGAGGACCTCACCACGGGCAAACAGTGCGAGAGCTGCATCTCCGGTTACTATGGCGATCCCACAAACGGGGGCAGCTGTCAGCGTGAGTCTAAACACAAGCCCATGCCAAAATACAGTTGACTTTTGTGGGCCATTTGATCGGGACTCAGCTGTATGTGTGTTTTGTTGGTCATTTGCAGCGTGTAAGTGCAACGGCCATGCCAGCATGTGTAACTCTAACAACGGCAAGTGCTTCTGTACCACCAAGGGCATCAAAGGAGACCGCTGCCATGTGTAAGTGTCCGCACTCACACACACACACACACACACACACACACACACACACTCTCATTCCACCTCAGTCTCTGGAGGCTTTCTCCACTCTGCCATTAGAAGTAATTTGTCAAATGTACGGCTGATAGCTTATCGTTATCTTGTCTATATCAAACTCTCTTTCTTCTAATTCTACTCATTTTTGCTCTGAGCTCTTTTGTTTCGTTCTGTCTCTCAGGTGTGAGGTAGAGAACCGTTACCAGGGCAACCCTCTGAAGGGAACATGTTATTGTGAGTATGTCAGTGCATCGGCTGATGGCTGTTCATATTGTGGCTATTTAGTCATTTAGTCATTTTCAGAACTACTCATTTTGTCCTTACCTGACTGATCCAGACAGAAACCATAAACCTGTGCACATTTCAGTCAATCTGTGAAAATATCCCGATTTTAATGTCTCAGAGTAATACTTTTCCTATATTATCTCTGATCCATTTTTTTCTTTCACTCACACAACTATACCTTTATCTCCGACGCACAGACACGCTGCTGATAGACTACCAGTTTACCTTCAGTTTGTCACAGGAGGATGACCGGTACTACACTGCCATCAACTTTGTGGCAACTCCGGATGAGGTGTGTTACGCTGAAAAGGCTTCGCTGTTCAGAAAACACGTTTTTTTGTTTTTTCCTCCCCAGAGTTGTACATTCATGGTTAACTGGGTGTCAATAAATCAAGACCTACTTCTTACCTTGATTTGTAAACACGATTGATCTTGATATGATCAAATTGAAAACTAATTTTATTGACGTTGAGTCGTACATTTGGTGTTATTGTTATCAATAAAGTTCAGCACTTCACTGTTGAACAGAGGAAAGAGTACATCATGAGGGTGGTTTACCAAGGACGTGTTCTTAAGTTAAAATTGAATAGAAACAGAATGCAGCAAATTTGTGTGTATTACTCCCGTACACTGTTGTTTATGTATGTACAGTGAGGTCTGCCTATAGTTTTGTGTATAGATGTAAAGTTTTGTGGAATAGATTATATAAATATTTAAAATAGGAAACATTATTTTACATTTTATTTGAATATTTCTGGCTTTTATTTTAATAATTCAATATTGTGGATCAAATAAATGCAGACTTGGCGAGAAGAGGAGACTCAACTTTTGAACGATAGTGTAGATATTTTTGCTGGAAATTCACCCTCAAAATATTTTGTTACATACGTTTGGAAAAATTCGAAAAAAGAAGTCTCTTATGCTCACCAAGGCTGCATTTATTTAATAAAAAATGCAGTATAAACTGTAATATTGTGAAATATTATTACAATTTTAAATAACTGTTTTCTATATTGATATATATTTTATAATGTAATTTATTCCTGTGATGCAAAGTTGAATTTTCAGCATCATTACTTCAGTCTTCAGTGTCACACTAGTATGATGATTTGCACAAGAAATTTTTTTTTTATTATTATTATTATGGATTATTATCAGTTTTTGCTGCTTAACATTTTTGTGGAAACGATGATGCCGTTCAAACTTTTGTTGTAAGTAAAAAAATAAATAAATAAATAAATAAATTGAACTTTCTATTCATCAAAGAATCCTAAAAAAAAAAAAAAAAAAGTATCACCATTTCCACAAAAATATTAAGCAGCATAACTGTTTTGCTGAAAATTCAGCTTTGCCATCACAGGAATAAGTTACAGTTACATTTCTTTTCATTTGTAATATTTCACAATATTAATGTAGTTTTGATTAAATAAATCAAAGTGCGCATTTTATTTATTTATTTATTTATTTTTTCTGACCGTCTTTTGGATTTCTCTTGCAGCAAAACCGAGACCTGGACATGTTCATTAATGCCTCGAAAAATTTTAACCTCAACATCACATGGGCAACCAGCTTTGCAGGTATGGACCCCCAACATGTTCAACATTGTGAGCACATCATAAATGACCTGTGTGTTCAGTTGAATCTCTTTCTTCCTCTCACCTTGCCTTTCTTCCTTTCTGAGCAGCCGGGACTCAAGCTGGTGAGGAAATCCCTATAGTCTCCCGCAGCAACATAAAGGAGTTCAAAGATAGTTTCTCCAACGAGAAGTTCGATTTCCGTAGCAATGCCAACATTACCTTCTACGTTTACGTCAGCAACTTCACCTGGCCAGTCAAAATCCAGGTGAGAGGAGTTATTGTGTTTGGTGACATACACAGAGAAAATGTCATGACTGTGTGTGTGTGAGTGCCACGTAAATATCAGCAAGGGTCTTTGTGTTTTGTTTTGCTATCTTATCTGTTCCTTCCGTCTGTAAACTCACAGAGGCCGTGTCCTTTTTTCTTTTTCTTTTCATATATCTTTGGCCTTTCTGTCTGGTCTGGAAATGATTTGGCAGAGCTTTCCTTTCCCTCCCTCTTCTCTTCTCCTCTCCTCTCCTCCTCTTTTCCTTTCCCCCTCCTCTCTTCCTTTGCTTTGGAAAGTGATCTAGCTTACCCTCCTGTGCTCGGACGCTGAAACTCAAGAGTTTGTGTTTGATTGTCCGTCCACTATTCTAGAGCACGTTCTCTCCTCAGCTCATGGAGAAAGGGTGAATTTCACAGGTAACGCTTATTGTCTCTCTCGCTCGCCTTTCCCTTCTCTAACTGACCTTTGGATTCCACGTTTTATCTAGCGGAGAATGTTTGTGCGGATCTGAGAGCGAATATGGGCAGAGGGGTCGCGCCGTGGTAACTCTGGAGGACAGAGGGGCTTTTGTCAAGACTTAGAGGAGAACGACGAGAGAGTTTGGGCTGGAGAAAAACGCAGCGCTCAAAACCTGCTCTGTAAACATGGCAGACTGAGAATGTCAGAAGGAATGTTAAGTTGAAACACATGGTTATTATTGAGAGAGAGAGAGAGAGAGAGAGAGAGAGAGAGAGAGAGACTGAGGGAAGAGCCTGACAGGAATGAGAGAGATCAGAAAGTTCAGAAGAGGCACAATTCCAGCCTTCTGTTTCTGCCTCCTGTTTTCTTTTTGCCTGTGGTCAAAGAGTCTGTGCGGCCTGACTGTGTAGTTTTTGGCCGGAGGAATGGAAGTGTGTATGCGTGTGAATCTAAACAGGAGTACAGTAGGAGCGTTCATGTGCTGAGTTTCTGTGTGTGAATGTTATTTAAAAGCAAATTTTGGTTGAATCTCACAAAAACGTTTACAAGTTTCATCTCACCCCCAAATCAAAAGATTCATCATTTTGCATAAAGAAAACTATTTAATTATTTATTTAGAGATTTACTATGGATGTGTGCATAATGAAGCTTGCTTACTTTGGGCATTTTACTTTTTTCATTATTCTCAATGGTTATTCTCATTAGATCTCCTTTGCTGGAAAATAGAAGGTGCGTTCTGACTGACAGGGTCCCTACTCCCTGAGCATGGGATGTGCATTGAAGTGGACTTTCATTTGGAATGTCATCAAAGAAAGTCGACGATGGGGTCGAATTTAAAATACATATACAATACATATACAAAGCACACATTATGCATGTAATGTAATATAATCAAAACTTATATGTTTATTATATACTTGTGTGACTATGGCATCTATTAATTGGCTATTAACAGATTTGAAGTTGTGCTAACTGTCATGCCACATGAAAATAAATTCTCATTTGGTCAACTATTTGCATATGTGTTCTTTTTGCATATGTGTTCATTTTGTGCGTTTTCTTTTCCATGCACAGCCGCATAGTAAACACTCCTGAGGTAAATAAGGTAAAATAAAAGATGACAGAGCCTCAGCTGCTTCTTGCCACTTTAACTTTGCCATGCCTATTCATTCAATAGAATATGCCAATGTAACATTCATCGCCATAACCGTTCACATAAACGCTAGTTTGTATAGTAATAACAAAATTTATGAATACTCAAATTCATATGTAATATCCTCCACCACAGAGCCATTTAAAAACTCTTTCAATGGCTTTGCTCCAGACTGGTGACGCGACGTGAAGTGATGTATCAATGTTCTCTTGTTCTCTGTGCCGTTCGCAGTGCCCTTCGAATTGAACATGTTCGCTCCCTTCGGATTGGAATCTCAGTTAAGATGGTGAAATACCCTGTGAAGTCCACTTCGCAGTCCACATACGGTCGAATGGAACGCACCTATAGTGATAACACACATTTTGTGTGTGTGTGTGTATATATATATAAATCAGTGTAAATATAATGCAGTACAACAAATGCTACCACTGTGTTTAAATAGAATCTAAATAATATAATAATTGTCCATAAACAATATGTTTTGGCTTAAATGTCACAGTACCATTTTTTTTTTTTTTTTTTTTTCCCTGGTGAAATATGACTGAAGTCGCTATATATTTACCAAGGTGAAATGGATTTATGGATATATCCACACACACACACACAAATAAAAATGTGCCTACGTCTGAAAAGGGAGGTTTGTTTTTTTTTAGTGTTAATCAGTTTAAATAATTGTTTAATAATATAAAAAACACCCATTTTACAGAAATAGTTTTTAAAGAATTGTTTTAGTGCAAAAATATTGGTAACTCGCCTCACCCTCATAGTTTTGAAGAATACATCATATTCAGTCTTGCTGCAAAAGTTCAAATATTTAAATGCACCCGAACCTCAAATCAGAACTCTATGCAGCTCCCGTTCTACTCTACATTGGAAATGAATGCTGTTTGTCGGAAACCGTGGAAAGGCAGGTTTAGACATATTTTTGACAGGTTTTGTGAGATTCAACCACTTCAGAAACATCTAGACTCAACTTTGTTCTTTTAGCCCAGTTTAATGTTCAGAGACAAGTCAGCTACTCGTAGGTTGACTTCACAAGGAGTGTGGCTGCATCATGCTTTAAAAACATTGATCTGGTTTGGGACACGAATTTGGATTTTTGCATTTCCTAGTGATTCAGAAATGACACACTTCTCCATTAAACTGACTAGATATTTGCACTTGTTTGATTCTACAGGCTTGATGATTTCTGTTTGTATTCAGCTTGATTGTGACATGGATTTCTGTTAACATCCTCCTCCACAGCCCACACGAAACAAAGCGTATTTCAGTTATACTAAATAGCTAAACTTGGCAGGTGTACTAGAATGTTCTCTCTTGGTTAGTTTGCGTAAGCCACATCATTATCCCCAGATTTATGACTAACAAGCTATATTTAGTGTTTACGTCACACACGCACACACACACCACACGAATGCCCGTGTGAGACACAGGTTGTCATGTGTGAATGACAGTGATAGTTGGATTGCTATTGTTTTATGTTGAATGTGTGTGGGTATCTGTGTGTGCTGGAGCTGTGAGTCAGGACCCATTTGTCTTTGAGACTGTGTGTCTGAGCATGAGGAGGTTGTGTGGCGTGTGAGAGAGGCCGTATCAGCGCACAGCATCTGCTCAATGAGAGCTCTGTGTGAATTCACCCTCCATGCTGTGGACGTCTGGCATGCTCTCTTTTACCCTGTTCTCTCAGTCTCCCTCGTTGAAAATCCTGTGCTTATTTTGGAAATGCCTGGAGGAATAGAGAGGGAAGAGTAAGCTTGTTTGAAAGCAGGTGAAAGATGGAGAGAAAATGACAGTATTTTAAAGTGGAACTGTCTCAGGTGTCCCCTAGACTCTGCCTTTTTTATGGTACACTGTTTGAGACTGTGCATCCCTAAAAAGAGGGACAGAAAGTGATGTAACTGTTAGAAGCTGTTGCACTGCTAATTTCATGTGGGGAAAGGATCATTATAAACACTATGTTAACATAATTGTGGCCTTGTTCCACGTTTCACACGTTGGGTTAGTAATTTAATTAATCCGGGCTAATCAGATTTTTTTATTATTTCATCCAGTGAACCCTTGGTTAACATTTTCGTTTGCATATTTACAAGGTTAATGACACTGATTGGATAAGTACAGAACACAGTGAGCATGTGACCGGTTTTAATAACAGCTTGACATTGACAATCTGGGTTAATGTTGACTTGTAAATCTCTTCTGGTTGTCTTATATACACTGTAAACCCAAATAAGTTGGGCGAACTCAAAAAATGTAAGGTAATCGGTTACATCATTTTTTTTTTTTTTTGAGTTATGATGTTCCTAATTTTAAGTAAGCAGAACTATCAATTTTGAGTTAGTAGTACTCATACATGTTAGCTGCTCCTAACTTGAAGTACTGAGTTAGCTAACTCATACATTTTGATAGCAATTAACACAAAAGATTTAGTTAATTAACATTTTATTTTGAGTTCTTGCAAATCACATGAGTTATTTATTCTGAAGAATACTAGAAAGAAAGAAAGAAAAACAGAAGGAAACCACAGAGGAGTGTTTTTTTTCCTTCCTCGGATACTAAACACAATGTGCAAAAGTTGTACAAGTGCTGTATGAATATTTAATGAAGCAAGCACTTTAGAAGTTTTTTGATTGGTTGCCTGTTGTTAATAACTCAAATGCTGCAGTGTTTCCACACTCTGTATTAGAGGTTTTCAAACTGTAATAAATAAATAAATAATAAAAAGTAACATTCAACTAACTAGATTAAATTAAATTATTAAAATAAATAAATGGTAAAAAAATAAGAATAAAAAGTGATATTTAAATGAAAAATAAAATGATTAAAATAAATGCCAAACAATTTACATTTACAAATTTATATTTACAATATACAAATAATGTGATTACTTATTTTAATTAGAATTGAAAGTCTGAAACTGTAGAGATGCTCTTTTCTATTGATTGTGTGAGTGTATAGAGAGAGAGAGAGAGAGAGAGAGGGATGTTCATGTATCAGCAGGGGGCAGTATTGGTTCAGTCAGAAACGAAACATTTGCTCCCATGGCCTGTTTAGAAAAACTAAAAGCACATACACTCATACATAAGCATGAAAATGAATGTTTTTCTTACAATTTAACACCCGTTTCTCTTTTCTTCTCAGATCGCTTTCTCTCAACACAGTAACTTCATGGATTTGGTTCAGTTCTTTGTCACATTCTTCAGGTAAGACACTTTGCCGGTGTAATAAGCAACCACATGAATTACTAATTAAGTCTTTGATGAACTTCACAGATATTCTGACCTACTATAATCTAAATGCTGTACATTTTTATGAAAGTAGTTGGAGTGTTTTTGGGGTGTGATATGGCTCTAGGCTCTAATTCACCTCTTGAAGACCTGCTGTAATATGTTATTGATTAAGGAAACAGGTGGCGTAGACCATATATACAGCAAATTCACCCAATGTTTCCGTCACGTACACACTTTTTCTCACATGCATTAAAAATTTTAGTTCGTACTGATTCACAAACAGCAGAAGGGTGATTAAAAGATGCGGTCATGCATCATGCCTAAGACGTATATGATACACACACTGCACGTAACATACTTACACCAAGCCGTGGCTGTGGTTGGCCATGGTTCCTCATCATTAGTTATGTCAGCTCAGCCATGATAAATTACACCAACTCTTCATAGCCTTGGTCTGTGTGAGTGTGTGTGGGGGTGAGCTATTCCCAAGACCCAGAGCGAATGTATTTCAGCTTTGCACACACCTGCACTTATAAGTTATAAACATGCACCTACACAGTTATGATTCCCTCACATACAGCCCAGCTCTCCTATACACGGGAGGCGCATCATGAGCTTTGGCCCCATTACCATGAGGATACCAACACTCCTGATCTTTAGCACACATGCGGATGTGAAACTACCTCTAATACATTAAACATGAGCTGCCCCGTGTGTGTGCTTGAGATCAATGGCTCATTGGAACGTGGTTGTTCCATTGTTTTCCATAATGGAACATCCAAAAACCTTAACATTTGTCTTCTTCCTCTCCATGTCTTGTGTGTAGCTGTTTCCTGTCCTTGCTTCTGGTGGCAGCAGTAGTATGGAAGATAAAACAGAGCTGCTGGGCATCACGGCGCAGAGAGGTCAGTGCTGTAACCTGTCCCATGTTACCTGTGGAATCTCTTTGACTTTCCCTGCCGATGATTGTCTACCCATCCTATTAAAGGGTTAGTTCACCCAAAAATGAAAATTCTGTCATTTATTACTCACCCTCATGCCGTTCCACACCTGAAAGACCTTCATTAATCTTCGGAACACAAATTAAGATATTTTAGTTGAAATCTGATGGCTCCGTGAGGCCTCCATAGGGAGCAATGACACTTTCTCTCTCAAGATCCATAAAGGTACTAAAAACATATTTAAATCAGTTCATGTGAGTACAGTGGTTCAATATTAATATTATAAAGCGACGAGAATATTTTTGGTGCGCCAAAAAAAAACAAAATAACGACTTGTATAGTGATGGCCGATTTCAAAACACTGCTTCAGGAAGATTCAAAGCATAAATGAAGATATTTTAAAGAATGTGGGTAACCAGACAGTTGATGACAGCCATTGACTTCCAAAATAGGAAAAAAATCAAATAAAAAAATACAGTGGAAATCATTGGTTACCGTCAACTTTCTGGTTACCAACATTCTTTAAAATATCTTTTGTGTTCAACTGAAGAAAGAAACTCATACAGGTTTGGAACAATTTGAGGGTGAATAAATGTCGACAATTTTTGGGTGAACTATCCCTTTTAAGGCACAATATATAAGATTTTTGCCGTAAAATATCCAAAAACCACTAGGCCAGTGTTATATATTTTGTTCAGTTGAGCACTTATAATATCCCAAATGTTTTCAACTATTTGTAAATCGTGACAATTTTTAAAAAATTTTAACCAAGGCTCCGGGACGTGTCTGGAAGTCGCCTGTCAATGGCATCATATCCACGTTACCCTCGGTTTCCGGTTTTATTTTGTAGAAACCATGGAAATACCAAAGACGCTTTAATATATTACATGTTTTATTAGACAAGGGAACAACTGTTTGGTTACATTTATAGACAGAAAACATCATTTTCAACACCGTCAAATGTATCTAATATGATAAACAGTGCTGCGTTACCTCATACACTTGATCGGAAGAAGCGGAAGCGGTGACTGCGGCATAATAAAAGTTCCGCTGCTTGCGAGGCGTGTCGCATTTGTCTCTCAATAGCAATCGTTCCAGTGACCTTGTTCAGCTCCAACTTCACTTGGCCCTGCGCTGCTTCATACTACAGTAATGTTAATAATCTCATCCATGAACATGATTTCTGCCAGAGTCCCGTCCCGATTCTTTTCCACCGGCTGTGAGGTGAAGACAACATTTCCCAAGATTCCGTGCTCAAACTCTGCATCATCAAGCTATAACTTTGTTTTGAATAGGTGACCTCTACCGGTGGAAAAAAAATACATATTGTAGCTTTAAGTTGTAACTTGAGCACAGCTTGTTCAACCGGCCCCTGCTGATTAGCAAAGCATCTCTAAATGGGCAAATATTGGACAATTAGTTGGTATATCTGTTACAGTCTGTATTAGGTTTTTATATTAGTCTGTATATCTGGTTTTCTAGACCATGTTACTTCATGCTTTTGAAATAGTCTAATATAAACTTGTATTTTTTTATCATTTTGAAACGTGATATACCATTAATGTACATTTAACATTTTGTTGATTGTCGCAAAATTAGTTAATTCATTTATTCATAGATGCAAACTCCTCACCTTTCAGTGACAACTCACTTTTTTGAGATCAAAATAGTTCACCTATGGGATTTGCAAAGATCCACTGTGGATGGGGGTTAGTTGTGAACTTGCACAGGTAAATAAAGAACTGGTTGTTTCAGTAAGTACAGTGTTTCCTTTACCCTTTATATACTTAGTTTTTAAAGTAAAGAGTAATTTATGTATTTGAGGTCTGAGATGTGGGAACGGTAAGAGAGGGCAAACAGTTTGCATTTCAGCTCAGTATTGCCGTCTAATCAGCCAATATTATCTTAAATATCCTGCATAGCACTTTATCTTTTATAACATGAGACTTTGACCAAATGTATTCATGTATCTTGATTTTGGTAAAATGTTTTATTAAAAAAACACTTTTTTTTTTTTTTTTTTCATGTAAAATTACAGTTTTGGACATAAATTCAGACTTTAACTAAAAAAAAAAGTCATAAATAAAAACAATCCTTTAAAGTAACTACAAATGAGCATGTAAACCAAATATCTTCCATGCGGACCATGCCCCTGCTCCACACAATGTTCTCACCTTTTTTCCCCCTTACCTGTTTGCATCCCTGTTTATTACATTGTGGTCAGTTTTAATAAAAAGAAAAAAAAGTTCTGGAATATGAACCTTGATTTTACAGCCCCCACAGAGACTGAAGAGGTTTGGTTTTGAAAGGTTTCAAGAGGCCATTTTAAGCCACGCAGGGGTGTTTATAAGGGCTAATGTGAGTGTCTTTTAAAGGACCCTCTTCACCATCTGGCTTAGTGAAGTGCACTCATCCAATAAAATGGTAATACTTTTTCCTCTCTTTCATGCAACAATCAAACACCCGTTCACATGCGTACCTGCACATCACTTCCTATCTCAGCCTTGCACGTTAAAGTTTTGTACTCTTCTGACCCTTAGCTTCAAGCATGACTTTTACTAATGATCTCCATGGCAACCAGACATAGAGGACTAATTTAGGGTTAGCATAACCCATCAGACAGACTAAAGTGTTCTTGAGTCAAAGACGAGAAGGGGTTTTTAAGCATCAAAAAAATAAGTTTAATACAGCTTTAAATTTAGTTTTTCCCCATACGTTAGAATGTGTTCTATTTAATTATATTATAATTTTCATACATTTTTTTTTTTTTAAACTAAAATCTCATTCAGTGACAACAATAGTTTATATAACAACAAATCTTTCATTTTTATTTAAAACAAGAATCATTTGATGACATATTAAAAGACTCTTATTTAAGGATCACAGTGTAGCCCCGAAAATACTAATGAATTGTAATTTTTAAATCTTTATACTACATTGTTCCCGTTTTTGCAGTGTGTTTAGTATTAGTCTGTTTCTTTAAAATAGTTTTAATAATATTCCTGTGTAAATGATGACACAAGCAGATGTTGAAAAATAAGCTTTTTATTCTACTGTTCTGATGCTTCCTGCCATGCTTGCTTAGCTTGGCACTTTGTTTCTGACTTTCTCTGCCCCCAAAATTACTGCTTGCAGCTATATTTATGATTACCTTCTGTTTGCCAACATAAATGACATTATCCGGATGGGTGTTTTGGGTGGAGAATCCCCTCAATGGCCTCTCTTGAACTTGTGACTCTCTGTTCAGAAATATTGGTAAGCTTTTATTCTGACAATTGCAATCCTCAATGCTTTCTCGTTTTCTTTCTAAGAGTGCCGCCTAAGCTACTGGGTCAGCTTTTACTTTTTGGCTTTTCAGCTCTTTACAATGCTAGCAACTCTCTCTCTGTTCATGGGCATCTAAAATAAACCAATAACACAAATAAAACGATACAAATATGCATTAAACTATTAACATTAAGTTTAATGCATATGTGTCAGTGCTAAACATTCCTCATTTATCTGTAATTTAAATAAGATGCTAAAATTGTTATTGTAATGACTTTTTCACTGAATGACAAAAATATTACCCTGAATGAAGTTATATTGCTAGCTATCAACTGACCACCTACTTTAAATAGTGAGCTTGACCAGTAAATTTAAAGTATTCATTAACTCCTTTTTTTTTTTCCTCTTCACTGAATGACTTTTATAATAAAATTCTTTATAATGTTTTCATTTGACATCGATATCGACACTTTGAAGTCATTCTTTTTGCTGATGCAGAATGTAACAAATATGCATTTTATTGCCTTTTATTTAGATATTAGAGATGCACAATGTTTATCAGCCAGAATTAGAGACCTCTTTTTTATATATTTAAATTATTTTTTAAGTGTTTTTTTTTTTTACTATATGACATGTATTTTCTTTTTTTTTTTTTTTACATAGCATTTTATATTAAATATGATTATGAATGATCTGTGTCAACATTATCATAAAGCTGCATATACAGTATGTGTGTATCCTCTGTTTGAAGGTTTGAAAAAACCATCGGAGGGTCGCTCAGATGTTGAAACTATAATTGCAAATCAGAAGTGACCTTTTCTCAAAGCGCTGTGTGTGTGTGTCTGTGTGTGTGTGCGCGTATACGTACGTCTGTTTGTGTGCAAGTAATTACACAGAATTCCTCCGGAGGTGCACTGAAAGAGTTTCCAGGTAAATCTTTCAGTGATAAATATCACAAGCCTTGCAGGAAGAGAATGTATTGTGAAGCAAAAATCAAAGATGCGGGTTATCAGTTTTTCAGGGACTATCCTCTGTAATTGTTAGATATGCAAATGAGGGCCACTCAGCCGAGATGAGCTGATGCTAAAAGTGTACTGATTATTTTCTTTAATCTTGTGACTGTGCGTCATTCAAAGAACATTGCAAAAATGTTCCTTTGAAATTTCTATTTAGTCCTATTTTAAAATAAGACAGCATGCGCCTACGTGTTTAGTGATGAATCCTGGATTTGTTACACATTACTACTAAGAATGTTTGTGTGTTTGTGCGCACATGGAGTATGATTAATATCTGCCTTCGTTTATGAACATATTCAATTAAACTTCGGTAACACTTTACAATAAGGTTCATTAGTTAAACATTAGTTAATGTATTAACTAACATGAACTAACCCTGAGCAATACATTTGTTAGTGTATTTACTAATCTTCGTTAACATTAGTTAATGAAAATACAGTTGTTCATAGTTTGTTCATGTTAGTTCACAACGCATTAACTAATGTTAACAAGATTTAATAATGTATTAGTAAATGTTGAAATTAACATTAACAAAGATTAATAAATGCTGTAGAAGTGCAGTTCATTATTAGTTCATGTTAATGTAGTTAACTTATGTTAACTAATGAACCTTATTGTAAAGTGATACCTCAACTTCTTCTCTTCTTCTCTAACCATGAACACACTATTTTTCTTACACTCTCTCTCACACACACACACACACACACACACACACACACACACACACACACACACAGAGGTTTGTTTTTGTGAATTGTGGGGACATTCCATAGGCGTAATGGTTTTTATACTGTACAAACCATATTTTCTATCCCCCTACACTACCCCTGCCCCTAAACCTACCCATCACAGGAAACTGCACATTTTTACTTTCTCAAAAAAACTCATTCTGTATGATTTATAAGCCTTTTGAAAAATGGGGACATGGGGTAATGTCCTCATAAGTCACCCTCTCCTTGTAATACCTGTCATACCCATGTCATTATACAAATGTGTGTCCTGATATGTCACAAAAACATGCACACACACACAAATACACAAAGGTAACAAGATTAAGATTTGTGATGAGCACGAGCTCCTCTTCAGTCATCTTCATTGGCCCTCACACACACACACTCTTATACACACTAGCTCTTACACCTTTATTGATGAGGCCGTGAATTAAACTGACAGAGAGTGGCTTGTGAATTAGCCGTAGTGGGAATAGCTGTCGATATTCTCGGTCCATGTGTGTGTGCTGTAATGAGGTGGCCTGATAGCTGGTGACTCGTGTTTGTGTGTGCTCCTTTTACACCGAGAGCAAATATGTAACCAATTCTGTCCAAGTTTTTTTTTTATATATATATATATATATATATATATATATATATATATATATGTATATATATATATATATATATATATATATATATATATATATATATATATATATATATATATATATAAAATCTCGTCACACTTTACTCTCGACACGAGATAGTCACACCCCTATTATATATATATATATATATATATATATATATATATATATATATATATATATATATATATATATATATATATATATAAAATAGCTGTATAATATATATATATATAAAATAGCTGTATAATATATATATATATATATATATATATATATATAATAGCTGTATAAAATATATATATATATATATATATATAATAGGGGTGTGACGATCTCGTGTCGAGAGTAAAGTGTGACGAGATTTTTCGTCGAGGCGAAAAGTAGTCTCGTGATGTTGCCATGACAGAGTGTTAGGATGATTAGGAAAGAATATGCCACCGCTACGTTTACATTACACCTCCACTGTCCTTTTGCTTTGTATTTAAATAAAAAACATTTAATTCAGTTGGATAACTGTCGCCGCCACTCCATATTTACAGAGTACGCGCGATCGCTGAAAGTGAAAGTAAACGCGAGTGCGCATTCAAACGTGATTTCAATACCCCACATTTTGAAAGCGGCTCCCTGATGAATGCAAATATCTCTCAATATGAAAGCAATTTTAGGCTGGGGAGTGTAGTTGTAACCAGCTCTTAGCTCTGTATCAAAGAAAAAGTTGGTCTTATTTGCACTTGAATATTGAGAGGGTGCGATTATGGTTTCAACTTGTAAAGTGTTACCATAAAAATGAGTAACAGTTTTCTCTTAATCTTATTAAGCACAAACAGTAAGGTTTCATTTGTTAACATTAGTTAATGCACTGTGAACTATCATGAACTAACAATGAGTGACTATTTTTATTAACTAACATAAACAAAGATTAATAAATACTTTAGCAAATATATTGCTCATTGTTAGTTGATGTTGGTTAATATGTTAATGTTAATAAATGAGACCTTATTGTAAAGTGTTACCATTTTTATTTATACTGTTTTATTTCTATGATCAGTTGGTGGAAAGGAATTCAGTTTGGATGTCAAAAGTTGTAGAAGCTCATAAATCATGTACAGTAAGGTCTGAAGAGACTGAAATCATACAGAAGTCAGTCAGCTGAGTTAGTGGCAAAACCTTTTACAGTACTTGAGTATTGTTGTCTTTTACTGCATATGATCATTCATACTCAGAAAGTAGAACTGAATGACATTCATTATAAGATGATTAGTTAAAACATTTCAAATACACCTGCAGAATATTTTTTCTAGTCATGTATTTTGCCATTGAGGATTTCTTAAAATAGTGTGTAAAAATCTTGTCTCGTCTCCTCTCGTGAGATACCCGTCTCGTCACACCCCTAATATATAATATATAAAATAGCTGTATAGTTGTGTGTTGTTTTTATTGCTGTTAAAGGGGTCATATTAAGAATCGGTTCTTTCACCTCATTATCTGACTTTATAGCCATCGTATTATGAAAACCTGCTGTAATTTTCAAAAATAATCCAAACTTTTCTTTCAGTGCAAAACACTATGACCCGCGGGGACCCTGAATAAAGTCTTGAGGTCAATTCATACTGGACCAACACACGTCAACGAACAGCAACATACGCTTCATCAGTTATTGTCTGATCAATGTGTTGCTCCTTTCGGTGTCTTGCCATTGGTTGGCACTTCTTCTTTTTTTTCGGGTCGATAAATGTTTGAGAAGTGACATGCAGTGATTGTCCTTGTTGGCCGGCATCTGTTGGCAACTTAAAATCAGTTTTAACAAATTTAAGGCCATAAAAAGTCTTCAGTAATTTAAATGGTATGAGAAAAGGCTTAATTTTAATTTCAAGAGGTCTTGGGGACCGTTTACACGACACCATTTTCAACTAAAAACAAAACTTTATGCGTTTTGGCCATTTTCTCAACGACGCTTTGGCGGCCTCAAAGTGCACGTTTTGGAAAATAATACCGTTATCGTCTCCATGTAAACGACAAAAATATGGATTTGTGAAAACGGTGACGTCATGCGCATGCATATTACGTGTTCAGTCTTTAGGCGCTTAATGTTTCTTTACAAAGTGACATCGCCAACTACTGGCCTGGCAGCATAATACAGCGTATTTAGTCATTTTCGCAGATCCTTGTGAATGGGGATCGTTTCGGCAAAGTAACTTTTCCATTTTTAGGACAGTGTTGTCGTATAAAAGTACCCTTAAATTTGGGGACCGAAAAAGGAATATCAATATAGCAAAATGTGATTTATTATTAAACTTCAAAAGGCTATGATTTAGTTGCTGCTGAACCTTTCAAAGTAATAGCACAACGCTGTTGTGCAAAACTCTTTTGGCCACCAATGTGTGGATGTCAACAAGGAATTTGATTTTTAGAAATTCAGCCACCCATTCACAATGAGCTATTAAGGAGCAAATAGGTTAGATACTGTTGTTCCTAATCACCAGAAGACCTGATGTGAATAATAAAACCTTGTGCTGTTCCTGTTTTGTGTAGCATTTTCTGCTCAGCATATCCTTCTAAAGAGTCACAGAGAAACAAGCAGCTGATGTTTATTTTTAGCAAGGTTCCTGATTATTTCAATGTGATCTTAACATTTCAGTGCAAATTGCTCTGTGATCCTGTCACAATGAAGTGCAGACATTTCAGAGAGTCTATTATTGAAGGATGCTGCAATTAAAAAGTATATTGTACTCAAAAGGAAAACCGCAACTCAAGTGAGTCTAGCAAAGTTTCTCATTTCATGTGGGAAGAGGGTGTTTACATAGTCATAGAAGATTTTAAAGAGACAACAGCAAACAATGGACGGTTCATTTCTAAGGGACAGTGAGTGAGAGTGAAAAACGGAAAACTCAAATATCCAGTGTAATTTGCACTTTTTTGGTGCAAGAACTTTACTAACCGTTTAAGTGAACCTTGGGGGTGGAATGTAATAAATTCTCTGTGACCTTTAACAGTTTTACCACACTACATTTTCAGAGAGAGAATTTATTCAGGTAGTTTTTTTTCTTGATTAACTTGAACGGTTTCTCAAAAGGCAGGTCTGGGAAAAGACTCCCCTTCTTGTCCTGGAGACAAATGTCATTCATGGATGGCGAGTGATGGCTAATCGTCCTCTTTGTGGTCTTGATGATCTGCAGCTGGTCTTTGTAGTGGCAGATGCAGCCAAAAATGAGAAAATAATTGATGTTGGCAGAATTAATTTTCATCGGTACTCTTATTCTTCTGAATACTTATCAGAATTAATTCTGTCAACATCAGTTATTCTCATTATAATTTTGATCAGAAAAAGATTTGTGGGAGGTGGACAGTGCTTTGAAGGCAGTCACATTCTTGTGACCATCTGTAGCTGTACAAGACTGATGGATTTTTCAGCTGAGATTATACTTTTTTTTTTTTTTTTTGAGACTTTGACAGAATATTTTTCTTTTTCAGCACAGGAACAGTTGGACAAAAATGTCAGAAATGTGAAAATCTCCAAAAATCCTAGGACAGTTGGTAAACGTACTGTTGCTCTGTTGCCAGAGAGACCAGGTTGGGCCCCTTCTGATGTCCCTTTTCCTTGGAAAAAGCCTTGTCCACTGTGTTCTTTAATGTTGTAGAAGCCATCCTGAACCTCACAATGAAAAGGTTTGAGCAGAAACTGTAGTCCCAGCATGAAAACCGCTAGTTTGGCAGCAGGGGGTCTCTGGCGCATGGAGAGAGATGTCTTTTTCTTCATAATGTATGGCAGAGCCTTGCAAACAGTGCACTTGCTTAGTTTCTTTGTCCTGTACACAGCCTCTTCTCTTTTCCCAAGACCCCTCTTCTCTGCAAAGCAATGTCCTCTGGGTGTTTTCTCGAGTTTTATTTAGCAGTGGTTTGGTTCGGGATGCACTTTTCTTACCAGTGTAAGATTGGACTGTCATTGCAGTCAGTTCTGTGGAATTAAAACACTCCTCAGACTGTTCACCTCTGCGCTAATGTTTTATTTGTTGACACATTTTACGTTTCACCTGTGTGAGATGATTAAGAGAGGCATTACATGATCAGAGCTCCTCTAGGGCAAACAGCCCCTATCGTGCTCATGCAGTCATCCTATATTTTGTTCCGACACGAACGAAACTGAGTATGACTATCTGTTTGTAATTAGGGAGTTTGTGACTCAGGGTTGTATGATTAAATTTCCCATGAAATACGGCAGACTATCAGTAGTGATAACCTGCTAATTCAGATTATTTAGAGGGCTGAATTATTCTGGGTTATTTAATAAGCTATTATTATTTTTTCATTTCGTTTTGGTTTTCAGCAAAATAGAAGTTTTATTTTTTCTTGATGGAAAAAATGTTATTTTAAATTTATATTTTTAGTTTTTTTAAGATGTCAAATTTCATAAGACAGCACACTGCATTACCATCTAATCTAGTGCATTTATGCTACACTCTGGCACTCTGTTTAAAAAGCTGCTTGGTTTAAAAGTGACTTCTGTGTGAGCTGTTTTTCATATATCACTACATTATTGACAATAGAAAATGGACCTTTTTTCCCTACTTAATTTTACCCAATTTATTCACATTTTCCCCTAAATCGTTCAGCTCTAAATGGATATTTCACACATACGGTACAAAAAAAGTCATTTTTTCAGCTTTTTAAAATTATTTTTATGTTCTTAGAGACACAACAAAAGAAACAAAAGACTCTCCAACAAAATCACCCCAATCACTCTAGAATGATTGTCAAATATAGCTTTTTGAGTAATCTATTAAAAATTCCTGTATTTTTTTTTTTTTTTTAAATACCCCAATTTATATTGAAAAAAAAAAAAAAAAAAAAATCAATATCAGCTTTTTGCTATATCTTGCAGTCCTACCCCAGATCATAGCCAACTCATGCTTATCACCAATCCCTCTGTAGTGTTCATACTTGAGGCACGGTGCAACACTACAGCCAGGAAGTGCAATGATGTTGTGATATAAATCACTGAATGTCCAGATTTATAGTTTCACTGACTTTTCCCCCCTTTTCGCTTACCTTTTTCAATAATTCGTCTTGGTAATAGTTTTAGTTGACAATAATAACCTTGGAGAGGCGGAGCTGGAATGATTAGGATAGAGATTGCAATGAAAATAGAGGGTGGAAGAAGGGCATCATCTGTTCTTTGCCACGTTTTCACTCGGTCAGCACTGAGTCTGTCTCCACCTTTCCCTCAATCTCTCTCTCTCTCTAGCATTCATTCCTTCACAGTCTCTCTACTTTCTCTCTTCACTCTGTATTCCTTGAGAGGATTGAGTGTACAAGCTTGCATCAGCCTCCCCCCTTCTGTTTGATGAAGGGATGCGGGTGTAGAGGAACCCACCCGGTCCTGTATGTTTGTGCGTTTTAACTATTGTAGTAGCCAAGTTCGTCAGCCTCTTTGCGCCTTTCGATTGGAGGTCAGACTCCCTCTGCAGTAATACGGACTTGTTTTTTCACCCACACACATTCTCAAACAGTTGTTTAGTTGGGTAAAAACAGACATTTGTGTTTCACACACACAGTATAGAAACGCGCACTCTCCCACCCACCATGTGTAATGGATGACTCAACAGTAAAAACACTGATTTCAGCATATGGTCTGAGTAAACTAATCTTAACAATCTGTTGCAGTAGAGAATTGGATACCTAGAAATGGTGCTGCTCTGGCATCAAAATATTTCTCTGTAATGGATCCAGTCTTTACTGATCCCTTTGCCACCATGAAGGCAACGGGTTATTACAGCAAAACAGTTCAGTAAATACCGGAGGGACTCGTTGGCACAAGCTTTCCTTATCCACTCATGGCAATCAAGAAACCGGCTGCAGCTTCAGACTGATTTAAGATGACAAGCAACGTGGGCATGCCTGCTTCCTTCAGAGCGTGCCGGTCCACATGCGCTGCACAGAAATGCCATGGTTAACGAGAACATTCTAGTCATTACAGTTCATGCAAGGCTCTCCTTATCTTATCATTCCGATATCCCTCAGAGCATGATTTCGCTTTGCTTTGATGCAACAAATGAGCATGGGTTTATCTTGCCAGACTTTATAAAACTGTTGACCTGTTTCTAAAAAAGTAAATACTAACCAGTGGCGTGCGGCAAATCCCCCCCCCTCTGACAGTAGCACGGATGGAGACAGACAGTGATGTTATTTTGGGCAATTTTCCACCTTTTGTCTTCATTTTGCACATTTCATGCTAAAGACTTTGTTCATCTTTGTAGATTTCTGTAATTTAAAATGTAAATACAGTGAATGGGTCAAAGTAAAGAGAGTCACATTTACTATTGCTATGCGAAATTGCACAGGCTAAATCCAGTCATTTAATGATGCAGTATGTAACTCGAGCGGGTTGCCAGATTGAGGACGCACAACAGGAATGAGCGCAATTGACAATGGAAGGCAACGAGCAATGATTTTGAACGAGCAATGAACGAGTTGATTTATCCATTTTTTTTTTTTTTTTTTTTTAATATACCAAGTCATAGAACTCATTAGATGGATAGCCTCGGTGGCTTTTTAGGTCGGGTAGAATCTGCAGTCTCTGAATCAGTTCGTTTGTTGGCTTCCATGGCTGCAATACGCCAGCTGTTTACACCAACTGACAATTTGACATAAAAAGTGCAAAATGCCCGTTTTACGCCAACTGGCAATCCGGGGTGTCGAAATTCTGTTGGGTAAATTGGCAGTGGACGGGATCACACAGATCAAAACAAAAACAGACATTCCGACACGGAATGCAGATTTCAAAGTAGAATAAGTGGCTTTAGCGTTGTTTTTTGGAGAAACAGGTATGTGAACTTTGTATGCTTCCTAAATGTCTGAAACATATTATGGTATTTTTTTATGCTTTAGTCAAAAAAATTACAATTTCTGTGCAATTGGGAGTTTTGCGTGAGGGCAATAAAAGTTCTTCACTCAGATTTTGCTCATGTTCAGGTTGGTAAGCTGATTTTGCTGCATTGACCAGTAGAATGCTGCTTGGTTTGAAAGTGACTTCTGTGTAAGTGGTGCTTCATGCATCGCTACACATTTGTCAGTGGACCTTTTTGTCTGAAATTTCTCAAATCTAAATAATGTGTCTGGACCTTAAGCATACAGTGGGTTTGCACTTGAGAATTCAATTTTGAGTCAATTGAAACCATGCAGCCAACATGTGTAGTGTTACTTGTTGCTTTAACGGTTTGAATTGTATCAATTGATTATTTGTAGGTACTCCTTTTTGCACTGGATGCTATTAATCGATCCCATGGCTTTCATGTGTTAATTTTTGTAAAGAAATTCTTGCATTGTCATTGTGATTTGGCATTCAGAGGAGATCTCATTTTTGGAGGCATGATCTATTTTAAATAGTCATCTAAAGTGAATTTCTAGTGGGTGTATTCAGTTGGTCATGCACAAATGTTAGGCTTCACATGGTCACAAAAAGCCTGGAATGTCAGAGAGTTTTAAAATAGTGATTTTCAGGGTTAAAAAAGTCAAAGAAATTCATAGAAAGATGTCATAGAAAGGTCTTGGAAATCTTCAGTCAATATACATTTTTCTATCTCTAAAGTAGTTCATTGACTAGACATTGCTCTTTTGGGGTGTGTAATCTTTATAAAATTATTTTTCAGAATCCTTTTCCAGTAATTATTCTTGGAGATTCGTTGGTCAAAAAGGTACCAAAAACAAAAAAAAAAAAACCTGAAATGAGGACAGACAAACCGCAGATTGCCAGATGGTTTTTCTGTACAAAAAGAGAACAGATCCCATTTCTAGCTGTGAATCATATGTAGATGCTTTGCTATTTATATCTGTATTGAAAATGTGTTTGTCAAACGCAGTGTTACAGATCAAACCCACCTCCAAAAAGCATGTTATAAATTATTGAAAAACAAAATTCGGATGTCTGTGCCTGAACTGTTTAGCATGTGAGTTGTGGCTAAAGACACATGTCTCTTTGCACTTTGTGCATTTTCTCTTTTTGTCTGCTGCAAGGCAGTGATATTAATTCCACTAATCTGTAGTCTCAGGGGCTTGTGGGAGTAATTAGGCAGTTGGATTACGGCTCATTTGGGGGATTATATTCCTGCATTAATCTCTCACAGTGGTCCAGGTTTATCTCTGGTTGGTTGGATGGCTCCCTCCTGTTCTCCGTCATGTTCCTCCCACTTGTAGCCTTTTTCTCTTGCACTTTTTCACCCTGTTGCTGAGACAATTAGATGTATGCAATGCCATTGTTTTTACATGCAGTCTCAGAGGCAACTAAATGATTCATTTTTTGCATGTTTTTTTTTTTTTCTCTCTCTCTCTTGACAATCAACTATCAATCTATAGCTTCGTTCACAGTGCTTCCAATTCCAAGTCTAATCTTAAGGACTGACTGTCCCCACTGTCATTTTACAAGTGATGAAATCAGATCCATTTGTTCAGACAGTGTGGTGAATATTCGCTATATCTACACGGGTTGCCTTACTAATGACTTTAGCATCCCCACGATGCCAGAAGATATGAGAGGAGCTGTCATTTCATTTGAGGATAGAAGACGTTTTGATACTTCGCCGCAGTGCTGAACTCATGAGACGCATCAGACATCATAAGTGTCAAATGTTTTCAAATCATATGGATGGGGTTTAGATTAGGGGTTTTATGATTGTTTTGATAATCGATTAATCTGTCATTTAATGTCTGATTAATGGGATTTTAAAAAAGTTATTACAGCCTGCCCATTGTTGTCCTCAAAGAGTGTATCTTTATAGGCCACTCTATACATGTAAAAAAGGATTAAAATAAACATTTACATTATAAAACTTGCCCACCATAATAAAGTAAAACAAAACCAGACTATACGCATTTGCTTATCTGAATATATTACTTTTATTTAATCCCTTTACATTTACTGGCAAAGCATATGACAGGGCAATCTGCATGAATCTGTAGGCTATATGCATTTGAGTTTGTTTATAGCGCTTAATATAAACCATTTCCATGTTTAGGACAACTTTGGACATACACTTATTTTGCAGCAACTCACTCTGTGTCTTCCACTATATTTCAGATGTCTTTTGTCTATAGAAATGTGTTATTCACTTCTGTAAATTGACGTGACTGGCAGATGTTTTCAATATACAGCGTGCAGGCATAATCAAATTTGTTGATGTTTTTCATTATTAATTTTTATCTGTTTTATTGATTGGTTGTTGCAGCCCTAGTTTAGATCTTTAGATGTTCAAATAACAAATCGATTTAAGTCAGACCCGCCAAAAAATCTAATTTTTGCTGTCTGCCTGTACAAAGCCTGTGTAAACAAGTGGTATGTAGAAGAAATCTGTGGAACCCCATGAACCATGAGACAATTCAAGACTACATTGCTTAAAAAACAGCTGGGCTTAGCTGGTCTTGCTGGATTTCCAGCTGGTCTCCTAGACTGACCAGCTGACAATGAGGCTGTTTATACCTGGTATTAAGATGCGTTTTGGTCGATCGGATTGACAAGGGAGACACATTCCCGTTTACATCTGGTATTTTATTCCGTCTTGTTTGTCCACTTTAAACCACTTCTGTCCTGATTTCTTTGAGGGGGAGGATCAGGTAAATGTATGGGGTTTTTTTTCAGATCTTTTGATCTAATGGAAAAAAAAGAAGCGTTGTACATTGTGCTTGGTATGTTTTTTTGTTGTTGTTGTTGTTGTTTTTTGTTTTATCTTTAAACCAAACTTAGGTCTCCAGCTGACAAAGTTAAATCCAAGCTTCCCATAATGTTTACGCATTAGGTCAGTAGGTGGAGAGTAGGCGGTCTTTTGTGGCTATTTGAACGCATTCGACCACGAAAGCAATCAGTTCTAATGTGTTTTGGACTACATCTGGAAGTGGTCGAAAGTTGACAAGCTAATTTTTCACCCTTTTTACACCTGTGTTTAGTGTTGTCTGCTTGTGATCTAATCAATCAAAACACTTCTTAATACCAGGTGTAAACAGGGCCTGAGTTTCAGCCTCAGATGTCACACCCAGGGAATATTGGCTGAATGGCTGAAAATGTTTCAAAGTCGTCATCTGATTGGTTGAATTCTACTGTATTTCCGGGAGATGCGTGTCACATTCTTTAACAGCCCACCTGAAACAAAGCCGTTGTGATGCCAAACCCCCTCATGGAAAAAAGCCATTGTGACAATGTGTGCTTAACAGGATGAACAAAAAGCTGAATTTTTAAAAGTAAATCCAGACCTTCATGGCATAGACTCTTTAAAATATGTCCAAGAGTTTTACGTGCTGGTCTGTTATTGTAGAGACATCGTTACATTTTCACACCCCTAAACATAACGCCAAACAAAAGTTCAGTCAGATGGCCTCTTAGGCGGTCCTTGGCTAATGAAAGCATCCATTTAGTCCAGACCTTCTGCCGTCAGTCTGAAGGTCTGGCTACGCGAGACTAGCTGACAAGTGGCCAAAACCCCTCTAAAACCACCAGTCCAGAATAGCTTGGAGAAACACATTGGGAATTGATATCAGCGCATCCTCTTGTTTCAGCGCACAGCCTGTCTCAGATCAGTATTCAGCATGGCTACACCTCGCCATCTGATTCAGCACTGCTTCTCTCCTGAAGGTTGATTGAAAGATCTCTCTCTTTTCTCCACTCTCCACATCCATCTTTACCCCTCTGCTCTGTCTCTTTGGATATGCCTTATATTCCTGACGGTAGTTTAAAGCACACATCAGTAAATATGCACTTTGATGTGCTGCAATGGGACCGTGTGGGTATGTGTGTGACAGTTGCTGTGCTCCCTGGAGCGCTTGCTCTCTCTTTGTCTCATTCTCTGTCTCTCTCTCCTTTTCGCTCTCTCTCCTTTTCGCTCTCTCTCTCTCTCTCTCTCTCTCTCTCTCTTTATAAGATTTTCTGTTGTGTGTTGGGCTGAGCATTCAAAAATGGTTGGACAGATACACAACAAACACACACACACAGATTAAATGACTTGTGGAACCTGCTGAGAGGAATGGCAGTCGGACAACAGGGATTTCTAATTGAGTGGTTTGCTGTGTAGAAGCTTGTTTTGCTCTTATCACTCTCCCTATCTGTCTTTCTCTCACACGCACATACTGATTCAGATAACCATCGTCATCATTATTAACATCAGAGACCAAGAGACAGTCCCGTGGGAGCATTTGAGATGTTCAAAAACTTTCAATTCAAAATGTTTAATTTACGAACTTTACACAGTGAAAATGAACATTTTAAAGAAGCACTTTAACACTGCTTTCACTAAATGAACATTGGATGGATGGATGGATGGATGGATACTGTTTTTATGTTAAAGTTTTTCAGCTTAGTTTGAGTATTTTTAGTTCTTATACTTAAACCTATTTAATTTCAGTTAGCTACCAAAACAACATTTTAAATTTTTTAAGCTTTTTAAGTTTAGTTTACTTTTACCATATGTTCTCCCTCATGGGAGCAATTAGGTTTATAGCAGTGGAGTGAAAAAAAAGTACATACAAAACATCATAATACATTAAACATGAAAAAATATTAAAACAGTGACCTAAAAATTTAGCCTTTCCTCTTTAAATTGAGTAGGGTAATAGCTTTTTTTTCATCTGATATTTTATTTTTGTATTATTTTAGCTTTATTTTAATGAATGTAAATTAGTCAATTATTTTTTTTATAATTATTATAATTATTTAAATTACTGAACCCCAGTATTTATTTATATAGTTATTTGTCTACCAATATTTGTTGACAGACATTCGAATGCATATCTCAAAATAAAAAAAAAAACACGAGCACAGCTCTTGAAATTTTAATGCTGACACTTATCAGATGTTCCATACCTGTATGTAACCTTTTCATTTTTTCCCCCTTATTTATTGGATGATTTGTGCCAATTTATGTGTTTGCATCCTTTTTTCCCTGAGATATAAGCAAAGAGTGTCATCAGTTATGCTTAACAAGCATTTGATCTGTTCTCTGTAAGCTCTCTCTCCATCTCTGACAGTTAAAAGGCTGTGCAGATATACAGTTCCCTTTTGTTTGACTTTTTAGATGGTCCTTTTATGTTTTTATGTGCTCACAAGCTTGTTTCAATCTGGCCTTCTCTCTTTTAAATTCAGCGTGCATCTCTTTCAAGCTGTGTCGTTTCAACATTCACCTTTAACGGCGCGTAGAGCCGTATGCGTGTTTGTGCGTGAATGTAACTCTGTTGGATAATCTTTCTCTTCTCTTCCTCAGCAACTCCTGCGAGAAATGCAGCAGATGGCCAGCCGACCATTCGCCACCATCAACGTCGCCTTGGAGACGGACGAAGAGCCGCCAGACCTGATTGGTGGAAACGTGAAGGTTAGCGTGACCTTTCGTATGGTGACATCAGAGTTGGCTTTAAGAGGGAGTGCAGTTACTGCATATGTTAATGTCAGGAATGAACTGAAAACTGAGTCACTGGCTCTGTTCCAGAACCTAGTGAGCTGCGTCGCTGTCTGCTGTCTACATAAGCAACTGCCTTCTAAGACCGCAACCTAATAAAAAGTCGTTTGAAACTCTACAGCAGCAACTCTCTTAGGCCTGGTCACTTGTGCGCTTCTAATGTGAAGCACAATAGTTTCTCATTAGTGTATGTTAATGATTCAGTGCTCAAATAACCACAAAAATAAATAAAGTAGCGCACAAATATTTGGTGCAATAGTTAGTTATTCATTAAATGGATAGGCTTTTATCAATACAGATTTCCTGCTTTCGATTGCAATTCACCAGCTCTTGATTTGATATGCTTCAGTTGTAATGCCTATTTTGCTTCACTTTAAAATTCTCTCTGACAATGTTGTAAATTATGCAGGTAAGTGTTTCAGAAGGGCTTTTCACCTTTGAAATAGTTAAAGGGTTAGTTCACCCAAAAATGAAAATTCTGTCATTAATTACTCACCCTCATGTCGTTCCACACCCGTAAGACCTTTGTTCATATTCAGAACACAAATTAAGATATTTTTCATAAAGTCTAATGGCTCAGTGAGGCCTGCATTGACATCAAGATTTCCTTTTTCAGTGCCCAGAAAGCTACTAAAGACAAGTTCATGTGGCTACAGTGGTTCTATCTTAATATTATAAAGCGACGAGAATACTTTTTGTGCACCAAAAAAAAACGAAATAGCGACTTTTTTCAACAGTATCTAGTGATGGGTGATTTCAAAACACTGCTTCATGAAGCTTCGAAGCTTTACGAATCTTTTGTTTCGAGTCAGTGGTTCAGAGCGTGTATCAAACTGCCAAATTCACGTGAACTATTGAAATTTCGAAACACTTATGACGTAACAAAGCCTCGTTTACTGAAATCATGTGATTTTGGCGCTCCGAAAGATGTAGTACTTAGCCGCCCAAATGAACTTACTATCAAAAATCTTCAGGCCGAAATAAAGGATTTGCACAACATCAACATGAAGATTAAGGCTGAAATGTCAAAAATGAAAGAGGACTCAATACAGAGAGAAAGAATGTTAGAGAGAAACATCCAAGAGTTAAAAGAAAAGCTGGAAGAACAGACTGTGATGTGTTTACAGCTTAAAAACAAGGAAAGTGAATCTCCCAACAACAACGTCAGCACTGAAAGTGATTCACAACCCCATCAAGAAGTGACGTCACACGGCTCTTCACCTCCAGACACAGTGAATGTCCATGTGAAGGACCTCACTCACACACAGCCACTCTCCCACAGAACACCAGTGGTTCTTCTGATGGACTCGATTGGGAAAAACATAGAACCAGAGAAACTGTTCCCCAGACAGCGAGTCCTAGCGCTCCACTGCAGAAACACAGAACGTGCTCATGAACTGCTCACTAAAGAGGAACTCGGCAGTCCACAATGCATTATCATCCATTCAGGCACGAACGACCTCCACAGTCTAAATGAAGGCACAGCCAAGGCTATGTATGAGATGGCAAAGAAAGCCTCACAGACATTCCCCGCTACACGTGTGCTGGTCTCCACTCTGCTCCCACGGCTCGACATCCCTCCCTCTGTGATTGATCAGATCAATGATGAGGTCCGTCACACCTGTTCCTGCCTGCCCAACGTGCACTTAGTCCATCATAGTTCTATAAGACCATGGCACCTGCATGACGGTCTCCACCTGAATCAGGATGGAGTCAGGATTTTTGCCAAAGCTATCAAGGATGTTGCCCTTGGACGCTTCCCAACTGGCTATAGAGGAACAAAAAGAAATCAGATGAGAATGCAGCCGTTTGATCCATCTGGACCTTCACCTCACTCAAGACCACCACAAGACCTCCAGAGACGACCCACGACTTCACGATGGTCTCACAGACAACAAGAGAGACGACCCTACGCCGAAGCACCACCCCAGCGCCATCCACCTGGGTCGCCCCAGCAGACACCGACCTACGCCCAGGTAGTGTCACGACATCAGCCGCCCTCATCCTCCACTCATGAACTCTCCTCCAGTGATGTGGGGGAAATTAAACGACTGCTAAGTCTCCTGTGCAACAAAATGCTAAACTGAAACGCACAAAATCTATTTAAACCACAGCTGATGAAATAATATTTAGAATTGTTTAATTATCATTCACAACACAATGATTATTTTTATTCTATTTGTTTATTTAAATAATTATTTACAAAGATTCATTTTCAACTTAACCGGTTTTACTACTGTTATACATACTTTAATATTACTATTACTTATTTTCTTTTTTTGAATATTTAATTTTACTCATTAACACTCACCACACAATGGTTAAAAAAAATATTATTATTGTTTATTTTATTTATTATTCATATTTAATATTTATTTTTAACTTAATCAATTTTACTACTGTTATACCTGCTCTACTGTTACTATTACTTAATTTCCTTATTTATTTATTTATTTATTTATTTTAAATTTATTTTAATTATTTTATTTTATTTTATTTTATTTTATTTTATAGGTTCTTGGTTTTGCCTTCAGATGAACAGCAGTATTTTAATCTCTGATCATATAAAATGTTAAACATTAGCTTTTGGAATATTTAGGGTTTGTGCTCTAAAACATTTGGATTAAAAAGCACAAACACAGATTTCTTGAATAGCATCACAAACGTTGACATATTAATTCTAATTGAAACATGGTGTAGATCAGATGTGTCCACTCAGTGTCCTGCGGGTTACTCTGAAATCATAGTGCCCTCATGGAAACTCAACTCAATACATCGTGGCAGAGATTCTGGAGGTTTAATTATATGGATAAAAAATTATCTTGCCCCTTTTACATCACCAGTACAGCAAGGCAAAAACCACATATGGTTAAAATTGGATAAAAACTTTGGAATTCTGGATAAAGACCTTTTTATCTGTGGAATTTATATTCCTCCATCAGATTCTCCATACTACGACAATGAAATATTTCACACTTTACAGGGAGAAATTGATCAATATCAAACTATGTGGAGATTTAAATGCTCGAACTGGTTTAGAATCAGATTACATTGATAATTCAGGAGATAAACATCTGTTCACACAAATACCCCAAGACCTCTTTAATACCCTACCTAGAAGAAATAACCAAGATACTGGAGTTAATAGACATGGGAAGGAGATAGCTCACCTTTGTCAAACTTTAGGCCTTTATATCCTGAATGGTAGAATCAAAGAAGATTCCTGTGGACACTTTACCTATGGCTCAAATCTTGGGAACAGTGTTGTAGATTATGCCATATCAAATATAATCCCCTCCTATTTCCGTGCATTTACCATCAAAGCTCAGTCACCCTTGTCTGATCACAGCCAGATCATTGTTTCCATTAAGGGTGAAAACATCAAACCAAGAGAAATACATAAAAAGCCAATTCATCTATATAAACTTGACACATCATATACATGGACTCATAGCACTGCTGAAACATATATCAACGTGATAAACTCAGATGAAATAGTCAATTCCATAACATTGTTTAGCAATTCAACATTTGATATTAATCGGAAGGGAATTGACTTAGCAATTAAACATATTAATGACATTTTTGAAAATATAGCAAAAAAAGCTCATTTAAATAAAATGCCATGTAAACACAAAAAAAGCACTAAACAAAAACCTTCTGAAAAATGGTTTGACCATGACTGTAAAACCATTAGACAAGAGCTACGATTCATTTCAAATCAAAAACACAAAGATCCAGTTAACACCGAGTTGCGCTTAAAACACTCAGAACTTCTGAAACAATACAAAAACACACTGAGACAGAAGAAACTGGATTATTATAACAACACGCTTCAAAAGATTGAAAACACAATTGATCAGGGCCAGTTCTGGAGCATGTGGAACAGTTTGAACACCACAAAGCCACAAGAACCAGCCATACAAGATGGTCAAATTTGGAAAGATTATTTCGAGAACCTCTATAGCCATCAAACTGACCCTTTAAATAATCCCAACCAATTAAAAGTCCTTGAAAAATTGAACGCTCTTGAGTCATGCATCAAAAACAACCAAAATCCACTAGATTATCCAATAACCCAACAAGAACTTAGTGGAAAGCTGAAATCTCTCAAATCTAATAAATCCTGTGGCCCTGACAAAATAAAAAATGAGATGCTAAAAAACAGCTCTCCTGAACTTCAGAATGCATTGCTCAAACTCTTTAACTTGATTCTGAGTTCAGGTGTTTTTCCAGAGGTCTGGAATACAGGGCTCATTTCTCCCATCTTTAAAAGTGGAGACAAAACAGACCCTAATAACTACAGAGGAATCTTTGTAACCAGTAATTTGGGAAAAGTATTTTGTTCTATAATTAACTCTCGGATTTCATTTTTCTTAAAGCAGCACAATGTCATCAGCAAATCTCAAATTGGCTTCCTCCCCAAACATCGAACCACTGATCATATTCACACACTACACACATTAATAAACAAACACGTACACCAAAAGAAAGATGGAAAAATATTTGCATGCTTCGTAGATTTCAAGAAAGCTTTTGACTCCATTTGGCATAAAGGATTGTTTTATAAGATCATTCAAAGTGGTATTGGGGGCAAAATATATGACTTAATTAAAAACATGTATAACCAAAATAAATGTGCAGTAAAAATAGGTCATCAGAGAACAGAATATTTTTCCCAAGAGCGAGGGGTCAGACAAGGCTGCTGCCTCAGCCCAACTTTATTTAACATTTATATTAATGAATTGGCAGATCTACTGGACCAGTCAGAAAGTCCAGGACTACAACTATTTGACACAGAAGTCGAATATTTACTGTATGCAGACGACTTACTAATTCTATCTAAAACGGCGGAAGGTCTCCAGAACCACCTAGACATTTTAACTAAATACTGCCATGACTGGGCCTTAGAAGTCAACATCCAGAAAACTAAGATTATGATATTTCAGAAAAAACCCAGAAATCTGGAATATAAACATGCATTTACTGTAAACAACACCACTCTTCAGCACTCTTTACAATATAATTATCTTGGTTTGGTTTTAACACCCACTGGAAATTTCAATTTGGCTATTAAAACATTACTTATAAAAGCCCGCAGAGCAATGCATGCCATACGAACTAAATTATTCAAAATAAACATTCCAATCAGAATTTGGACAAAGATCTTTGATAGTGTGATACTGCCCATTGCCTCATATGGAAGTGAGGTGTGGGGTCCAGCGAGTAACTACAGCCATAAGGCTTGGGACAAACATCCTTTAGAAGGTCTACATGTAGAGTTCTGTAGAAGCATCCTTCATGTCCACAGAAACACACCTAATAACGCCTGTAGGGCAGAACTAGGCTGTCTTCCCCTCAATTTAATGATTAAAAAAAGAGCTTTAAAGTTCTGGATACACTTAAAATCTAGTCCTGAAGACACACTTCATTTTAATGCACTAAAAACACAAGAACTGAGTGCTCAGAAAAGTCATCTTTGTGCAATGGTGTCAGAACTGACAAAGCAAGCATTCAAAATCACTGCCCCAGAAAACCCTGTAAGAATTAAAGAAATTATGAGTAAAGAGAAAAAAGCATACATGCAGCACTGGAAAGAGCAAACGAAAGAGCAGAGTCGTCTCCAGTGTTACCTTAATCTAAACAGAGAGTACAGCCTGGCCGAATATCTCACCTCTGTCAGAAATACAACACACAGGAATTTATTAACCAAGTACAGACTTAGTGACCACCAGCTGGCCATAGAAAGAGGGCGACACAAGAAGACATGGTTACCCAAAGAAGAGCGAGTCTGTAATGAATGTAGATCAGGGGCAGTTGAGACGGAGGCACACTTCCTCCTCCACTGTGATAAATTCACAACCTTAAGAGAGACACTGTACTGTCAAATACAGCATATCATCCCGGAGTTCCAGTCACTCCATGAAACTGACAAACTGAAAATATTACTTGGTGAAGGACCTTCTTCCACTTTAATAGCACAATATATTTATAATTGCCACAAACTAAGAGGTACTGAGTGAACACATCCATATTATATTACTATTGATATGTGTATAAATATATATATGAATGCATTTTATATATGTTCTTGTTTGTATATATGTGTTTTTGTCTTGCTTTATGCAATGCTTTGGCAATATGTACCTAAATATGTCATGCCAATAAAGCAAATTGAATTGAATTGATTGAATACGTGTTTATATAACTCTAGCTTCACTATTTGACAACTCTTTATGATTTCTATTAATTTTCTACAAAATAAAGTGAGTGAGTGTTCAGTGAGTGAATGAACAGCGCTCTCTTCCTTTCTCATTACCCACAACTGAGGTGCAAGACATTGAGCAAGACACCTAACCCCCAATCACTCCCCGGGCGCCACTGCAAAAAATGGCTGCCCACTCCTCCGACTGTGTGTGTTCAATACTCACTGCTGTGTGTGTGCACTTGGATGAGTGAAATGCAGAGCACAAATTCCGAGTATGGGACACCATAATTGGGCACGCGTCACTTTCACTTTTCATTTAATGATGTATTGTGCTTTCTACACAGGAGAGACTGATACTTCACTACTGATCTCTCACTCATATTACATGTTAATAACTCCCTCCGTTCCGCATGATAAATATCTCGTATAAACTTCCGTGTTTTGTCTTTGTATACAATGAATAGATAGAAGTGCTTCAACAAATGAAACATGACTCCAATAGACATACACTTACGACAATATATGGTTTGTATGTTTTTTGTAATTCTTGCACCTCTTCTAATTTAGTGTGAAACGTTTCTTGGGTTTAGAGAAGCTGGGGTTAAGCAAAGTGTGAAAAGCCCTAGAGTGATTTTAAATCAGTAACTTGTCTTTTTGAACTTCATTTAAAAGAGTCTTTTGTTTCAGGAATCGTGCTGCAGTGGTTGTGCTGTATGTTTTTGATTCACTAAAAAGAACCGGTCATATGTTTGTGAATTGGACTACCTTGGTCACGTTGTATGTTCGTTTCTCCATACAGGTCGCAATAGATTTCTACAGGGATACAGGGAACTTTCTTGGTACATTACGAAAATATTAATCAATTTATATATTAAAGGGTTAGTTCATCCAAAAATGAAAATAATGTCATTTATTACTTACCCTCATGCTGTTCCACACCCGTAAGACCTTCGTTCATCTTCGGAACACAAATTAAGATATTTTAGTTGAAATCCGATTGCTCCATGAGGCCTCCATAGGGAGCAGTGACATTTCCTCTCGAAGGAATGAATGAAGGTCTTACGGGTGTGGAACGGCATGAGGGTGAGTAATAAATGACATTATTTTCATTTTTGGGTGAACTAACCCTTTAACAACAGGGCTCAAACTATGTAGTTTTTTTTCCATGTAGGCTACATTTTCATGCACCCACTGAAAATAGGCATCGATTTTGGTGTTTTAAGAATTGATATCTGGATCGTTGAAATAAAGATTGCCATTAATTGGAAAATCTATTTTTTTACCCAGCACTATAAATTAAATACTTTTATTGATTTTTAAGTAGTAAATAAAATATATTTCCTTCAACTCCATGTACAATCTTGGCTGAATCTTTCACGGAGCTCTCCATAGTGAATACTAGGATTGCCTGACCTGTGAAGGATACATGTGATGCTCCTGGATAATTTGGCTAAAATGACAAGGTAGTATAGATTTTCAGGAATGTGCCTCAAATGCTGTCTGGTTGAGCAGCTCACTAGGTTATAGAACAGAACTTCTGTTTTTATTCTCAGAATAAACCTGTTTTTTTACGGTGTTTTCACACCTTGTTCATTTGGAGCATTTGTTTTGGAACCTGGTGTGTTCTCTCTTAGTACGGTTCATTTATGCACATATGAACACGGCAAACACGCTTGGCACTTAGCATCATCACCCAAAAAATGGTTTGAGATTGCCTGAACGAGGTGGTTTTTGGCCACTCTAGAGCAGTTCGCTTGTGGCGAGAAAGCAGTCTGACCTAACGGACCAGGCTGTATCATAATGTATGATGGGTTGAGCATGCCATAGTCATTGATATCCAAAGCACGCCTTTTTATTTTAAAATTATGCCTAATTGCTCTTCTCCGAAATAGGTACATGGTAAGAATGTTTTCCAGACAAAGCTTTAATAAAGTAATATAACGGCAGCTACAGAGAAAGCCACAATAAGCCTCTGGAGCTGTTGTCTGTCTATCCTGACGGATGATCACTATGAGCAGAATCCCGGAACATAAGCGGATGCACTCTGACCATTGACTTGCACATGACATGTATTAACAAATTTTGGTCCATTAAGAAATGTTGCCTTGTGAAAGTGAACTAAACCAAGAACATAGTGCAACATTGTAACAAAGCAAACGATCTATAGGTCTGAATACACCCTTAGGGGCTGTTCACACAGAATGCATTTTTCTGCTCCATTGTGTCACGTTTACATTGTTACATTGTTTTTCAATGTAAACAGGCTAGACGGACATCTTTAACCATCATGCGTCTTTTGCAGTGTCTCGTGTATGACACGCATTCTAAAAGTGTGGTGCTCTGCAGCTTTAAACCGTCACACGTCCAGTGTCTAGTTAAGCCGGGCATACACTCTGCAAGCTCAGACATTCAAGAGGTCGTGCCATTATGGAAACTCGTTTCCGCCATGAAATAAAACAATTTAAAAGATAATTTTATCTCACAATTCTGTTCTGTTGTTGTTGTTGTTTGTCAATTAAGAGTTTACATCTCACAGTTCTGACTTTTTTTCTCATAATTGTTTGTATCTCACAATTCTGACTACTTTTCTTGTAATTGCGAGTTTATATCTCACAATTCTGACTTTTCTCTGAATTTATATAAACTGGAAATTCTGACTTTTTTCAAATTGTGATATATAAACTCGCAATTCTGACTTCTCAGAATTGATATAAACTCAACATTCTGACTTTTTTCTCTGAATTGCGAGTTTATATCACAATTCTGACTTTTCTCGCAATTACAAGTTTATATCTCGCAATTCTGACTTTTCTCAAATTGTGATATATAAACTCGCAATTCTGACTTCTCAGAATTGATATAAACGCAAAATTCTGACTTTTTTCTCGGAATTGCGAGTTTATCACAATTCTGACTTTTCTCGCAATTACAAGTTTATATCTCACAATTCTGACTTGTAATTGTGAGTTTATATCTTTCAATTCTGACTTCTTGTAATTGTGAGTTTATATCTTGCAATTCTGACTTCTTTTCTCAAATTGTGATATATAAACTCGCAATTCTGACTTTTCTCTGAATTTATATAAACTCGAAATTCTGACTTTTTTCTCTGAATTGCGAGTTTATATCACAATTCTGACTTTTCTCGCAATTACAAGTTTATATCTCGCAATTCTGACTTCTTTTCTCAAATTGTGATAGATAAACTCATAATTCTGACTTCTTTTCTCAGAATTATGAGATATAAACTCGCAATTGTGAGTTATAAAATCCAGTTCTGAGGGAAAAAAAGAGACATTTTTTGTAATTGCGAGTTTATATCTCTCAATTCTGACTTTTTTCTCACAATTATGTTTTATATCTTGCAATTCTCACTTCTTTTCTCAGAATTGCGAGATTATAAACTCTCAAGTGAGTTATAAAGTCCAATTCTGAAGGGAGAAAAGACTGACTTGCAATTTCTCCAGGGAGAAATAAAATAGTCTCCGAGCTCGTACGACAGTACAAACCGTATTTTGTACCCCCGGCTTTAGATGAAGCTTTCTTTAATTTTTTACTTTAGTTTCAAGGCCTCTTGACCACTCTATGAGATTTGTAACTAATAACTGCATTACATAGTATTACAGCTATATTTGATTTCAAGAATTGCTGGTTTGTAATTACTGTTTTGTAGCGTTTGTTGTCCTAATACTGTAATGACAGCCCTAGAGTGAAGATCCGATTTAGATTTACCTCTTTGCCGAGTTCTCACTCCTACTCCATCAATGTCCTATGCTCACTATCAAGGTTTAAACGTAATTACAATCCAGCCGTCCTTGATAGCAAAAAGCTATAAATGCAGTTATTTCTCTCAAATCTCATAGAAGGGCCCAGAGGGTGTGAAACTAAAGTAAACACGACTAAACAAGAACAAAGCACACGAGCTCGGTGGACATCAGAGCATTCAGTGCTGTAGTATTTGGCCTCTGACACACTCAGTCTACCCTCTCGCTCACTCACTCGCCGTCGCTCTCGTTTTCTTTTTTAATTATAAGAGTTAATTAAACAGAACCTGTCTTTTGCTTGCTCAGTCTGGTTGCCTCAGATAATTGCCTGAGCGGAAACGTAATGGATGCACATATATATATATATATATATATATATATATATATATATATATATATATATATATATATATATATATATATATATATATATATATATATATACATACATTATATATATATATATATATATATATATATATATATATATATATATATATATATATATATATATACATACATTATATATATATATATATATGTACATACAGCAATACGCCCCTCCATACTCATGCCGTTGCTTTCGTCGGCTGTAATTGAATTTTACCAGGAGTTTCTTCTTTTTGTGTGCTGGAAGAGTAGGTGTGTATGGCGTTAAAGATAAATGACATTCCCCCTGCTCTGAATTGACAGTGGGAAAGTGCAAGGAGGAGAGAGATAGAGAGGAGTGAGGGGGTGAACTGGCCTCAGTAGGATAAGAAGTGGTTTAAAGAGAAGAATATATGAAGAAAAGGAGGAATGAATATGCAAGCGTACTGTGCAGAGGGGAGAATGTGTGAATGGGGGTAGGAGAGCCGCAGTAAGCACACAAACACTCAGTCATTGAACAGTCTTTTTGATGCATACGCACTAATACCACACATACACACAGCACACACTGGGGAAACTCGGCAGTTACGCAAAAAGAACAAGTTTGTGTGTGTGTGTATATAAAATAGAGTTTATGTAAGTCTTGGGACTTAGGGCAAAATGAGAGTGTGAAATGGGTCAAAGTTGGAATATGATTTGTGCGTGTGTTCCAAAACAGAAGGTCATGTGCTTTCAGCCCTGCACCACACATGCATTAACATATAATGCTTACAAAAAACATGTTTTTTTGTTTTGTTTTTGTTTTGTGTAAGTACCATGGTAATGCCATGGTTTTCTTTGAAGTACAGTGCTTTGGAATATAGCAGTCATTCCAGTACACTAGTATATGTAAAAGTAACATGTTTTTTTCTACAAAATGCTATTTGGTGCAGTGGTCTTACCACGGTTAAGAGGTGAATGGGATAAGGGTATAATACAGCAATATAAGATAGCAGTGACTCAGGTGTGCATACAGTCAAAACTAAATTTATTCAGACACCTTGAACATTTCATTCATTGATACAGTTTATTCACTATAGTTGAAAAATGGTAAAATATGACAAGATCTCAGAGTTAAACTGTGTCGGAAAGAAATAATCTTAATTATGTCAGATTACACTTAAAGGGTTACTTCAGGATTTAGCATTAAGCTTTATATTAGTAGAATACCACTAGTATTTTCGAATTACCGTGCTTTCCCCCTTCATATCAGCCCGAGATGAGAGATTTATGCATTTTTATTCTGTAAAAAAGCCTCCGATGACGCAAAAATCGTCATTTTGCGTCATCGGAGGCTTTTTTGGCCAGAGGCTTAAAACTACAGCCAGTAATAGCAGGTAGTTCCGCATTTTTTCACCACGCCCATACATATGCGCGTTTGAGGTTACTCACGGACATAGATCAAAGATTTTATCAAAAGTGGGTGTCAATTATATTTTTAAGCTTAACATATTTTGTTATAGTCTGCACTACATCAGTGGTTCATCTCTCAAATTTATCGGTCTCTGCAGTCATCTCAACCAATACAGCAACAGGCTTTTGTGGTAACGTTAGCATAAATAAATAAATAGACTAACTCAGTTTTACAGAACAGAGGCTTTACTTTGATAACAGTCAACTTATATGCAGCTTATATGTAATTGTCTATCTAACGTTACTTTGCTAAGTTTGCAGTTTTACTGCTACCTACAACACTACATATAGGCTACTGTGTTATCAGTCTAGTATCAGCGAGTCTTACCTCTAGGCGAATACGCTTAGTACCAGATGCCCAGGCTGTTCGTCCTCTGGGAAAGTGAATATCGATCGCGGTGTCCTTCAGAATGGTTCTCTTCATTGCAAGGATATTTGGTTCGTAGTCCTCGTGCTTGAAATGGAGACTACATATTCTGCGGTTTTTTAGGTTTTCTATAACGGTGTGATATCCAAACTTCGGGTGTTTGATGGCCCGCAGCCACTGTTTACATCGCTCCAAATCTTTAACTTGATCGGAAAATGATGGAAACTTACTTGTCCTTTCCTGCTTTTGGGTGTACATCCAGGTACAAAGCAATTTAGCACCATTTCGCTGTAAATGTATGAACTAACTCACGATTTATAGAATTAATATGTAACAAAGCAAGCCTAGTTGTTTGAATTTTCCTGGTAATTCCGCCTGTAACCGATAGGCGTGGTTTGGGCGTGGCCTCGCAGGGGCAGCAAAACAAGTGCATTCTGGGAGTTGTTGTCTTTCATCCACATTAGTCAAAAATACATTTTCTGCCTTTTCTCAGTCTAGAAAGCTCCAAATTCAAAAATAATTTCACATTTCTACTACATAAATGACCAATTTTAAATACACATTCATCTTTCCAGGGGTGAAGTACCCCTTTAAGCAAAACATGGTCAGGTCAAAGTGTCTGAATAATTTTTGGTTCCAAATTTGTATGAATTTCACTGGTAGTCCACTGTGTGAAGAATTTTTGGGTATAATGTGTCACAGTTTACATTATTTTGCTATCCTCACTTACATAAATGAACTATAGTGTCCTGCACTCACTAGTAAAAATATATCAAAAATGTTATTTTTTGAATGTGACTCATTCAGTCAAAATTTAGAGTCAGAAATCCCTAGATGTGTTTCACTGTTGTCTATGTGTACTTTGGGATTCAGATATTTGAGACCAGTGAAAATCTTCGTTTGGCTGTTAAAGGCACAATATGTAAGATTTTTGGATTAATATATCTAAAAACCACTACAACAGTGTTATATATATTGTTGACTGGTGTACTTACATTATCCCAAATGTTTCCAACATTGCTTAAATCCAGAGAAATCAGTATATAAGCATAATAAAAACAGCAGCATAAAATATCCCGCAGCTCTCGGCACCGCCCTGCTTCACACCACAGTAACGTTAATTAAGCTTTAATACAATAGCTCACTCGTGAACATGATTTCGGCCCGAGTCACATCGGATTTCTTTCCATCCGCTGTGGATGTGAGGATGACAACTCCCATGATTCCATGCTCAGTCACGGCATCATCAAGCTACGCCTTTGTTATCGTTTTGAAAAAGCGACCTCTAGCGGAGAAACTTACATACTGTGCCTTTAAGTCTGGAATAAAGTAGAAATTTGACACTTCAATTTGAAAATTCTTTGCCATCCAAGAAATAAATGACATTTTAAAATATATGAAAATAGAAAAAAAGTTGTTTTAAATTGTAATATTTCACAATAATACTTTTTTTGTATCAAATAAATGCAGTCTTGGTCTTTCAAAAAAAAAAAAACCATTACAAAAACCTTACCCACCCCAGACTTTTGAATGGTAGTGTATAATATGATATGATAATAGCTGACAATATCATTTGTAAGAGAACTTTTGTATTAAATGGGGGGGATCTTCACATATTTTTTGTAACCGTTTCTCTCTTTTTCTCACAGTCTGTGCCTAAGCCCATAGCTTTGGAGCCTTGTTTTGGGAATAAGGCAGCAGTGCTCTCCATCTTTGTTAGATTACCCAGAAGCCCCGGCGGTATTCCACCTCCAGGACAGTCAGGTGGGTCAGCGGGCCAATGCAATTTGGCCCCACACCGAGCGCTTAACATTTTTACACTTTCTGCTGTCGAGGCCGTTGTAATGTCGGACAAAAACACCTCTTTGTCTTCCTCTCTTCTCAGGTCTGGCGGTAGCAAGCGCATTAGTGGACGTCTCTCAGCAGATGTGTCTGGGATATAAGGAGAAGTCGGGAGGGTTGCGTAGCCGCAAACAGCAGCCATTAGCACAGCCCGCCACCTGCATCTGACATTTACCCCTCGCCCTCTGACCTCGGACCCATGCCAGGACCGAGTCATAGGAACACACATTTATGGCTGGGTCGCTTTCACAGGAGACGCGAGGGGGCGTGGTTTATTGAAGCCAAGTGGATTCTGATTGGAGAAACTGAATCACTTCTGAAACACTACAGGAAATGAACTCCTATGTGACCCTGACTGATAGGACTTATCCTGGGCCACTTTATGATATTTAACTTATTTCAGTTATTTTATTCTATTTTTACAATCAGGAAGAGGAATCTTTGCACTGCTGCATCTCTGTTGAAGGCAACACACACAAACACTTCCCTTCTGGAGATGGTCTTTGGCTGCATGGCTATAACACAAACACACACAGTTTTAGAGGCATATAATGCGTCTTTGTCTCTTTAATCGTGGCGGTAGTAGTTCTGTCGCCGCAAATTGCTTTTATTTCTTAATGATAATTAATCGTGTGTCTCATTGGGTGTGCGGTTGGTGCGCTAACTCTCTGGAATAAAACACAACGAGCTGGTATGTTTACAAGCGTTTGACTTTACAGGTCATCTGTGACGTCTCTTTCCCGAGTTTTTCACGTTTGCCCGAATAAGAGCGTCTACGTTTGAGCTTTTTTGCATCCTTCCATTCTCTTTGGAATTACCTCCTTTCACATGTCCGCGTAGTGATCCGAGACATGAGTGTTTATGTTTGCCGTAATGATAGTGCTGCTTCTGCTATTTACTTCCTCTCACTTCTCTCTTATCTGAAATCTCAGTCCATTTCTCTGGCACATTTCAAGGAAGGAAGAAATAAAAGGAGACTGCAGGCAGGCAGCAGCGAGCTTGTTTGGGTTTCGCAAAATGTCAGATGTCATTTTGGGCTGGCGGAGGATTATCTGCATACACAAATGCACAAACCCGGACCCGCGTCGGGTATTCTCGAGGATATGGAGTGGATTGCCTTGTGCGACGGAAAGGTCAGAGATAGAGTGAGCAAATGTGACATTATGAAATCTAAACCGGTGTAAGTGCGTGTAGCGGCGCAGTCATTACATCTTTCATTATCCTGCTGGCGTGCGGCTGTTTCGAGACTGCACAGATGATCTGCTTGCCAGTTCTTGGTGCGTTTAGAGTGCCGTGAATAAAGGGACACAGGTTGCTAGACCAGAACAAAACACCTAGCACTGACAGCCTAAACAGGATGTTATTAATCTGTCCGTGATCTCAATGGAAAACTCGTGTCCTGTGTCACCCGTCAGGTGCGAATGTAAAGGTGGTCGCGGAGTGAATTTTTTTTTTTTTTTTTTTTTTTCTCCTCTCCTCTCGAACCGTTAGGGCCCAAAAGGGAAAAACGCACTCACACAAAGTGGTCTAATGAAAGGAGCTGGTCTCTCTTCCGTCAGATGGAAGCTAATTCTCTCGACGCTTTTCTCTGTAAGCCTCAAACAGTACTCCTCGCACACCGACTGCACCATCTATATACAGTGATACTGTAGATACGGAGTCTGTAGTTTGTTAATAAATATATATATATATATAATGTAGCAGCAAGTGCACTCAAGTTTTTTTGTACATAGTGATGGACAGTAATGTGAATGCCGTCTCTGTTAAGCAACTTACTGCACTTGGAGGGTGGAGTATCCCAGGCTTTTGAAATGTGACTGCATTGCAGCTTCTTTTGTATGTAAGATGGCGAATGTCATGAACAAACTTTAAACTAGCTGCCTACTTTAAAGAAAAAAAAATAGGACCTGAAACTTTAAACTGACCTTGTAATTATGTGTACATAAAGAATGACATAGAACATTTTGTCTATAATTAAATGGTAAAATGACTGCCTGTTCTTTGTTAATCATTTATTTAACGAGAAAGCAAGCTGCTTTTTGCAGCATTTTTTACTATTGAGTTCTTCATGTAGCCTAAGGGGAAACACTACTGTATGGCATAACACTTCTGCATCTGATGTACATTGTTTTATCATCATAGCATAGTGTGCTGTTGTAAACATTTCAACGTGTGACAACAGGACAGACGAAATGCATTATGTCCTTATTATCAGCAAGCGGATGAGGATAAACAACATCGTGACAACTTCCTCAGCTCGGCGAGAGCTTTTATCCAGTGCCTCTTCAGAACAGATGCAGTCGCAATGGGATTAGCTGTCAAAGTCTCGCCGCTCTGATATATTAGAGATACTTTGCTGCTTCGTAATTGAATGGAAATTCTCACCATTAGCTTTATATTTGCATTTGATCAAATACATTGGCAGGAATCCAAAAGCGGAGATGGTAAATATTCCAAGAGTTTGTGGCACTTTCCTCAAATCCCCTCCTCAAAATGGTTTCCCTGTGCCATCTCGGAGGTCTTGACCTTCTCGACTGTATGCGTCCAATTAATTAGTTGTTCTTTTGTAGAAAGATTTTAATTATCATGAATGTGCTATTTAGCTGCAGACATCTGTTTACTGCATGATTTGTCCATTAAAAAAAAAAAAAATGGAACATTCTTTAAAATTACAGGACCATGAAAAGTCATAATTTGGACTCTTCAACATCATAACGTGAGTCCAAGAAAATCATTTCATTCCATTTTCTCAATTTATACACAAATTATAGTGTTGACTGCATTCGTCAATCTCAGCAATTCAACCCTGTAAGCAAATAACTACAAACTAGCTCTGCTAAATGATGGACATTTTCAATCCTTTTAGGCTAGATTTGCATTATAGGCTCCTGTGGTGAAAATCAAGTTTTTAATGTTGTATGTATGTCTGTAAAAACCATTTTAGAGTATTTTCAACAGCAGAGTACCAAAGACGGTCTCAAAAATGAGGTTTGAAACTGCCCATGTTCCCTATACCGTCACAAACGTATCTAATCCTGTCAACGTAGGGCTGGGCTTTACTCTACTGACTTCTTATGATGTTTAAAGCTTTAAGGATGCTGATTTTTAGAAGGCAGCTGTCTGACTCTGAGATGACAAACAGGAACATGGTTTGTGTAACATTAGCAACACATTATTAGCTGTTTGATAACGTAGTCAAGACAAAGGCTAATCATATCAGTTGTGTCCGGCGTTGTAGAAAGCTATTATTATTAGGGGCCAAGCACCTATTGTTATAATCTTCGCCATCATCTTCGTCTTATTCTTCTTCTTCGTTATCTTATTCTTGAGTCAGTGGCAGCCCACTGAACCGTATGGTAAAAAGTTGTGAAATTTGATTCACTGATAGAGGACAGTCTGAACATTAACCACAGCAATTTTGGAGTCTCTAACTCAATCCCTATAGCGCCACCAACTAGCTGCCACCATGATTCCTTGGCTCAAGATGATTTGATTGCAAAAATTGTCAATATGTGTCATTGTCACCTCACATTGACCACACCACATTAATTTGGTAACAGAACAAAATGATAAACCATTTAATCATATTACTAGTGAATTGTATTCATGATTTTTTTCAGTCATTTGAACTAACATCATCTTAAAATGTCTTTAATTACTCATTGTTGCAGTTGGTCTGATCCTCAGACATGCTGGCATGACTTATCGTGCCTTCTTTGCACTGTAAAAATGACCGTGATTTTAACGGTAAAAGACTGTAAAAATGCTATGGTGAAAAAGTTAGTTTACAGAAAGTTTCTGTACAATATACGGAGAATAACTGTAATAGATCTAATGTACATTTAATGTAATTTTACGGTAAAATACAGAACACAAAATTTTCTGAAGTGAAAAATAAGTCGTAAAATTTACAGTGAAAAAAAACGTAAATTGGCATTCCCACAATTCCCTGTGTGACGCTTCACATTTGATGTATTTTCATTTAAATAACTGTTTCTTCTTGGTTTTTTCTAATCAGTTATGTATATTTTTTTATGCTACATCTAATGTTGTTAAATGAATGTTTATTGCATTTTTTTTTTTTTTTTTTCATGCGTGTTACCATGATAGTGTGTGTGTGAATGACACTGTGTGCACCTTCTATAAATTAGTATTGTCCTTCTGAGCTTGTGGAAAAGCTGCTTGTGATGAACTTTGATTCATCATGTGACTCTCATCACCACTGTGTTTTGTGGTGTCAGTGTATTACAAAGATACAAAATGGATATTAGTACTTCAATAGCTTGGTAAATTAACATTATATCAGTTAATGAAATTTTTTTTTTTTTTTTTTACTGTAAATTTTTTTTTTTTTTTTTTTTTTTTTTTTTTTTTCCAGTGTGTAAAACAGTTAAAGGTGCTAAAGAGGATGTTTTGTTTTATTAACTGATAAAAGACTATTTATTAGGTGCACTGAAAGTAATAATATTAATAGAGTGCCTCAGAGATGATGCATTTTGTAGGCAAAACCCGGAAGCGAGTTAGCATTTTAGGACTTCCGGTTCCAACGCCGTAAAGTCTATGGGTTTTTTGAATGGGTTTTTGCTAAATCACCTGAAATAAGGTCTGTGGTTAACAAAGCCTCTAAATACTTTCACGTTTTGATCTATGACATAAAACACACCAGTTATAACCCACTTGTGATTTTTTTTTTAACTTTTACTGTGTCTTAAAATCGGCGGTTGCTAACAAATTGCTAAAAGGGACTACTTCCTTTGGCAGGGACTTTAGACGTCATCATTAAAAACGGGACATTTGGACAGCATTTCTCATGAAAAAGTGGATAAGTATTCATACACAGCACAGATCATAATCAGCGAGCATGTTTATAAATAAAGTTGTTTTTTAAATGCAGTTTGAGGACGCTTGGTGGTGACGACGTTGATCAGCGACCATGGTGTGCTGTAGTCCGTTTATAGCCTACTGTTAGTCTTTTATATCTGACGACTTTATTTAGGCTTCAAAATCTATAAATGTTGTGTTAATTTGTAAAGATTATCTTGATAGACAAAACATGTAAGTGTCATAACCCTTTGTTAAACACAGAGCTTATTTTCTGCGATTTTCCAAAAGTCTATGGGAAAAATGCATAGGCTTTCAACCGAGGGAACCCGTGCGCCGCTAACTTCCGGGTTGGCCTACAAAGACGCGTCATCCCTGGGGCACTCTGTATACATCATCTGTGTACGAGGTAGGGCCTTAAAAACATCAGCCAATCGTTTACGCGATCATCGTGTAAACGATTGGCCCTCTGGCTTGTCAATCACTGCCATGACGTTCCTTGTGAGAGACGTGCGCGGCTGCGCGCTCCAGTAACTTTCCACACTCCACAGGCGCTGCATGCAATGTTTTTGTCAGGAGACAGGAGTAACAATGGCAGATTATGAGTTACCTGCGGTGAGTCCGACATAATGAATCCACTAACACGACACAGCGAATGCCGGTAGTAAACACTCGTGTTCCAATACTTTGTGTTCTAGTTTTGGGAGGCGTTCCTTTGAAGTGAGCTGTGAAGGAGGGGGTTTGTTCTTACGCATGCGCTCATTTCAAAAACTCAGTAACAGTCTTTGGATTCTCAGTCGACAAAAAAAATCCTCTCTATCACCTTTAAAATCGTAATTATTAAAATATAAAACTTTATTTTACAGTTCATAACTGTATAATTTAGACAGTAAACAATGTGCTGTCCCGTAAAACCTAAAACGTTGCTACCATATTTTTTTACGTTAAAGTCCTGGCAACTGCCGTTTTTGTTTTTTTGTTTTTTTTACAGTAAATTTTACAAGGATTTTTTTTACAGTGTGCCCCTTAATTGCTGCTTGCAGCTCTATTTTCATTAGTAGTGGTAATAGTAGTTTCTATTCAGAGAAATTTCTCTGATTGGGCAGAGAGCGAGAATTCCATACACTGAATAACATGATTGATTTTAGCGTAAGAGTGATTTGGTATGCCAGCAAACCTCTGAACATTTGTCTTCCTCCCGAGATGTTCAGATATCCTATAGTATGTTTTGTGGCAGTGGCAGTTGTGGGTGTCTCATTTTGTTGGGGGTTGTTCATGCTGAAGGGCAGTGTGGATGTGTGTGCTGACCCAGGCAATGCACATAGGTGGCAGTGCTCCAAATAAATGAGGGTTACTTCACTCCCCGAGTTACTCATTACCCCCTCAGCTTGAGCTGATCGGCGGGCCCACACGCAATCTGCGCCCACAGAAGTTGAAGATTTCTGCAGAATTACAACATCAGTCATTTATGAATCCCCTAGAGTAATTATTACCTATTTTGGCTAATTTGATTTTTAAAGATATACTTCACTACAACAGTATTTATTTTTTCTCTGCGACGACAAAAATGTAGACATCTTCATTTATGTGAAGAATCTCCCAGGTATTTTCAACTATAATTTGAGCGTATTTTACCTCAAATTCAATGCAGATTCTATCCGAGTCTGCCGATCACTCATTCACCGCATGCACATATTTGGTAGCGCAAACATTATTCTGTACATCCGTATCTGGCAGCTTTATTTTTCAGGTAATAACAAGTAAAATCCACAATTTCAACCCATTTGACAGAAATGCTTTGCCCCGTTTTCTGACGCCGGTCGCTGGTTATCAATAGTCTCTGGAGGTTGTTGGGGGTCAAAGCATTTACTTTTCACTCGCCTTGTTTATCACAGGACAATCGAGAATAAAAAAAGCAACACAATTGCAGATGTCGAGTGCTCGTGGAATGGGGACGCAGAAAACTTGTCAGTCACTGGAGAGAAGTGATGGACCCTTGTGCTCGTTTTGACTGGCTGAGACAAACAGTGAATTAGGAGATATGATAAAGCTGCTTGAATTCACATGAACAGGAAGTGCTTTGTTTATCAGGGTGTTTTGTGCTTCTTTTTCCATTTGCAATAAGCAGTTTGATGCAGTATTTCAGACACCCATATTCACAGGTGAAGTATACAAGAACCGCTCAATGATCATAGCATTCATCAAGATACTTTAAGCTGTGCTCCTCTTCGTTTCCGTGCCATTTTTCTTAGCAAACGTGCACTCGAGGGAGAAACAGCCTGTGGGATATACATCTGAGCGATACAGCCACGTTACAAAAATAAAGACCATCTCTGTAACCCTCTGAAGCCCATGAAAGAGCTCTCATCATAGACACTTCTACATCAGTCTCCTTTCTCTTACCACTTTTTCCTGTGCTTCTTCAAGAAAACATCACAACACACTTCGATCTGGGTGAATATACAGCACACGTACCAACGCCATCCATTCAAAAGAGCTGGGGAACATAGATATTAAAATATGGATGATGAACAGGTAGTTGTTGTAGTTTTTTCTTCTTTTTTTGTGAGAATAGTGCGCATGACGCTCGTTTTGAAGAGAGGAGGTGGATTTATCTTACACGGGCACCATCTTCAGTCCAAAATATGAGAGAGAGAGAGAGAGAGAGAGAGACACACACATAATTATTTAAACCCTTGAAATCAGTCATTGTGAACATCCAGACAATGAATCACTAAACTGCGTTGAGGAATGGAGCAGGGTTTCATATATTTAAAGAGTTTCGCAGTTCTTGTGTCCTCTCTGAACGAGTTATTGTGATGTGGAAGTTGAAACTCATGAACACGCGCACACTGTCCCAGTTCTGTAGTGCTTTGATTGGTTGCTTGATTTTAAAGTTGGAGAGCCAGCAGCAGGAAGGGGAGGAGCCACATTAACATGGCCAGGTGGGCTGCTGCAGGACTTTCGTCATAGAGATCAGGAGGCGGGAGCGTGGAGTCGCCCCACAGTCTGTCTCTCTCGTTCATCTACAGAACAAAAAGAGCAAGTGAGAGATTTAGATACATGATATGCTTTTGTTTGAATCTTTTTCACTTTGATATTCTGAATTTTATCATTTTATCATCTCATCCTGTCCTTTCTATATGTATATTTTGTCTGGAAGAGGTATCATATCAATAACAGACACAGTAGGGTAACATGGTAAAAGATGACCCTCCCACCTTATTTTTTTTGTCCTGACCATTCGATGACACAAAATCTAATCTCGGCACTTTTGATGAATGGCTACGCTATTTTTAATTTTGTCATTTCATCTGAATAGCTGCATTTGTGAGATTTAGTCAGCCGAAACTGTTTTGAGGTTAAATGATCTAATTTTGTATCTCTGGAAAATAGTGATCTATGACATTGTGTTATGTTGAACATCAAAGTTTTTTTGTGCGTGACGAAGTTATTTTAAAGTAAAAAGAGAAAAATTAGACCCTTGGTGTAAGCAAATTAGATGTACATTTCAGAAGGAAACAGGATGAAGATGTCACAATTTGTCTTATTTTGTTTAAATATCATTGTTTTTCATTCAGTACTGCCCTTTGGAAACCAACAGAAGATACTTGCATGTTTCCCGGCAGGAAAATTAAGTACAATTTACCTTGATATTTGAATTCAAAAGTTTTCACCCCTCGACTCTTAATGCATCGTGTTTCCTTCTGGAGCATCAGTGAATGTTTGAACCTTTTTTAATAGTTGTGTTTAAGTCCCTCAGTTGTCCTCAGTATGAAAACACAGATCTCAAAATCCTACAGTCACTGCTGGAAAGGGTTCAAATATGCAAAAATGCTTGAAAACTGAAGAATCTGCAGGAGCTGGAGGATTTTTCTGAAGAACAGAGCTCAGTTTAACTGCTCAGAACAAACAAGAGACTCATGAACAACCATCACACAACAAAAAAACAGTCGTAGATCATCAGGTAACCACACACAGTATTGAGAATCAATGGTTCACATACTTATGAATGGGGTTATTTTAATAAATTCAGCTATTGTTTTGTCTTGTGAACTAAATGCAAACATCTTTTATGTAAAATATCTTACTCAGGACAGTACTAAACAAAAAATAACATGCTTTTTTATTATCCCTCTTATTTTATTAAAATAATTCTAATTTTCACAGATTCTGCAAGGGGTTCACATACTTTTTCATGCCACTGTATCTTAAATTAAAATGTTAATAAAATATTAAATAAATATGTAAATATTCATATAATGCCTGTACATAAATCATAGAATAATTTTACCTTTCAGATTAAGCTCTTTTACTGGTATTCGACTATTCAATTATTTAACAAAATTTAAAATAGAATAGTTGATTTCGTATTTTACATTAATGACACAAAAGTCATTCAATACATTCTCTAAAAGTTGATCCAAGGGGGGCTTCTTACCTCAGGTAGGTGGCCAACTTACCCCAGTAGGGGTCATTTTACCCCTTTTTTAATATTTGACTTTTTTTTTGCTATAACAACTAAATTAGCAAATGTTTCTATTAATTTCCTATAATAACACATTGGCTGATGTATCATCATCCAATACATGATAAACAATACAAATTGTTCTTAAGGGGGGCATCTTCTCCCTTTTACCCTACTGGATGTATGCATGAACAAAACTATACAAGACAAAATAATGCACACCTGATTATAAATACAGGTTTAGTTGCATAAATGATTGGCTTCTGAAGGCATAAAACTCTCAATATTCAGTTTTGAATGAAAAAAATATGAATAAATTGTGTTCCAATGTAAAATCTGTGTCCTGATTGAAACAAGTTGAGAATCACTGCTTTAGAAAATAACAAAACAACAACTTAAGCCAGTCTACAGTAAGGTGGTTTGCTAGTCTTAGCTGGTCTACCAGTCTGGGGTGCATTTTTTCAAAGCATCATTGGTCAACTATGGTCCTTAGTCCCATTGAACTCTATTGGTAATGACGGAACTTACGACCCCTGGTCCATCTGGCAGATCAGCTGACAAATCCCAAAACCCCTCTAAAAGCATAAAACCAGACTAGTGTGGTGAGCTTGGCCAGGCAAGGAAACAAGCAACAGTAATCATGTAGGCTGGTTTATGCTGTTTCTTTAAGCAGTGAGACAAACATACATCTATGGCTTTGGTCAGACAGACATATGAGGATATCCATGTGATCAGGATCTGATTAAAATGGATATACTTTTTTTTTTCTCTCTGCATCGCAGTCTGGACAGTCTAGATTTTTAGGATGCAATATCATACACAATGCAAATCTGTGTTCACTCTCACAACAAAGCTCTGACAGGGATGAACAGTGAATGTGAAAGATGGGTTTTGATCTAGCAGGAACATGGCGAGTTCGATTTTCAAAAGGTCCTAGAACACATACTGGCAGCCGGGATGAAGGCTTGTACCTGTGTGGGCATCTGTGGACGCAGAATGTTCTGCTCGGTCTCCATGGCAGCACCAATGGTGGTAGTGGTGGTCTCGGTGCTGGTAACTAACATCTGGTTGTAAGCGTTAGTATTGGAGCCCGGAGCTTGGTTGGTGGCAGATTTCAGTTCTGTGTCGTTCCCGAAAGCCAGGATGGCGTTCTCTGTTTGAAGGGAGGGGAGAAAGTCACTTTCACAGCCTGCCATTTGCAGATGAACACGTCTGGAAGGCAGTCATGCCTCAGTTGGCTTTCTCTTTCAGACATGTCTCTTTTTCAAAATGGGTTTGGATATCATCAACATGCTTTACTACAATAACAACAACAAAACAGACTCAGGGGAACCAGAAAATGACTGGCTTATATATAACTTATCCAGCATGAATGTTGACAGAACAGCATTCAAGATCACAAACTCCGTCATCCGATTCATGCTCTAAATATAGTCCGATTCTAAAGTTGAATATACATCCCTATATAATCGGCTAATCCTTCCCTCCAGAAATATATATATATATATATATAAACCCACTTGTATTTCCTAACGTCTTGGCATTTGTCCTTACTTATTTGCTCATGTCTTCCATTTTCTTTCTTATCTTTTATTTTTGTTCAGTGTGTTTTCCCTTGAGAAAGATTGGTTGCATAAAATGGAGAGTGTACTTGAGCGAGCCTCTGTTCCTGTGGGGTTGAAAGAAATCTGATTACCTCCAGTATCTTGATGTTTCAACCAGATCTTACCTATAGTAAAACACCTATGTGTATTCATTTTGAAACATTCTTTAAAGTCAGCCATGTACCAGCAAAAGTATCTTCCATTATTAAACCTAAATACAGATTTCAAATCACACTCCTCTTCATTTTCCCCTTTTTTATTGGCTATATATATGAGTCCATTTGAGAGTTACAGTGACAGGCCATATGAATGATAATAATTTGAATTGATTAATTCTCATCTAGTAGGTCACTTGTCTGAAATTACAGTGGTGTGAAAGTCACCTCAATTAAGACACGACTGTGAGGACGGCACTGGATATAACTCCATAACTAATCCTGGTATTCATTTCTGGTGGTGAGGAAAGCGTTTTGTGGGAAAAATGAAAGAATTGATTCATGAATGGTGAACAGTGGTGTGGTTGAGTGAATTTTCTTTATTAATTTGAAACACCAAATGCTTAATCTTTGTGATCTTAACAGAGGAGATGAAGCAAGAGAGAGAAAGAGAGTGCCTTCCAAAGAACACCTTACTGTATGTATATATAGTACAGGATCCTTGTAAAACATCACACAACCTGCCATAAATATTTATTAAGTGTTTAATGCAGAGTTTTCTCCAATCCGAATTATTTTAGTAATATTTATTTACTATTTTAGTATTTATTCATATTTTAAATAAGCTTTTTTTTCTCAATTTCAATTTTATTTGTTTTAATTTCATTTTAGTTTGTTTCAATAATTTTTTTATTTGCTTTAGTCATTATTATATTTTTTTTTTTCAGTTGTTTTTTTAAAGGGTTAGTTCACCCAAAAATAAAAATTCTGTCATTTATTACTTACCCTCATGCCGTTCTACACCCGTAAAACCGTTAATCTTCAGAACACAAATTAAGATATTTTAGTTGAAATCCGATGGCTCCGTGACTTTGGCGTCACGTAATCTGCCAAATCACATGACTTTGGCGCTCCGAACAGCAGATTCGACACACTGATTCATCTGTGCTCCGATGCTTCCTGAAGCAGTGTTTTGAAATCGTCCATCACTAAATAAGTCGTTATTTAGTTTTTTTTGGCGCTCCAAAAAATATTCTCGTCGCTTTATAATATTAATATTGAACCACTGTACACACATGAACCGATTTAAATATGTTTTTAGTACCTTTATGGATCTTGAGAGAGGAAATGTCATTGCTCCCTATGAAGACCTCACGGAGCCATCGGATTTCAACTAAAATATCTTAATTTGTGTTCCGAAGATTAACGAAGGTCTTAGGGGTGTGGAACGGCATGAGGGTAAGTAATAAATGACAGAATTTTCATTTTTGGGTGAACTAACCCTTTAAGTTTAATTCATCTTTATTTCAATTAATAAAATCAATTTTAAAATCTTTCCCCACCAGCATTTTTTTTTAAGTTGCCAGCCACTCCCAACGTTTTTGATAATTTTCACAATTTCATGGCCCTCAGAATATTTTCTATTTTTTAATATTCTAGCTTCATGCATTCTTTTATCAACACTTGAATGTGGGTAAGTTTCATAAAAAAGCAACATTTTAGAGAAAAACAAAAACAAAAAAACAGAACCCCCCCCCCCAAAAAACAACAAAACAAAACAACTACAATATGCATAAGCAATACTTTTATCACTTGTTTCTGTTTCTTTTTCTTGTGTTTTGATCCAGAGATTCTGTACTCTTTCAGAAGTTGTGTAATAGCGCCCCTACAGTCTAACAGTGAAAAGACGGAAAATTCCATCAATGCCAGGGAAGCGTCGTCTCATAAATGATGGAATATTCTGTCAATGGCAGGGAAAGAGTTAATAGTTTGTTTTAGTTAACTGCAACAACACTGTCTCCAATGCGGCTCCTCTATTAATTGACAATACAAAAATAAAACAAAACCAATATTACTAAATGACTCATTTTATACAATAACACTGTTCATCGACACCAGCAAAGAAGGTCTTTGCCTTTCTTGAGCTTGTGTTCTCACTGAGGTCCGAAAGCATGTCAAGAATGTAAGGGTTGGAACATGTGATGAGGCAGGACCTCCATCACGCTGTGATTGGCTCATTACCCTGACGATGTAATATAAATCCCATCTATCATGTTCGCAACGGTTCCATTGCTAAACGTGTCAAACTAGTGGAAATGGGTGGATGATTTACAAAGTAAACAACACCCACTCCGACAACACCACTGTCAGTTACATCAGAAACCTGAAAATGACTTGAAATGATGATCTGTGAGCAAACACTCAGCTCTGTTAAATTAAAGCTGCACTTCCATGCATAGTTATTTTGTCTGCAGGGTTTACTGAGGCTTTGTTCACTAATGATCTGAAAAGGTAGTTGTGCTGAAACCTTGATGTGATTTTGTTTTAATTCATATTTTTATGTTGTTTCCTGCTGTTTTTGTTTTCCATGTCAGGTAAATGCTGTCCTATAAGCCTTTAACCTGGAATTTTTTGAACATCAATGGAAATAGAACATGAATTTACCTTAATTCCAGAAATCCAGCACATACCACTGCTCTATCCATCTTATTTTTAAATAAGTTTCCAGTTATTGTACCTGTACAAAAACATTGCTGCTTTATCTTGCAAACTGGTAACTGTTACCATATTACTTTTAATGTATTATCATAATCATAAACACACTGGTTTGTAGCTAATGGTATTACTGTTTATTGCACTTTTGTTATTCTTCAAAGAAAATAGCTTACTTCCTTGTTGCAAAATAAGGTGGATACAAAAGACTGTATTCTACGTCCTTTGTGTATTTTGAAAGGTAGAGGCAGGGTTATAGACAAGCATTGAGTTTAAGGCCCTGTTTACACCTGGTATTAAGATGCGTTTTGGTCAATCGGACGACGCTAAATACAGTTGTAAATGGTGTCAAACGTTTTGAGCTTGTCCACTTTCAACCACTTCCAGAGGTAGGCGAAATTTGGATTCGGATTGCTTTCGTAGTGTAAACGCTCATGTGATCAAATGTGTCTACTCTCCACCTACTGACCTAATGCGTAAACATTACAGGTGCTGGTCATAACAAAAAGTTGATTTATTTCACTAATTCCATTCAAAAAAGTGAAACTTGTATATTATATTCATTCATTACACACAGACTGATATATTTCAAATGTTTATTTCTTTTAATTTTGATGATTATAACTGACAACTAAGGAAAATCCCAAATTCAGTATCTCAGAAAATTTGAATATTGTGAAAAGGTTCAATATTGAAGACACCTGGTGCCACACTCTAATCAGCTAATTAGCTCAAAACACCTGCAAAGGCCTTTAAATGGTCTCTCAGTCTAGTTCTGTAGGCTACACAATCATGGGGAAGACTGCTGACTTGATAGTTGTCCAAAAGACGACCATTGACACCGTGCACAAGGAGGGCAAGACACAAAAGGTCATTGCAAAAGAGGCTGGCTGTTCACAGAGCTCTGTGTCCAAGCACATTAATAGAGAGGCGAAGGGAAGGAAAAGATGTGGTAGAAAAAAGTGTACAAGCAATAGGGATAACCACACCCTGGAGAAGATTGTGAAACAAAACCCATTCAAAAATATGGGGGAGATTCACAAAGAGTGGACTGCAGCTGGAGTCAGTGCTTCAAGAACCACTACGCACAGACGTATGCAAGACATGGGTTTCAGCTGTCGCATTCCTTGTGTCAAGCCACTCTTGAGCAACAGACAGTGTCAGAAGCATAAAGACAAAAAGGACTGCTGCTGAGTGGTCCAAAGTTATGTTCTCTGCTAAAAGTAAATTTTGCATTTCCTTTGGAAATCAGGGTCCCAGAGTCTGGAGGAAGAGAGGAGAGGCACACAATCCATGTTGCTTGAGGTCCAGTGTAAAATTTCCACAGTCAGTGATGGTTTGGGGTGCCATGTCATCTGCTGGTGTTGGTCCACTGTGTTTTCTGAGGTCCAAGGTCAACGCAGTCGTATACCAGGAAGTTTTAGAACACTTCATGCTTCCTGCTGCTGACCAACTTTATGGAGATGCAGATTTCATTTTCCAACAGGACTTGGCACCTGCACACAGTGCCAAAGCTACCAGTACCTGGTTTAAGGACCATGGTATCCCTGTTCTTAATTGGCCAGCAAACTCGCCTGACCTTAACCCCATAGAAAATCTATGGGGTATTGTGAAGAGGAAAATGCGATATGCCCGACCCAACAATGCAGAAGAGCTGAAGGCCACTATCAGAGCAACCTGGGCTCTCATAACACCTGAGCAGTGCCACAGACTGATCGACTCCATGCCACGCAGAAATTGCTGCAGTAATTCAGGCAAAAGGAGCCCCAACTAAGTATTGAGTGCTGTACATGCTCATACTTTTCAAGTTCATACTTTTCAGTTGGCCAAAATTTCTAAAAATCCTTTCTTTGTATTGGTTTTAAGTGATATTCTAATTTTCTGAGATACCGAATTTGGGATTTTCCTTAGTTGTCAGTTATAATCATCAAAATTAAAAGAAATAAACATTTGAAATATATCAGTCTGTGTGTAATGAATGAATATAATATACAAGATTCACTTTTTGAATGGAATTTGTGAAATAAATCAACTTTTTGATGATATTCTAATTATATGACCAGTACCTGTATAGGGAGAGTGCTAGCCAGATGAGATTTAAACTTGTTGGCTGAAGACCCAAGTTTGGTTTGAAGATGAAAAACATACTAAGCATAATGTTCTCTCACCATTCCTGATTTCTAACACACACTCACAGCGTTCGGCGTGGTCTTGCGGCTATCGGAGCAGAAACGAAAGCTGCTGCTGTCCGTATTTTTCCGTAGTCTCCGGGCGTGTTGATACGTAAATTGTGCAAGCTTATTTTGTCCATTAGATTGAAGGATCTGAAAAAATCCATACATTTACCTGCCCATAGACCCTCCCCTTGAAGAAATCAGGACAAAAATGGCACAATAAAACACCAGGTGTAAACGGATAAGTCTCCCTTGTCTACTTGTGACCCGATCGACCAAAACGCATCTTAATACCAGGTGTAAACAGGGCCTAAGTTTACTGTTAGGAGTATAATTTCTTTCAGTTAGCCTTCACCTCAGCCCACCTAAAGCCCTCATTATCCGAAATTCATATCATAACAGTCATAACACACCATAATGTTAGGAGTGTTAGCAGTGGAGTAATGTGGAGGAGTGTAAATGGTGTGAAGTTGATTAGTCTCTGAATGTTTAGCAAGACGCCATGAGTTGATGCTAATTGAAGCTGCCCACTCGTAGCGTAGCTGAATTACTGCAGGGAAACAACCTAATATAGTGGCTATGTTGACACAGGAACAGAATACAGTGTGCTAAATAGATTCCTGTTTATACACCTTTCATGACAGCTGCGTTCTATATCCACAGCGACTTCATTAGTGTACACAGTTCAATTTTGAGTATGAGTTTGGTTGATATGTGCTGTATAAATACAACCAGGTTTGACAACTAGTTGTCTAACAATGCTAGCACTCTTGGAATTGTGTTTGTACGATCAGATTAAAGAAATGGTACTAAATCCTTAAAGACACAATAAAAAAATGTCTTGATATAGTTTATTATTGTAGTTCCAGTAAATGTAATCAATCTCAAACGATGAATGTTTGGCCTATGTAAAAATGCAGTGCCACTCTCTATCATAGATAAAAAGGATATGTTTGGATGTTATGGTGGAGAGGGAGACTGAGATACAGGGAAGCGAAGGCAATGACTATAAAGATGTTTAATCAGTGATGTGGAACATATGGTTCCAGTATTCTAACTCTCTATTTGTCTCACTCTCTCTCTCATAGATGAAGGGCAGGATGAAATTGTGGATGTCTAAGTAATGGAGGTGTGAATGGCTGCAGCTAGCAGTGGGGAGTTTGTAGAAGTGGCGATTCCTCTCTGACCCCCTCAGGACTTTAGACCATTTGATAAGCTCCTCCCCTCCTGGATACGGTTGCTCGCTCAGACCAAAGAGGTTCAAGAAACTACCGTTAGATCAGCTACCGTTAGCTGCTCATTTTGATAGCAAATGCTCAGTTGGCACAGGAAATGTTTGCTCATGGACGTTCTGTTTTTTGAGCCTATCATCTGAGTCATTAATATCATGTGACTAATTACTCCACAGAGCCACAGAAAAATGATGACAGTGCTGACTGACAGGCTGATTCATTCACAGTGAAAAATGTAAGTGTGTTACAGCTTAAAAAATCTACTATCCACCTTATTTTTAACATAAGAGCAGACATGGCCATATGTAATTTTAATGTGCAAGACTTCAATTGTCATCCGCTTAAAGTTCTTTTAGCTGTACAAAAGTTTTACTGTTAATTGCACTTTGTTGTTCCTGTAGTTATTTACCTATAGCGGGTCAAGAATCTCAAGTCTTGCACATTCACAGAAAATAGCTTCTACGTTGCAAAATAAGGTGGATAATATAATGTAATTTATTAATAATAAATATATTGCTTGCTAAAAATAATCCTTATATTATATATAATATATATATATATATATAAAAAATGTGTGTGTGTGTGTGTGTGTGTGTACACTATATTGCCAAAAGAATTGGGACACTCCTCCAAATCATTGAATTCAGGTGTTCCAATCACTTCCATGGCCACAGGTGTATAAAATCAAGCTCCTAGGCTTGCAGACTGCTTCTACAAACATTTGTGAAAGAATGGGTCACTACAGTCAATAGCTACAGACCTCCAAACTTCGTGTGGCCTTCAGATTAGCTCAGGAACAGTGCGTAGAGAGCTTCATGGAATGGGTTTCCATGGCCGAGCAGATGCATCCAAGCAACATCACCAAGTGCAATGCAAAGCGTCGGATGCAGTGGTGTAAAGCACGCCGCCACTGGACTCTAGAGCAGTGGAGACGTGTTTTCTGGAGTGACGAATCACGCTTCTCTGTCTGGTAATCCGATGGACGAGTCTGGGTTTGGTGGTTGCCAGGAGAACGGTACTTGCCTGACCGCATTGTGTCAAGTGTAAAGTTTGGTGGAGGGGGGGATTATGGTTTTTCAGGGTTTGGGCTTGGCCCCTTAGTTCCAGTGAAAGGAACTCTTAATGCTTCAGCATACAAGACATTTTGGACAATTTCATGCTCCCAACTTTGTGGGAACAGTTTGGGGATTGCCCCTTCCTGTTCCAACATGACTGTACACCAGTGCACAAAACAAGGACATCCATAAAGACATAGATGAGCACACATGCGCTTCTAGAAGAATGGTCAAAAATTCCCCTAAACACACTCCTAAATCTTGTGAAAAACCTTTCCAGAAGAGTTGAAGCTATTACAGCTGCAAAGGGTGGGCCAACTCCATATTAAACCCTACAGATTAAGAATGCGATGTCATTAAAGTTCATGTGCACATAAAGGCAGGCATCCCAAAACTTTTGGCAATATAGTGTATATGTATAATGTATGGATATATAGATGAATGACTGTTAATGGAGAAATATATAATTTCGGGTCCTGATGGTGTAGTTACAGCATCCACCAACAGTGGCTAACAGAGTCATGCTAAACCTTTTAAAATCAATTAAATTTTAAATTCAAATTATTTTAAGTCATCTTGAGGTCCCCTAGTGGACCACGGCCCTCTGGTTGAGAACCACTGAGCTAAACCTAATTGGAGATGTCTGTAAACACCTAAATTTCCCATAAAATGTGCTCATGAACTGGTAAACATTGAATGGATATTATTCTTACTTGAGCTAAAAAATAAGTGTGAAATTGCAAAGTATTTTTTTATTATTATTTATAAATTAAATTTATGCAGTAAACATGATTAAACACTGCTTCAGTATGGAGGTAAACACAAACATAGCAAAGCACAAACTGTTCCTTATGTTTTTTCCCCTATGGTACTCTGAACGTTTGAGTTACTAGTTTGAATCAATACATACATTAATTAACGAATGTTATTAGCATTACACACACACACAAACATAGCAGTTACTGCTTACTCACCACCCAGAGACAGGAAATGAGCCGTCACTCTTCCTGCAAATTTCTCATCAAAACTCTCATTGCTCATTCAGGACCGAAACATAACCTTCACGTTTTTACTACATTAGTGAATCACTGAATCACTTCCATCTAATTCCAGTTCTGCTGGCTGTTGGTCCACTGACTTTTCACAGTCTGACTGAATGAAGAAATTCTTGTAATACTTCTCCAGGATTTCATCGTTGTCCCAGGGGTATGCTGATGGTTTGGGGGCTGGTGTAGCCAGCAAATCTAGTTCAGAAACAGCTGAGGTGAAGACTAGCCTCAATGGACTCACTCTTAAAAAGCTCTTTCAGCTGTTTCCCTCCATCCTGTGCTACTTTTGTCCTGTTTGCTACTCTCCGGCTGTCTCCGCTCCATTAGTTTTACTGCAGGGAGCCAAATTACGCTCAATTACCAAGACACCAGAGGCTGCGCTTAGGCTTGAATCAGCACACATACACACCGACCCAGCACTCCGGACTGCCCCGAGACCCGCAGACAGAATAGGGAGGGATGCCGTAAACTTGACGCTGCAGTTTTGTAAATGCCGGAAATACCTTTGAGGAGCAAGATCACACTGAAGCGCTTCTGGATCAGAGCTGGAGCTAATCTCCGAAATCTCAGCGGTCAGACTGCAGCACCACCCCACCTGTGAAATGGATGTGTTTACATGGTTGTGTTTGTTATTAGTGGCTCAGAGAAGCAGTGGGCCATGAACAGAGCACACCGCTGAAGATATCCTGTGCTCCTGATGACTGTTAATGCCTCATTACCGACATGCATTGAAACTTCATAACGTTACATCAAGAGAGTTTTCTCTCAGTGCTGCTGATTGCACAATAATAGTGCTGACTGTGAAGAACTGGGATGCAAATACGTCTCTCTGCTGACTCTTGTATTGTATCACCTGGGTCTATTTTCTCTCAGTTGAGGAGTGTACACCGAGTGTTCCTGTGTCCATATGAGCTTCCCTGCTACACATGCAAAAGAAACTATGTCAAATGAGTAGGATGCCGAATGCTCTGCATTTATGATATTTCGTAGGTGAACAAAACCCGGGTGACTTTGCCATGAGGCCACTGCAGCAGAAGAGCTGTTTATTTGACAAGTTTAATTAAAAATCATGAAAAACTATGGGTCCAAATGCTTCCTTATGAGTAAAAACATCGGAGTAAGGGCCTGTTCCAATACCCACACTTGCGGTCTTTGCACTTGACCACTTATCTACTTTTATTACATATCTCCTAGTATTTATATGGATGCAATCGCTGATTGATGAAGTCATTGCGTCACTGTAGCTGCCGTTGAGGACTGCTCATGTGCATTGGCTCGTCTAGCCTGAAAAAAATCTAGCCTGAAAGCTTTTTAAATGCTATTTTAGCAAAAGAAACAACATTTATGGGATGGTTCATGTCATATTTTGTTGCTGTTTTGAAATATGTAATTTAATTGGTTTTTGAGATTTCAGGATTCCCACATTCAAATAGATAGGACTTGGTCTTGGATGCCCGAAACAGCTGCCCGGAGGCGTTGCAAATATGGCCGCAGAGTGAAAAGACTTTCCTTGAAAGGGACTTTGATGTAGTTTCCATAGCTGAGTCCAAAACTGCATACTATATAGTAGGTACTACAGTTGGTTTGAAACTTGCTTTGCAAGCGTTAAAAAAAAAGTATGTTCTATATAGTATGAATGTGTGTAAGATGAATGAAATTTGGATGTACTACATTCGTCATGTCACTTTGACTTATACGGCGTCACTTGCGTTGCTTCACTGCCTTTCCAAAATCCTCTCCCATGGCCTTATGGGATAGTAAAGTGTCCATCAAACAGTCATCCAGGTACTTTTTTGCCAGCTGTTATGAATACTGTGAATTCGGGCATACTACTTGGCTCACATACTGTATACATTTATATTTATTCATTTTGAAAATGCTTTTATAGTATGAAGGAAGGCATATTTGGATGCAAGGCATGTCTCCCTCCAAGCGCAAAAGGGAATATCCAGCAATAATCATAATATTTATGTGTGATGTAGGACAGGGGAGAAGTTTTTACTCACTCAAGCAATTGTTGTCATGGAAATGGCTGAGGAAATGGTTGCACTGATCTCGGAAATTCCCACTAGCCGCACAGGAGCACCACGGTCCCACATTGGATGTTGAGTTATCTAGGTAGTTTGGAGTGATAATGCTACCTACAGGGAGATGAACAGAACATCAGTTGCAAAACAGAAAGCCAAATGCAGTATATAGCGGTATCCCATGGCATAAATGCAGTATTCGTCAGTCATATATAAGTCATTATGGAAAAATATCTTCTTTATCAGATGTGCAGAAAGTGCAGGGATTCAAACTTTATTTGGCATTTTCCAAGAAAATAACAGGGTAGCTTTAAAGGAAATTGCAAATTAAGTGGTCATACGACACTGTGAAGTGATTTAGTTTTGAATTAGTTAAATATTAAACATACATTGCAAATGCATTCAACAGATTAAGATGATGTTGTTGTATGACTTTGAATGGTGGATACAGTTGAAAAGGTCCAGACCTCTGAGGAAGGACCAAAATCATCATTTTTTTTCTATTATCTTTTTAAAGATTACAGTTTATCTAAGATATCTAAAAGTTCTTGCATCAAATTACATCAGATTTGTGCCTCTAATGGGATTTATGAAAAGTGCCATTTGCACATGGCCAACACTCCTCCAGCTGACTAGCACACATCAGCACAGAGACACTTTTTACCTTACTGATTATGGAATATTTGTTGGATTTTAACACAATCACCTTGTGTTACTCTATAGGCCATCAGCTTAGACAGATATGAAACGCTCTGTCAGTCTTTATCTTGTGTGTGGGTTACAAAAGTGCGCTAGAACATTGATTGCAGAGGATATATTTCCGTAGCTCTTAGAGCTGTTTCTTTGTTCAGTAGGGAGGTAAAATGACTGCTTTTTCAGTGTGTGAGTGACTGAGTGTAAAAGCTGTCAGCTGAAATCAGGAAAAGTGGAGGTGCTGCACTCTAGAACTCTATGTTCTGATAGGGACCCGTTTAAACACATTGATTTCTTTTGTCCCAGAACACAAAAGTGCAACATCTTCACAACTGCACTTGGAAAATACTGCTGTAATGACAAACAGCCAGGGCAGAGTGCTTGGTCTCTTTTTTTTTCTCTCTCTTTTTCTTGCCATTTCTGACTTGTACATTTGTTAATGTCACAAACTCTTCTTTAGTTCTCTGTTCTAACAAATCTCATTTGGCATCCTTGGCGTCAATCCTGATGTGTCTATCAAATTTCGCCATGCCTTATTTGTATGTCAATACGTTTTGAAAGCTGCAGTGCAGGGGAACATTTTCAGGGTGCTGGCCTGAGCCAATTTATGATCAGTGTTCAGTTTGTTTCTGGTATTAACTATTTTAATATCACTGATATATTATTATAGTTTTTTATTAATATTTTGATTTAGCTTTTATTTGTATATTTTCTATTTTCATTTGAAATTTTTAGTAATTTTGTTGTGTACTTTTATTTTTTTTATGTCTTTATAGTTTATTTTATTTCAGTTTTAGTTATTTTAGCATATCAAGTTAATCTTATATACAATGAAAGCTTGTTTCCGTCACTGAAAAAGTAATTGCGACTTTTTATCTCACAATTTTGACTTTTTTCACACAAATGTGAGATATAAACTTGCAATTGTGAGAAATAAAGTCAGGTTTGTGAGTTATAAACTCACAATTGCATGTTATTAACGCAATTATGAATTTTTTTTCAAGCAATTGCAAGATAGAAACTCACAATTCTAAGATATAAAGTCCAATTCTGAGGAAAAAAAGACTTTTTTCTCAGATTTGTGAGTTTATCTCTCACAATTCGGACTTTATAACTCACAATTGCAAGAAATAAAGTCAGAATTGCAAGTTATAAACACAATTACAAGATATAAACTTGCAATTCTGACTTTTTTTCTCGCATGAGTGATTTTTTTTTTTTTTGTAGCAATTGGGAGATATGAACTCACAATTCTGAGTTATAAAGTCCAATTCTGAGAAAAACAAGGCTTTTAAACTTGCAATTGTGAGTTTATATCTTGCAATTTTGACTTTATGACATGCAATTGTGACTTTATATCACACAATTCTGAGAAAAAAAAGTCGCAATTACCCCTTTTTTTTTAAATTCAGTGGCGGAACAAAGCTTCCATAATATATAGTGCTTTATTTCAAGTAACAAAAGTTTTTTTTATGGCTTTAGTGTCAGTTAATAAACCCTAGGCACTAAATTGCAAAAGTGAGCGTCTATTAATGACACAATTTGCATCATTGCATGCTCCTGGTCACATTTATTTCAGTGAAATGTGTCTCAGCTGTTTTTCTCCAAAAAATTACCTTCTTAGAGCAGCCCACATTGTTTTTCTTGCATCTCTTACCATACATCCACAGACAAATGCTGTGAAAAGTGCTGTTCTAAATTTTTAGTAAAAGCTGCAATCTTCTCATCATGAATCATTATAGTAGTAATCGGCTGCTGCTAGTAGTCATAGTGGTACTACTTGCGTCAATGGCACAAATGTACTGCAGATCACACCCAAAATTGCTCAGGTTTATACAAACCTACAGAACCAAACTTACAGACAGGTGTGTTTGGAGCTGGTTGGAGCTAAACTCTGCAGGACGTTGGCCTTCCAGGAGCAGGTTTGGACACCCCTGATAAAGTATGTAAGATTTTGTTTGTGTTAAAATACTTTTCCAGTTTATGCTTCAATGACTACCATATGCCATTTATGGGTTTATCTCCCCCAAAAGTGTAAACATTGAGCCTCCCAGGCACCATATGAACACTGAGAGCAGTCCGCTCACATCTGTCAATCTCTTTCTAGCTCAACCAGCAGCAAGAGTTTGGGGCATGGCTACTGTAGTAGGCTGAGCCAGAGGGTGTTTAGTTAGTGTGTAACCATGGCTAAAGCGTTACATGGGAATAGACATTCAGTTTTGGTTACAGAAGTGCAAGCCAAAATACACTGCATTTAGTAAAAATTAATAAAAATTAAACTGGTCACGAACACTTCAAAGCAAATGGGGCATTGCGATACCATGCGCTACAATGGACACTTCAATACCATAAAGCTGTGGCCAAAAGTATTGGCAGTGACATAAATTTTGTGTTTCGCAAAGCTTGCTGCTTCAGTATTTGTAGATTAATTTTTTTTTACATGTTTCTATGCTATACTGGAAAACAATGATAGGCATTTCAAAAGTTTTAAAGGCTTTTATTGGCAAAATCATTCAATATATGTAAAGAGTCAGTATTTTCAGTGTTGAGCTTTCTTCTTCATAATATCTGCAGTTCGCTCTGGCATGCTGGATATCAGCTTCTGGGCCAAATCCTGACTGTTGACGACCCATTCTTGCCTTATTAGTGCTCGGAGTCGATCACAATTTGCAGCTCTCGACAAAATCACAAAAATGCAACTCCTGTGGGGTGTTCCTGGTCTGCAATGGTCAGTATCTATCAAAAGTGGTTCAAGGAAGGAACAGTGGTGAACCGGCGACAGGGTCAAGGCTCATTGATGCACGTGAGGTGCGAAGGCTGACCCGTGTGGTCCGATCCAACAGACGAGCTACTGTAGCTCAAATTGCTCAAGAAGTTAATGCTGGTTCTGATAGAAAGGTGTCAGAATACACAGTGCATCTCAGTTTGTTGCGTATGGAGCTGCATAGCTGCAGACCAGTCAGGGTCCCCATGCTGACCCCTGTCCACTGCTGAAAGCACCAACAGTGGACACGTGAGCATCAGAACTGGACCACGGAGCAATGGAAGAAGGTGGCCTGGTCTGATGAATCACGTTTTCTTTTACATCACGTAGATGGCCGGGTGCGTGTGCGTCGCTTACCTGGGGAACACATGGCACCAGGATGCACTATGGGAAGAAGGCAAGCCGGCGGAGGCAGTGTGATGCTTTGGTCAATGTTCTGCTGGGAAACCTTGGGTCCTGCCATCCATGTGGATGTTACTTTGACACGTACCGCCTACCTAAGCATTGTTGCAGACCATGAACACCCTTTCATGGAAACGGTATTCCCTGATGGCTGTGACCTCTTTCAGCAGGATAATCCATCCTGCCACAAAGCAAATATGGTTCAGGAATGGGTTGAGGAGCACATCAGTTTGAGGTGTTGACTTGGCCTCCAAATTCCCCAGATCTCAATCCAATCGAACATCTGTGGGATGTGCTGAACAAACAAGTCCGATCCATGGAGGCCCCACCTCACAACTTACAGGACTTAAAGGATCTGCTGCTAACATCTTGGTGCAGATACCACAGCACACCTTCAGGGGTCTAGTGGAGTCCATGCCTGGTCGGTGTGTGTGTGTGTGTGTGTATATATATAAATTTCAACCCGCCAAAGTGGCTAGTATTGACTGCATTACACACCACTTCTGAAATCCTCCTGCATTTGGCGGGTGTTGATGTCAAGCCCCGACATCAACGTGAGTAGCCTTCCACCATGACTACTAGCAGCAGTTGATTACCACTATTAAGTAACGATTTAGAGTGAGAAGGTGCCAGCTTCAACTAAAAGTTTAGAACAGTACATTTCACAGCAATTTTCTGTGGATTTATTGCAAGAGATGCAAGAAAAATGATGTGGGCTGCTCTCTGAAGGCTTAAAAGCTTAGTTCACCCCAAAGTTATGAATAAAAAACGTGAAAAATTCTTCAAAATATCTTCTTTGTATTCCACAAAAGAAACAACGTCACAGGTTTGTAATGAGTGAGTAAATGATGGCCACATTTTGAATGACACTTTAAGATTAATCTTTGAATGTTTGCATCACATGCATTGTTGATAAGGTTTAGTAAACCCACATGAGCATGTGTGTATCACAGCGCTCTTCCCTTCCCATAATTCCACCTGTCGGTGCAGAAGCAAAGCTTGATAAGATTGTAATGCCCATAATTCTAATCTATCTGACTGGTGTATGTGATAAGCCAGGTTGGACTCTGTTGCCCAGATTCCTCACCTATCAGGCCGGTGTATGCAATAAGGCAGGCTCCGTAATTTTCTTGCTGGCAGCCGCTGGCAGTAAGCTTGGAGGGTTGGCAGTCGTGCTGGAACTGAGCCCAGCGAGACCTGTGGGAACCACAACAGCATATCCATCATCCAGCCAGTCAGCAAATCCTCACAAACAGACATTCCCACAAACTCTTTCCTCAAAGCTACATTACGCTATGTGTAGGTGGGGCTACATACTCGGTTTTGTTTTGTCCTCTTCTGTTCTGTTTAGAATGCTTTCCACCAACACCCTCTGTTCCATCTTCAGTCTTTTTCTCTTATTTTTTTTCAATTCCCCCCTACATATACACAGTCCTGATCCATTTGTTTTGCTCTCATTTTAATCAGAGACATGACTGCAATTCAGAGTTCTGGAGAACTGCCAGATATTCTGCCGACGGAAAGAGTGGCAGCGATCGGCCGGGACCATTAACATGCAGGTCACATTCTGCCAGTCCTCTGGTCACCAATCAATCATTTAACCAGGTCAGTCTCAGAGGAATTACCCACATTCCCTGCTGAATTCTTATGCTAACTGGCTGTTGTGGCCATAAGTGATCTCCTCTTGTGTAATGTGTTGTGTCAGCAGAGTGCTTGCTTGGCATATGTAAGCACGATGTTTGATCGATGCAGAGACCGATGAAGGCCTTTGTGTTTGTGAGGGGAACATATGACCAAACTCAGCTCTGTTGAGAGCCTTGTAGGGTGACTGCAGCTGTCAGACTTATAGTGACTCAATGGGTAAAGGAGAATAAAATCTTCCTATACTTTTATTGCAGTGTTTATGATGTACTCCCCCGGTTTCAGACAGGGCTTAAGCCGAGACCCAGACTAAAATGTATGTTTGATCTGTTTTAACTGAAAGCAACTTGCACTGACGTATCTTAAAATATGTCAGAACCATTGTTTTGTCTCAAGATGCACACCAGTAATGTTTTTTTTTTTTTATTTTCTAAGGCACGTTTATAAAAGCTACTTATGAATCTCTCACCCCCTTCACTGCCATTATAAAGCTTAGAAGAGCCAGGATATATTTTAATATAACTCTGATTGTGTTCATCTGAAAGAAGATGGTCATATACATCTGGCTTGAGGGTGAGTAAATCATGGGATAATTTTCATTTTTGGGTGAACTATACTTTTAAATGTCCTGATTGAACTAAGGCCTAATCCTGGCTTAATCTAAACCCATTCTGTGAAACCAGGCCCCAGTCTTCTAGCTATATAAGCTTGATTTTAAAATCAGCACTGCCACAAGGGGTGCTATAACATACATTTCTTCTAAGGCCTATTTTCTCATACACATTATTATCAAAAGTTTAGAGTCAGTAAGATTTTTTCAAAGAAATTATTTTTATTCTGCAAGGATACCTTAAATATTTAAAATAAATGCTGTTCTATTAATCAAAGAAGAATCCTGAAAAAAATGTATCACAATTTGGTTAAAATGTTAAGCAGCACAACTGTTTTCAATTTTGATAATATATAATTTTAAAAACATCTAACATACATTAATTTTTTCAGACCATGACCTTGTGCACCTTTATATATTGCGCCCTAGCACCGTGCTGCAATCTTCAGGCTCCACAAAAGAGCTTGATTGTATTTATAGTGGTTGTTTCCACACACAATACTCACTTGCACACATAGTCGGCCTCACAAACCCGAAGCTGGACCAGGCAATTGGGTTTTTCCCTTTCTTCATACGAGCACGCAGGCACAATGGTCTGGCGCCGACGCTCTGCGCATGCAGTGTCGGAGCACGGACAGAAGAGTAGCTCATGCGTGTAGTCGGGCGGCACACGGTCGAAGAACTTTCTCAGTGCTTTGCTGCAGCGGGCACGGTTACAGGGCCCGGCTAGGGCTGATGGGGCGATGCATGCCGACACATACTCCGTTCGTAGCTTCTGACATGTCTCATCAACATTACAGGCCTTGGCGGCATCCAAACAACGGTTCACAGTTGTCATGCCCACCTCAGACTCTAAAAGGAAAGGGAGAGAATAAAGAGATTAACGTGTTAGTTACACTTGCCTCCACTGGAGTACAAACAAAAAGGTACTTGCAGTGGCTGCAGCCGTTCAGTCGCTGTCCAGTGCTGAAACAGAATCACAGAATACCCAACCACAGCTGCAAAATGTGGCATTACCTACCAGTTCACATGACATAATTTGTACACCAACTTAGAAAACTATTTTGCAAGGTGGCGATTTCATATGAATTCATATGATGTGATTTTTAAGGAAAAGTACGTTGTTTTTTTGTTTGTTTTTTTTAGAAAAAATTTAACACTGTGTCCTAACCAGACGTGACGCTGTGACACACGATAAAAGGTATCTTTTAAATGTTAAGCCGCTGTCACACTAGACTTTGAACGTGCGAAATTTCATTTTTTTTTATTTTTAATTTTTAATTTTTTTATACGTGCTAAATCCGATGCTGCAATGGTCGTGATATGATGTCACAGTCTACAGCGTCTTTTTTATATAAACATGAATTCAACAGATCACATATAGTAATACATTCAAAATGTAAAAATATACAACCTACTCAACTTTACTGCAAAAATATCATTCTTTTAATTCAGCCAAGAGTTCATGCCGTGACGAATCGATCTTCTACTGTCTGCACGTCTTCACATGATGCAAATTCGCAGGTCAGAGTTCACCAAACTTGAACTTTGGAATGCAGAGAAATGCGAAACTTTTCGCACAAGCTTGTGTTTCCAGTCTGATACATTTGCATGTGTTTGAATGGAAGTCAATGGAACAGAGTGCAGAGTGAAAAGTGTGTACTGAAGAAAGAAAGGGAAAAAACCCAATTGCCTGGTCCAGCTTTGGGTTTGTGAGGCCGAATATGTGTGCAAGTGAGTATTGTTTGTTGAATGAGTGCAAAGTTTTTGTCCTAACTAGCTGCGAAGGCGACACGCGATGATACAATTTTAGAAACGGTTTCTATTTTTATGGCGACATCGCAGCTGGAACAACAACGCAAAGTATGATAATGATAATCTCAGGTACTGTTTATGCGCTTTATTTAAAGGTGCCCTAGAACCAGTTTTTACAAGATGTAATATAAGTCTAAGGTGTCCCCTGAATGTGTCTGTGAAGTTTCAGCTCAAAATACCCCATAGATTTTTTTAAATAATTTTTTTTAACTGCCTATTTTGGGGCATCATTAACTATGCACCGATTCAGCGTGCGGCCCCTTTAAATCGTGCGCTCCCTGAACATGGGCTGGCATATGCAAATATTGGGGGCGTACATATTAATGATCCTGACTGTTACATAACAGTCGGTGTTATGTTGAGATTCGCCTGTTCTTTGGAGGTCTTTTATACAAATTAGATTTACACAAGAAGGAGGAAGCAATGGAGTTTGAAACTCAATGTATGTCTTTTCCATGTACTGAACTCTTGTTATTCAACTATGCCAAGGTAAATTTAATTTTTGATTCTAGGGCACCTTTAATGTTAAAAGCATCTAACGTGAGTTTGAATATCATTTTGTGTGTCTTTTATAGCCATACTGAAAGCAACAATGGACAATTCCCCTCAGATCTTCAAAATAAATGAAAAGAAACAAGAACGTTCAAACTGTCAACTCATTGTGAAAAGACAAGTGTATTCTATGACAAAGATTGTTTCGGTAACTCAGTATGTACACTGCAAAAAATTCTGTTCTTACTTAGAATTTTTGTCTTGTTTCTAGTCCAAATATCTAAAAATTTATAGATCAAAAAATTATTTTCTTGTTTTTAGGAAAAATAAGTCAAAATTAAGTGAGTTTTTCCTTAAAATAAGCAAAATAATCTTAATCCAAACTGAAAACAAGATTATATTGCTTATTTTTGGTTTGAAATAAGATTATTTTGCTTACCCCATTGGCAGATTATTTTGCTTGTTTTAAGGAAAAACTCACTCAATTTTGACTTATTTTTCCTGAAAACAAGAAAATATTTTTTACTTGTCAAGAAAATGCTTCTTGATTCAAGAACTTTAAGATATTTTGACTAGAAACAAGACAAAAACTCTAAGTAAGAAAAGCATTTTTTGCAGTGTATTTTTAATAATGTAAAAATGGTGTATTATTCATGAATATGATGTCTATTTCTTTGCGAGTGCCGGTGTTGTGCCGAATTTCGACTCCCTGCCAAATTATTACCCCCCTCGTTGAAGTCGCTATCTGCCTAATCCTAACCCCACCCCTAATCCTAACCCCTCCCCCACACCGATTTCCTAAACCTACCATTACTAGGGGGGGTAATAATATGGCGGGAGTAGGGATTTGGCACAACACCTGGAGCTTGCCGAGAGAGCCCGCCCATGCGCTCTTCTGATTGGTTGTGATTTTTGATTGACATTATAACGTCTCAATCGCGTCAGATCTGGTGTGGACAGACATTTTGTTTTGTCACTGGAATCTTTTCGCATCATATCCTGTTAGGACATGGTACGTGAAGGTCCACCCTCAAACCTAACCGTCAGTGGGGCATAAGCAAATCATATCAAATTAAAATGTAAAAGTGAGATTGTATGAATTCATATGAATTTGTCAAAACAAAAAACTTGTTATGAATCGGCATGAGAGTGTTGAATGCACTTACAAAAGCCCTCCAATTTAATAACTTTGCTCACTTCTTATGTTCGTTCTTTAATTTTTTTCTTTCATATTCAAGAGATTGTGCTCAAAATCTGTTGAAAACATACAAATGAGATTGTAGCATGCAGTAGGCACAAATGTTGTCAAAACGTAAAACAGTTCTGAATCGGCCTGACAGTGTGTTCAATGCACTTCCAAAAGCCTTCTAGTTCAATAACTAATGTCATCTATTGTATCCACTACTCAGAGGGCCAGGGATATGCATATTGTTCCAGACGCTGTGAGTTTTCGTGACGGCCTTGTCCAGCTGTCAGAGCGGGCTGAGTTCTGGAGGTACGCTCTTGCTCATTGTTCTAATGAGGGTTGAGGTTCACGCGGAACGTCTCTTTCTCTCATGTACTAATGAAGGTTTGAGTTGGTCTGCTCAAAGTGGATGTGAGTCTGGGTGGCCTGTGTGTGCTGCTAATGAATAGAGCATGAGTGAGAATGAAAGTTGAATGAGTCTGGTCTCTATCACAGAGCAGGTCCCAGCTGAGACTGGCTGCTCCTGCTGCTTCATTTTTCATATCAGACTAATGTGGGCCGCAGAGAGCCTGCCAGCATTACACTGCCATAGAGCTCGCTTTATCTCTCTCTCTCTCTCTCTCTCTCTCTCTCTCCCCCATGAGCCATGAACTTTTTTAGCCACTGCCCTCTTCATTGTCGTCTTTTCTTCATCTTCACCTCCTCTATATCTTTAAGCACGCATGCTCTATTTATTAGCCATCCATCCAACCATCCCATGGTTTTTCTTTGCTTCCTTCCTTCAGTTTTTGTTTCCTTCCATCCTATCTTTCCTTTCCTTCTTTGCTCTTTTTTTCTTAATTTCTTTGTTTTCTTCCTTTGCTTTCATCCTTTCTTTGCTTCATTCCTTTGCTTCATCCCCCTTTTTCTTCATTCCTTTGCTTTTTCCTTTTATTTTTCTTCCCATATTTCTTCTTTCTACTTTTCCTCTTCTTTAATTCCATCATTTTGTTTTCTTTCTTCCTACTTTCATTTCTTCTTAGCATGCTTTCTTTGCTTCCTTCTTTCCTTCCTTTATTCCTTGCTTTGCTTGCTTCTTTCCTTCCTTTATTTTCCTTCCTTCCTTCCTTCCTTCTGTCCATTGCTTTCTTCCTTCCATTCCTTCTGTCCATTGCTTCTTTCATTGCTTCCTTCCTTCATTTACTCATTTGCTTCATTCCTTTCTTTGTTTCCTTGCTTCCTTCCTTCCTTTCTTTATTTCCCTCCTTTGCTTCCTGTCTTCCTTTATTCCTTGCTTTGATTGCTTCTTTCCTTCCTTCATTTCCCTTCCTTCCATTGCTTCTTTCGTTGCTTCCTTACTTCATTTAATCCTTTGCTTCATTCCTTTTATTTTGTTTCCTTTTTCTTTCTTTCTTTCTTTCTTTCTTTCTTTCTTTCTTTCTTTCTTTCTTTCTTTCTTTCTTTCTTTCTTTCTTTCTTTCATTTGCTTCCTGTCTTTCTTTTCTTGCAATCTTCCTTCCTTTGCTTGCATTTTCCTTCCTTCCTTCCTTCCTTCCTTCCTTCCTTCCTTCCTTCCTTCCTTCCTTTATTTCCCTCCTTTGCTTCCTGTCTTCCTTTATTCCTTGCTTTGATTGCTTCTTTCCTTCCTTCATTTCCCTTCCTTCCATTGCTTCTTTCGTTGCTTCCTTACTTCATTTAATCCTTTGCTTCATTCCTTTTATTTTGTTTCCTTTTTCTTTCTTTCTTTCTTTCTTTCTTTCTTTCTTTCTTTCTTTCTTTCTTTCTTTCTTTCTTTCTTTCTTTCTTTCTTTCTTTCTTTCTTTCTTTCTTTCTTTCATTTGCTTCCTGTCTTTCTTTTCTTGCAATCTTCCTTCCATTGCTTGCATTTTCTTTCCTTCCTTCCTTCCTTCCTTCCTTCCTTCCTTCGCTTCCTGTCTTCCTTTATTCCTTGCTTTGATTGCTTCTTTCCTTCCTTTATTTCCCTTCCTTCCATTGATTCTTTCGTTGCTTCCTTACTTCCTTTAATCCTTTGCTTCATTCCTTTTGTTTTGTTTCGTTTCATTTTCTTTCTTTCTTTTTCTTTCTTTCTTTCTTTCTTTCTTTCTTTCTTTCTTTCTTTCTTTCTTTCTTTCTTTCTTTCTTTCTTTCTTTCATTTGCTTCCTGTCTTTCTTTTCTTGCAATCTTCCTTCCATTGCTTGCATTTTCCTTCCTTCCTTCCTTCCTTCCTTCCTTCCTTCCTTCCTTCCTTCCTTCCTTCCTTCCTTCCTTCCTTCGCTTCCTGTCTTCCTTTATTCCTTGCTTTGATTGCTTCTTTCCTTCCTTTATTTCCCTTCCTTCCATTGATTCTTTCGTTGCTTCCTTACTTCCTTTAATCCTTTGCTTCATTCCTTTTGTTTTGTTTCGTTTCATTTTCTTTCTTTCTTTCTTTCTTTCTTTCTTTCTTTCTTTCTTTCTTTCTTTCTTTCTTTCTTTCTTTCTTTCTTTCTTTCTTTCTTTCTTTCTTTCTTTCTTTCTTTCTTTCTTTCGCTTGCATTTTTCCTTCCTTCCGTCCTTCCTTCATTTCTTTCTTTCTTTTTTCTTTCATATTCAAGAGATTCTGCTCAATCTGTTTTGGCAAGATTTCTCATCCATCATTAAAGGATTTTGCGAGCTTGTGATCAATACTGAGCCAATATTCCGGTACTCATTACATTGCTGTATACACAGATTTGAGATGTAAGTACATCAGAGTTTGTTGGGACCAATCAAACTGTTATTAGAGGCCTTATACTTCACACATACACTTACACTCACTAATATATATCTACAATGAAAAATGTACCTTTCAAGGCTAATACAATATATTCATTAAAATACACTGAAAACCTCATGCCACATGAGTGGGATAATATGTAATAGAAATAATAAAGACAAAGTCAAATATGCAGAGAGAAAGAGAAATTAACAAAAGCACCTGTTTGGATAAGTGGGCTTTTTAATTTGAGACTGTTTTACTGGCAGAACAGCCTGTTACAAGGTCATTATAATGTTGAGAATATATTTCATTAATTTCTCCCATTTTTAACAGTTTCTTTGTCTTTTTTTTATTATTATTTCTGTGTCTATCTCTCCCCTCTCTCTCTCTCTCTCTCTCTCTCTCTCTCTCTCTCTCTACCCTCCTGTTTCTAATTTCCACATTTCTGTTTGATCTTTGTTGTCTCAAGCCAGCTTGTTAAACGCTCTCTGTGTTTGAGAGTTGAGAGCAGCCATCATTAAAAGTCATGCATGAATGACCGACATTACTTCCATTACTTTGAAGAAATCGTTCTCTGTCCTATCCCCAAGAGTTTAAATGTTATTTTATGTGCGTCTGCTTGGACTCAAGTGTGTCTATGAGTGTGTGCGAGCACTAGAGAGATGATGAGTAAATGGATCATTATGTGCTGCCCTCGGGGTCCATAAAATTCAGCTCATGCCTGAAGCACCCCATAAACTGAGGCTGACAAACTGACAGTTTTAGTCATGTGGCTCCTCCAAAAATAAGTTTCTAAACTTGGTATGCTGCTATTTTGAGGGAACATAATGAGATGGGAGAGAGAGATAAGAAAACGAAGAGCAAAAAGCCTTGATTACAAAACCAAATTCAGAAATAAATCATCCGACCGTCTTTGTTAGGTCCGATCTGAGAAACTACGGCCCGCAATGAAATGTTTGTTCTGCTCTTGTTGACAGGTCCCTAATGCACGTCTCATTTCGTAGAGAACGCAGTTTATCATCAACAGTGCAGATGAACTCCAGTTATGTTATGTTATATCCAAGTACATTAAACAAAGTGCTCATGTTTTGCTGTTGTAAGCTATTAAGCTCTGCCCTATTAATAACTCTTCACTGCTAATGCTTGGCATAGAAGTGACAAAACACATCGTGATCAGTTCCAAATATCAGTTCCAACATCATAGTACATAATCGGCATAGTGTGTCTGTGCAAATCACTGACCTGCAGCGATGGAGGCCAGGCGAACATAATCAAAGCCCCGCTCAACAGGCTCATAGGGGTAATTCTCCACCAAGCTCAGCCCTGTAAACGCACACACAAACAGGGTTTTCGTGGCTATGGTAACAGAGTATTTTGTGTCGGTGAATAAATGAGAGTGTCACAGGTAAAAGTTCAGTTTGAAGTAATGCTTCTATAATGCTAAACTGGTTAGCATATTAAAACGCAGCATCTAATTAGCATCCGCTGAAGTGGTTTCCGGGGACCGCGTGGGTGTGTGGGCATTAGAACTTGTAATTGCATCATTGTGTGAGCGGGTGCTTTGTACGTGACAAAGACAAATTATGAATATGAATTCGCTCACCGTGCAGTACGGACTGCTTGAGGCTCCAGTAGATACTAAGACAGTTCTTCTCTCTCTTCATACCCCGTTTGCACTGGCATCGGTGCAGGGGGCTGGACAGCAGGGCCGTCACCGCGTTCTCACAGTGGTTGCGCGCACCCGGACCCAGCTTCACACTTCCGCCGCCTGCGATGCACTGCCGCAGCGTTCTCAAGCGCGGGCTGCATGCCTCGTCACTGGAGCATGAATCTCCTGCGGTCAGACAGTCCCACCGGCTCCCGAACACCAGCCGCGGCACCCCTGCACACAGATCATTTACAGAACATATAGACCTGTCCGTAACACTTAACGATAATGTCACGTTAGTTAATGTTGTTAGTTCATCCATTAAAGGATTAGTTCACTTCAGAATTAAAATTTCCTGATAATTTACATTGCCATCCAAGATGTTTGTCTTTCTTTCTTCAGTCGAAATGAAATTAAGGTTTTTGAGGAAAACATTTCAGGATTTTTCTCCATATAGTGGACTTCACTGGGGTTCGACGGGTTGAAGGTCCAAATTGCAGTTTCAGTGCAGCTTCAAACGGATCTACATGATCCTAGCCGAGGAATAAGGGTCGAAACGATCGGCCATTTTCTAAAAATAAAAAATAAAAATGTATATACTTTTTAACCACAAATGCTCATCTTGCACTCTGTGATGCGCCACACATTACGTAATCATGTTGGAAAGGTCACGCGTGACGTAGGTCGAAGCCCTGTGGTAGGGTGAAAAAACTCCATCTCATTTTCTCCTCCTTCTTCAAAATCTTCCGACATTGCTGTTTTACCTTTTTTTGTAAAGACCGTTTGACTTAGTCTTTGCACGCTTGCTTTGTAAACACTGGATAGGTACTTTGACCCTTCAACCGTTGTACCTCATTGAAGTCCACTATATGGAGAAATATTGTGGAATGTTTTCCTCAAAATCCTTAATTTCTTTTTGACTGAAGAAAGAAAGACATAAACATCTTGGATGACATGGGGGTGAGTAAATTTTAATTCTGAAGTGAACTAATCCTTTAACTAATATTAAGTAACAATGAGCATTACATTTTTTACAGTAATTATTAAGTAAGGTATAATCTACATCCAGCCAGTTGTTATTGCAAATTAAACCCCAATAGAGTGTACATTATCCTGCTTGTTACAAAGCTACTTACCACATAGTCTGAACACAAATACTGATTTGAGTTTAAATATTTGATTAGCTTAAAGGTACCCTAGAATTGAAAATTTAATTTACCTCAGCATAGTTAAATAATTAGAGTTCTGTACGTGGAAATGACATACAGTGAGTCTCAAACACCATTGTTTCCTCCTCCTTATGTAAATTTGATTTGTGAAAAAGACCTCTGAAGAACAGGCGAATCTCAACATAACACTGACTGTGACGCAACTGTCGGGATCATTAATATGTACGCCCCCAACTTTTGCATATGCCAGGCCATGTTCAAGGCATTACACAAGCCATTATTAACATCTGGAGCAGCACAGCAGAGTCAACAGACTTTATGCGGGTAAGCAAGCAAGGACAATAGCAAAAAATGGCAGATGGAGCAATAATAACTGACATGATCCATGATATCATGATATTTTTAGTGATATTTGTGAATTGTCTTTCTAAATGTTTCGTTAGCATGTTGCTAATGTACTGTTAAATGTGGTTTCTTACTGTATTCACGGAGACAAGAGAGCCGTTGTTATTTTCATTTTTTAAACACTTGCAGTCTGTATAATTCATAAACACAACTTCATTCTTTATAAATCTCTCCAATAGTGTGTAATGTTAGCTTTAGCCACGGAGCACCATCAAACTCATTCAGAATCAAATGTAAACATCCAAATAAATACCATACTCACATGATCTGATATGCTGCATGACGAACACTTTGTAAAGATCCATTTTGAGGGTTATATTAACTGTGTGAACTTTGTTTATGCAATGTATTATAGAATTGCGAGCCTGGGGATGGGGAGCGCGAGCATTTAAAGGGGATGGGTGCTGAATCGACACATTTATAATTATGCCCCAAAATAGGCAGTTAAAAAACTGAAAAAAAAAAAAAAAAAAATCTATGGTGTATTTTAAGCTGAAACTTCACAGACACATTCAGGGAACACCTTAGATTTATATTAAATATATTAAATCTTGTGAAAAAGCGTTCTATGGCACCTTTACGTTTCCATGAAGAAAAACAGCTCCTAGCAAGCAGCTAAGATGGACATTTAAAGGTGCTAAAGAGGTTCTTTTTGTTGACTGAGTTTTTGAAATGAGCGCATGGGTAAGAACAACCCCCCTCCTTCACAGCTCATTTAGAGGGAACGCCTCCCAAAACTCGTGCACGAGAGTGTTTACCACCGGCATTCGCTGTGTTATTAAGCCGGGCACACATTTAACGACTAGCTAAAACATTCTGACTGTGCTCAACATACAGCGATTTGTTTCCTGCTCCTGAAGCAGATTTATATACTTTCACATGGAATTTGAACACCGACTGTAATCGCAGACTGAAAGCAACTGGCTCTGACTGGACGCCTTTGAGCGTGATCAGTCATAAGTATCAATTTACATTCATAATCGGCCTTACAATCGTTACGTGTGTGCGCGACTTAAAGCCGCACACACACTTAGTGGATTCATTATGTCAGACTCACTGCAGGTAACTCATAATCTGCAGTTGTTACTCCTGTCTCCTGACAAAATTGCATGTGGCGACTGTGGAGTGTGGAAAGTTACTGGAGCGCGCAGCCGCGCGTCTCTCACATGGATCGTCATGGCAGTGATTGACAAGCCAGAGGGCCAATCCGCGCACGTCTCTCACAAGGAACGTAATGGCAGTGATTGACAAGCCAGAGGGCCAATCGTTTACGCGATCATCACTGATGTTTTTAAGGCCCTACCTTGTGCACAGATGATGTATATTAATATTATTCCTTCAGTGCACCTAATAAATAGTCTTTTATCAGTTAGTAAAGACAGTTTCAAGTAATATTGCAAAAATGTATAAAACAAAACATCCTCTTTAGCACCTTTAAAGGTTAGTTCACCCAAAAATGAAGATTCTGTCATTAATTTCTCTCCCTCATGTCGTTCCAAACCCGTAAGACCTTCATTCATCTTCAGAACACAAATTAAGATATTTTTGATGAAATAGCCGAGAGCTTTCTGACTCCTCCATAGACAGCAATTTAATTATCACTGTCAATGCCCAGACAGGTACTAAAAACATCGTTAAAATAGTCCATGTGACTACAGTGGTTCAACCTTAATTTTATGAAGCGACGAGAATACTTTTGTGCAAAAACAAAACAAAAATAACGACTTTATTTAACAATCTCTTCTCTTCACTGTCATTCTCCTACGCTGTTGATGTAGTAAACAGTGCAGAGCTTCCGTGTTCTACGTCAGAACGCCGGCTCAGTATTCTTGCCGCTTCATAAAATTAAGGTTGAACATTGTAGTCACGTGGACTATTTTAACAATGTCTTTACTACCTTTCTGGGCATTGAAAGTGATAATTAAATTGCTGTCTATGAAAGACATTTCAGATGTTATGAAGTATGATATTGTTTGGTTTCATTTATCTTTGAGGTAAAAATATCTTGCTTTCACACCACAAGCGAACCGCCCCAGAGTTTGTTTGCAATCGGGCCGAGAGCAGCTCATTCAGGCGATCTCAGAGCGATTGTTTTGGTGCGGGTCCAAACACGATTGCCATGTTCACATATGCCTAAGTGAACTGAACCAAGAGAGAAAACACACCAGGTTCCAAAACAAATGCTCAGGTGTTAAAACACCCTAAATTGCTATCTATGGAGGAGTCAGACAGCTCTCGGATTTCATCAAAAATATCTTAATTTGTGTTCTGAAGATGAACGAAGGTCTTACAGGTTTGGAACGACATGAGAGTGAATTTTCATTTTTGCGTGATTTATCACTTTAAGGGATAATGTACAGTTGTAGGCCTATCACTTATTACAGAGCCTTTCACCAAATAAATAATGACGGGGATATGAAATATTGATTTTAGAGGAAATCTTACCTGTTTATTAACTTATAATCCATTACAGTGTACAAAACAATCATTCTAGCATCAGGATGAGAACTTTAACTATATTACCATGCTTTATAAGTATTTTTCATTGTTCATGTTACTAATGTTAACAAATGGAACCTTTTTGTAAAGTGTCACTGATTTATCATTCATAAAAAAAAAAAAACTATATTATAATATACAACATGTATTGCTGTAAACAAACAGCAATATTAGGACTCCTGAATGTGGGCGACTAAGGGAATCATTTAAATGTCTATCCTATGTCAACCTCATCCATTTTCCCTGCCTTTTCACAGTTACGCCACTTGTTTTCAGAGGGTCAGCGAGCAGAAAAATGTGGAGGACTGAATGACAAACAACCAGAGTTGTTCATCAAAGGATGAAATCATCTTTCCCGAAAATTACCTGCATAATCATATGCGACAAAGCAAAGCAAAACAAAACTGTGCCCTTCTTTGATTGTTAAAATATGAAAAGAGCCCGCATTCAAACCAGAAGTTAATGGCAGAGAATAATTCTGATTTCCCATCATGCACTGCTGTTTTATCTCAAGGGCAATAGATGCATCTCGCACATCTGTTTAGCTGAAACCCATGTCAATAACTTCAGCAGGTAAAAATGATTTAAGCAGCTTTCTATAAGTTTCCTGATGCAGTGCACATACTACCTCATAGTCTTTGTTGAGCTTGTTTATTGTGTGATATATGCATCAAATGTCTTCTACTGCTGTCTTCTACATAATGAGATCTTAAATATCACGATCTCTGCACTGTTTAAAGAAGCCGAATGCAATAATGGTCTTATTGAGAGTAGTTTCAGCCTCAGACGGCCCTCCCACGGAGTGCCCACCATCCCTGCCCTGACCATCTGATTAATAAATCACACAAAACTGGCAAGCATATCTGAAAATGTTAGGTTATTTGTGTTCTTCTACGCCAGTCTATGATTGAACCTGCTCCAGGAGCTGCTGCTACAGTTCTCAGCTGTCTTTGAGCTCTGTTCTGTGTACCTCTCTAACTATCTGGTTTGGTTCAGCTACCAAATCGGACAGAAGGAAAGAGCAATGGACTGTCAGGACTGCTGAGAAGATTATTGGTGCTCCACTGCCCACCCTCCAAGACCTGTACATCTCCAGACTGAGGAAACAGGCAGGAGAAATCACTTCACACACACACACACATGCTGCTGCCTCTTTGAACAGTTGCTACAGAGCACTAGAACATCCAGCCATGAGTTTTTCCCCTCAGGCTATCTACCTCATGAACAATTAAAACTGCCTCATGGGTGTCCCAACAGTGGAATACTGCTATTGTGAACAATCTTAATTGTGATATGTCGATTCAACTACATGTACATATTCTATACCTGTACACCCTTGTGAAAAAAAGTACAATGTAGCCTACTTTAAAAAAAAAAGAGCACTAATTATAGAAATAATATACTTTTATAAGAATATGCTTGAGTGTCAACTGAATGTAATGTTTTCAGACATTTAATTGCATGGTAATTGCAATTAAATGAAAATTGTATTATAGTTCATTATAGTAAATCAGAGGTAGTCATCCTTGCTCCTGAAGAGTTCAGCTCCAACCCCAATCAAACACCCCTAGTTTAAATTTATAATAAATTCAATTAGCTTCAATTAGCCATTTCACAATTACTTCTATTGTCTTTGAAACATGGTTAAAGTGTGCTGCTGAATGTGGTGAAAAGCATTTATACTTTAAAGGGTTATACAGCAAAATCTCCAGTTAAATCAACTCTGCTCAGAGTACATATGGTCCCTCTCTAAATAGTGTTAAAGTAACACTAAAGCAGAGTTAAAGTTAATGAGATAATTAAGCAATTAATTAAGTGATGATTGTGCATTAGTGATGAACACCTGCTGTTAACAAGCAGAATCACTGAAGAAAAGAGAAACACAAGAACTGTAACTGACTTCAGTCACAGCCTTATTAATTGCTTAATTATCTCACTAACTTTAGCTCTGCTTCAGTGTTACTTTAACACTGTTTAGAGAGGGACTATATGTACTCTGAGCAGAGTTGATTTAACTCTGGGGATTTTACTGTGTAGTTCACCCAGAAATTCTGCCATTAATCACTCACCCTCATGTCGTTCCACACCCGTAGGACCTTCGTTCATCTTCAGAACACAAATTAAGATATTTTTGATTAAATCCAAGAGATATGACTTGTCCATAGACAGCAATTTAACCACTTTCAAGATCCAGAAAGTACTAAAGACATTGTTAAAACCGTTGATGTGACTGCAGTGGTTAAACCTTAATTTTATGAAATGATGAGAATACACTAAGACACAAAACGTATTCTCGTTGCTTCATAACATTAAGGTTGAACCACTGTAGTCACATGAACTGTTTTAAATATGTCTCTAGTAGCTTTCTGGGCATTGAAAGTGGTGATGATGTTGCTGTCTATGGAGGAGTCATATACCTCTCGGATTTCATCAAAAATATCTTAATTTGTGTTCCGAAGATGAACGAAGATCTTACAAGTTTGGAACAACATGAGGGTGAATAATTAATGACAGAATTTTCATTTTTGGGTGAACTAACCCTTGGATCAGTAGTGCAGTCTTTGTTATATGGACTTTGAAATAACATCACAACATTTATCTCTATCAAGATTTTGTATTGACAATGCAAGAGGTGAGCACTCTGTAAAGTCTCCTCCAGCACATCCCAAAGACTTTCAATGAATTTAAGGTCTAGACTCAGAGATGCCAATTCATGAGTGAAAATGATTCTTCATGCTCATTCCCAAACATTCTTTCACAATTTGAATCATGGCTTTGTCATCCTGGAATATGGCCATGATGTGTCTTCCTACATGGTTGTTTAAGAAATGAAAATCTACACACTACATCAATTAGGGTTAGAAGAACTGTTCCCAAACAAACAACATGCTAGAAACATAATAATGCCAACAATAATGATCCAGTCATAGACTCTTGCGTATAATCCAAATACTTTTTTTTTTTTTTTTTGTCTGGGTAGTGTAGTAAGTTATTAAACACAAAAATTGTACTTTTTTAAAACATGACAAAATATTATTTAAAAAAAAAAAAAAACAATAAAGTGTACATTAAAGAAACTTTGGTAACACTTTATTTTTACGGTGTTTTACGGTATTTTACGATGTTACATGTAGTTACTACCAAATAACTATAGTAAGAACTATATAAGTAACAACTATAATAAATTATGCATAATTACATGCATCTAACCCTAAACCAAACTTAATCCTAAACCTAACCTTGTAGTAAGTACATGCAGTTAATTAATATTACTCAATTTATAATTGCACTGTAACAAGAACACCTTAAAGGGTTAGTTCACCCAAAAATGAAAATTCTGTCATTTATTACTCACCCTCATGCCGTTCCACACCCGTAAGACCTTCATTAATCTTCGGAACACAAATTAAGATATTTTAGTTGAAATCTGATGGCTCCGTGAGGCCTCCATAGGGAGCAATGACATTTCCTCTCTTAAGATCCATAAAGGTACTAAAAACACATCTAAATCAGTTCATGTGAGTACAGTGGTTCAATATTAATATTATAAAGCGCTGAGAATATTTTTGGAGCGCCAAAAAAACCCAAAATAACAACTTATTTAGTGATGGCCGATTTCAAAACACTGCTTCAGGAAGATTCAGAGCATAATGAATCAGCGTATTGAATGTGCTGTTCGGAGCGCCAAAGTCACGTGATTTCAGCCGTTGGCAGTTTGACACGCGATCTGAATCATGATTCGATACACTGATTCATTTGTGCTCCGAATCTTCATCGGCCATCACTAAATAAGTCGTTATTTTGTTTTTTTTGGCGCTCCAAAAATATTATCATCCCTTTATAATATTAATATTGAACCACTGTACTGTTTTTAGTACCTTTATGGATCTTGAGAGAGGAAGTGTCATTGCTCCCTATGGAGGCTCATGGAGCCATTGGATTTTAACTAAAATATCTTAATTTGTGTTCTGAAGATTAACAAAGGTCTTACAGGTGTGGAACGGCATGAGGGTGAGTAATAAATGACAGAATTTTCTTTTTTGGGTGAACTAACCCTTTAAGATAAAGTATAAACAAAACTTTTAATCTAACATTGTTACAAAGTTCAGTTTTTAAAAGTGTACTTAAGTATGTGTTAAGAAACGTTGTTATGAAAGTGGTCTTTTATTTCATTTATATTACATTATCTGAGTACATGTTTTTTTTTCTCAAAACACTTTTAAGATCTGAAGCACACTACAAGTGCACATTCAGTACAATTAAGCACACTCCTTTTCACAAGGGCAAAGTTAATCTTTTATCTTTTTTCCTGTAGTTTTTCTGCATCAGTTTTTTTTTTTTCTTTTTTCAGTTTGTCACCAAGAGACAAGAGAAGGGACGTGACATGATGAGAGATGAGGAGATGAGATGAGATACGACAAGACAAGAAAAGACGATAGAAGAGAAGCGATGAGACGAGAGGAGAAAACACGAGATAGACGATCTGTGCGGGAACCTTGCACATCATCTAAGATAAATTCCTAAATGAAGCAAAGTGTCGCCACAAAAACTAATCTCATTGTGCCTAAAAAGAGACTAATCCAGTGTGCAAGATGAACCTGCTCAATGGATTATGCCTTAATCAGATTATTTCTTCATGAAATAATGTACGGGAATGGTTGAAGACTGACAAGCAGCCATTCTGAGAACCTTGCTGCAGTACAGCTGCTACATCAAAGCAGCGGTGCCCAAAGCAATTATGGGAAATCATCTAGTTTGTCACTCACATTGGTTCCAATACTTTACACCTCCCATCAGTGTGCTAAAATTAAACACCCACACACACTTCAACAGAAGAATACCTACACGGACACACAGATAAAAGACACAAATGCTGCCGTAGAGATGGAGCGAAAGGCATTAACATCTGGTAATTAAGTTGATTAACTACAACAATAAAGGGTCTATCTATACTTGTGTGTGCGTGAGGAAGTCTCTCTGCTAGAGGTTGAGAGGACGACCAGCGCTCTCAGATCTTGCACCCTTGGGTAAGAAACTTACAAAGCTCTCACACACTTCCTCACAATTAGACCTGCATAGAGAGACCTTATCGGCACAGAGATGTGCTAATGGTGCGTGCGAGCGAGAAAGAGAGAGAGAAAGAAAGCGAGCGCTGTCCCCCTGAGAGATAAGGGTCTACACAATCCTCAGAGATGCCATCACGGTGAACCTCGGTGTCACTCAGCATTTACTAGGCAGCGTACTCCCCTTATCCTAATACACTGATGGTATGCTTACCTCTGTCACACAGTCTCTCATGTCCTATTGTGTGTCACCCTTTATGTCCTCAATGTCCATAGGCAATTTTAGACCCTATTTAGAAAGGCTTCAGCCACACTGTTTTTAATCTAGCCCCCTTAAAAATCTGTCATTATGGGATTTCTCTTCCACTTGCTCAAAGGAGCGGTTGCACTAAGCTATTTTAGGGTATTGCGCTCTAAATCCTCCTCTCACCAAAAAACTTTAAAGTTCATTATACATTTATCTAGTCAGTAGCACACCCTAGAACCATGTGACTGAATGTGTCCTGGTTACTACTCATTGGTGCTGGCGTAGGAACCATTATAACTGACTCACCTATTTTTAGAAATTCCTACCTTCGTCCATTTTATATTCAGTGTTGGAGGTAACACATTACAAGTAACGCGAGTTATGTAATCAGATTACTTTTATCAAGTAACAAGGAAAGTAACGCATTACTTTTCAATTTACAACAAAATATCGGAGTTACTTTTTTAAATAAGTAACGCAAGTTACTTTGTTTTCCCCGGTTTTGGCTGACAGCTCTTCAGTATTCCAGAATGGCAGCACAGCTGAAAGGTTTGTTTGAGCTGCGCCCTCTACTGTACAGGTGTGAATTTGCATTTCCTTCAGCCGGAGCATTCACTTTTGGTGTGAAAAGGCCCTTACATTTGTCAAAAATAGAACTTTTCTGTTGTTATAAAAACAAACAAACAACCCAGCCAAGATTAGAAAAGTAACGCAAAAGTAACATAACACATTACTTTACAAAAAAGTAACTAAGTAGTCTACTAGTAGTTGCTCACGTTGCTTGGCCACAGTATGTAGTACATACTTTCAGAATATCTGTAACAACTATTGGGCAAATGTTACATCACTTAATTAATATTCATGAGCCAGTCTGATATGTGGCCCTCTACACTTTTTTATTTAAAAAATAATTTTCAATTTTGAACCTGCAACCTCTCATGTTTCTAGGCAAACTTACACTGCAAAAAAGTCAATTCTTGCTCAGCTTTTTTTTGTCTGGTTTTCCAGTACAAATATATAAGCATTCTTAAATCAAGATACATTCACTTGAAAAGCAAAATAACATAACATATTAAGTTTTTTTCCTGATTAAATTTAATAAAAAAAGTTTGCTTAAAGCAAGAAAAACATCAGCCAGTGAGGGAAAGAAAAAATGTTTTCCATTTGAATTAGCCTAAGTGGATTTTTCCTACACCACTGGCATTTTTTCTTGTTTTATGCATAATCTTAAACTTAATTTAAAAAACAATCCCTGAAAAAAATCCCTGAAGACTTCTTATCTAATGTCATTTTACTTCTCAAGTAAATGTATCTTGATTTAAAAATGTTTACATATTTGTTCTGTAAAACAATACTGAGTGAGAAATTCACTTTCTTTTGTGAGCCATATATTTATGAGCCAGATTTATAATGTGCAACCTACATACACACTTTTTAGATTAATGTATAAATGAATGTAGATTTACTGATGATCAACTGTTATTTTAATAGATTTATTTTACAAATGTAATTGTCGTTATTGTAATTGTAATTTTGAACTAGTGACCTGTTTTATCTTACTTATCAATCTTATATATCATATGTGTAGTCCCAAGATGCACTAACACCCGATAGTTTGATAAAAGGCTAAGACTGAAATCCTAGAATCGCCTCTGTTTCTATACCTTCCCCTCTCTCTTCTTGATTAGTGATTTTAGAATTTTATTTGGCTTGTTATTGATTGGATAAAGGAATCAAATGAAATGTAGAGGAGCTCATAATGATGGATAGAGTGGATCAGAAGAATGCTGATGATTCTCTGCTGTGCTCTGAGGAGCCTAAAGAAACTGCTGTCAGATCACATCTCGCAGCAGACCTCAGATGGATCAATCAAGAGTCCGGCCCTTAAATCCGAGTGACTCCCTATTGCATACACTTGCCTGTGTAAATCCGTGAACGTGCACTGCGGCTCTCTCTACAGTCCAGTTTGATATCTCTCATTGTGACTGAGTTGCACACAGGCTGTGTTCTTGTCATCGTAGCCTTAAACCAATAATTGGAACTACTCTAGCCCCTCCTCCCCCCACCAAGAAAAAAAATCAATCTATAATAATTGTTTTTGTATAGAACACATACCGTGAAGCTTGGAAACACCTTTGCTAACAGATTTTTGTTGTTATCAACATCTCTGGAACAACAGGTGGAACAAGCAGGTTTGCATGCTGACTTTACAAATCTAAAGTTGTATTCAATCAATTACTTTTAATAGACACACAATGGGGCAATTAACCCTATGAAGCCCGCTGTATCTTATGTGCAAATTCTTAAGGCCTAATCAAAAGCATAACCAAAACTTCCCTGAAAAACCTGTTGTACACAATCTTCTTCTGTCATCTGATTGATCGTTTATACTTTTTTAGCAAGTAAAAAGTCTTTTAGTATAATTATTAAAATGTCTACCTTCAGATTGTGACATACACATCTTTTTGATGTGAAATCTACGCAGCCCGCACATGATATGCAGGGAAAAAATAGTAGGCTAAATCATGCACACGATGTACTAATCCATTCCCTCGATTTATAAATCGTGCACATGATTTAGCAAATCAAGGGAACAAAATAGTATATCGTGTGCACGGTTTAGCAAATCGAGGGAACGAAATAGTAAATCGAGTGCACAATTTACTTTTTTCCCCTGTATGTCATGTGCGGGGCTCTGTAGAAATCTTTACTGATTTTTATCAAATAAATGTAAGAATAACTTTTATATTGTTAGTAATATTTCAAGATAAACATTTACTGGACTGAAAATCATTCAAATGTATCAAATATGATACAACAGGCTTTTGAGGTTCTTTTTGTCATCATTGTTTTGTATTATATGTTTTACCCCCGTAATATAAACTACTGAGCTTTGATCATAAAACTAAGCATTGAATGTCAAATTAATGAGGCATATTGGAAGATATAGAGTGACAACTAATATTTATATAAACATTTTATGTATAGTAAATAGTCTGTTAGTCTATATACTGTTAGGAAGATCTCGTTGACTTACAAACTACACTGTAAAAAATATTTTTATGATTTGTTATTACAACATTTCTTTTGTCAAATCAGCTTAGATAATTAATGTGGTTCAGATAACATAATATTTAGAGTTTCTGTTGATTAAACCAATCGCCTTCCTTGTATTAACTCCAATTTTTAGTTTAAATGAACTCAATTTTAAGGCAACCATGTAACTTACTTTTTTAAGTTAAACCAACAATTCTTTTTTACAGTGTAACTGAATTTTATCTTACTTTTTTGGCCATATAAACAGCAGCATCTGCACCGAATTGCATATATATAATATATATATATATATATATTTTTTTTTTTTTGTTGCTCAGTTTGGGCCATTAAAGCCTGATTCATCAAATGACACTCAACAACAACAACAACAACAACAAAGAAACGTATGTATCCCTTTTTCCTAAAGGTTCAATGAACTGAAAAGAAAGATTTTTCTGACTATGATTTTATATATAAGGCTTTGAGCACATGAATGCCTCCAACAATAGGGGACACCGAGATGTAGCCTATATTATGGTTTGTGTGTATTATCTGAATTAAATAGCCAATTGTATTCAGGTTTGTAGCGACAGGAAGTGCAGATAATTGTCAAGAATGTTGTTTTAGTTAACAAAATCCAATAATCAAACAAAATTACCTGAGAAAAGATGCCAGGTAAGCAGCCTGACTGCACAAGGACTCTATATTATTGAACTTCTGAAGAAAGACCAATATAATAACGAGGAGCTGGATGAGGGCAGCTTTGCTGCACTGACTCCAAACACGAGTCCACCACAAGAGATCAGTCTCCAGTGACTTTACTGTTGATTAAACTACTACTATTGAGTCATAGAAGAGGTAGGAGGATAATGTCTATCAGTGCAAGAAAGTTACTGAACCAGCGTTGCAGATAATGCCAATATTGAGAGATCGGCAGCTCCATTTCCTAACAGGAGAGCTCATTATCGAGCCTCCGTCAGGGTCAGTGGTCTAGGTGGAGAGTGTCGCTCATTAACGAATGATTTACTCCGGAGTCGTTTGAAGAATAGGCAGATAGTGTCAAGAGAGTGGCTTATGTACTTTCCCCATTATAAGAATGTGTTGTTCGTCCTGTAAACTTTTTTTTCCCCCCCCTCAGAATCCTGAAGGTTGAAAAGCAGTGGACTGAATGCTTTTATGCCCAGAGGCCAGGAGTCTCTTAATCCATCCATGACTGCTGATCAGATCTTCAGGATGACCTGACAGTTGATTGGGAGGAGAATTGACAGACAGACTGACAGTGCTGTTCTTTATACGGGAGAGCACTCATTGAAGGTCAATCTTCACAAATCATGCATTCTGTGAAACCTGAATATGACATGAACTGGCAGAGGACTATTACAACATTTCACATACATGCAGGGCAATGACATTTAAGAATGTCCAAAATAAAAGGGATTATAATGCTTATAATTCTTAGAAATGTAGTATTTTTATTTTGCATGTTGGTTGACTTTGATTTGGCTGACAAATCCATCCATTTTCCAAACCACTTGTCCAATGTAAGGTGGTGAGTAAGCGGGAGCCTATTCCAGGAGTATTGAGCCATTGCAGGGAAACACAGGGCCAGAATTTTTTTTTTAGCAAAACTGCTTTTCTGCTTTCATCTAAGAAATAATAATAAAAGATCATGCAAAACCACTTAAGGTTTTCAGTTCAGTTCATTTTCACTGAAAATACTGAAAAACACAGATTGTCTGATATTATTTGTGGTCTACTCAACATAATTGTGCTTCTCTTCCGAACTTGATTTCTTTCGAAAAACGCAATTCTCTAAAATGTGCAATTTACTGGATTTTGCTATGTGAACCAATCAAGTACTCAAAAATAATTTTTGCTGTTGACATTACTGAAAGTGTAGTTCCCAGAATGTATTTGCATGAGACTTAATGGGGAGAGTAAAAATGTTGAAATGAGATATTTTGTGTTTTTGGGCAATGTGAGAGACTAGTGTTGAACGGTTTCAATTAGACTGGGTTACCATTGTGGTGAAGCTTTTTCATAGGTTGAGGATACATACAATTTATGTTTATGCTGCTTTATTTAAAGGGCACATATTTAGCATATAGCATGCTAATATTGTATGTGCTATTGCACTCTCATGAACTAACTAGTACAGTCTTATAATTGCATTCTTAAAGGCACAATATGTAATTTTTGCTAGAGGTCGCTTATGCGAAACAAAGGTGTAGCTTGATGACGCCACGAATGAGCGTGGAATTGTGGGAGTTGTAGTCTTCACCTCCACAGTTGATGGAAAGCAATCCAGTGGACTCAGGCAGAAAATCATTTTAATAGATGAGCAAATGTATTAAAGTTTTATTAAAGTTACTGTGGTGTGAAGCAGGGCGGGCCGAGAGCCGTGGGAGTCCAGCGGAGCTTTTATTTTATATTTTCTCCCGCTCTTTTTGTTGTGTATGTGGGGTAACACAGCGTTGTTTTACATGGTTAAAACAATCATACTAAATACATTTGAGTGTGTTGAAAGTTATATTATAACATTACTCTGCTATGAGAGACTTTGCAGTAATGTAGATTGATATTATAATGTCATATTAATAAAAACTGGATGACTGGATGTTGCTAAATGACATGCAGTTAATTTAAAAATATATTGTATGATGGAAAAATCTCTCTCTGAGTATGATATGTTAGCCATTTGACAAAATAGTGTTGTCTCTGAGGCATGGTAAAAACATGGTACTCGTGGTAAATCAAGAAAACAAGCGATTCAAACAATAAGACTTACTGTGTTGAGCTATATAACAATGATTAGTTTTCTGTTGATAAATGTATCCAAACAGTTGCTCACCTGTCTAATAAAGCACATAATATGTTTAAGCGTCTTTGGTGTTTCCATGGTTTCTACAAAATAAAGCTGGAAATCGAAGGTCACATATGGCATCATTGACAGGCGATGAAATGACATTAAAATTGCTGATTTCTCTGGATTTCAACTGTTGGAAACGTTTGGGATAATGTAAGTACACAAGTCGACAAAATATATAACAATGTTCTAGTAGTTTCTGTATTTTTTAATCTAAAAATCTTACATATTGTGCCTTTAACTGCATACTGTAAAGAAGAAAATCTTTTCACTATTCCTTTATCCCTCCCTGTTCTAGTTTGCACTATTCTGAACCATGTCTGAAACTTTGTATTACTAGCACTTCTCAACGTTTATTGCTTCTTTAAGATGAATTGCTTGGATAAAGGTGTCTGCTAAATGAATAAATGTAAAATATAAATGTTATAATTTAGTGATGTGACACCAAAATATATGAAACTGAATAAATTAATCATGTCAGGGCACCATAGAAAATCACTTTGAGACTACTTTATTGGGTCGTTTAAAATAACTTTCTATAATGTTGATATTATGTTTGTGTAACTTACAAGTGGAAATGATATACAGTACATGATTAAATCAAGTAATTTAACACATTTTTCAGTGTTTTATTGAGACTTTTCATTTCATTACGATATCAGGACAGCTGTTTAATCATGACACGACTGACTTTACACCACACCAAAAATATCAAATTTAATTTTATTTCAGAAATAAAAATATATGCTCATCTCATCATAGAACAGGTGTATTCAAAGGCATTGTACGAATTGCGTTTATATGTATTTTTGAATAAATCATAAGAACTGGAGAAAAAAATACCATTTTTGATATGCATTAAGTTTATTTTTCATACCTCACTGGCATTTTTACTTATTTTAAGCATAACCTTCACTATATTTTGGTAGATTTGGTAGGTTCAAGATATATTCTCTGAAAATGACTAGATGCAACTTTGCTTAGATTTCTTCACTGGAAACGATCTAAAAATACTGGTTAAGAAATGATATTTGCAGTGTAATCCAATCGGGCTCCATATAAAGTGAGTATATGCGTCTAGCTGAGAATTCATACAGGGATAGCGAGTCCAATCTCCTGTGGCCACCCAGCGACTGAGCTGTTAAATAGGTCGACAATGTAGGTCAGGTGTCCTCCTAATACACGCATGTCTGCACTTCAAAATTCGGATACTACACCTGTCAGCCCAGCTTCCTTTACAAAGAAGAAATGCAGTTTATTCTTCTTTCCCATTGTTTTCCTGTCACATCCTTGCCGTGTCTGTGCGAGTAGGTGTATTTGTGTGTACATGCATGTGGGTATGCTTTCACGTCTCTGTTTCTGTGTGTGTGTGTGCGCGAGTATGTAAGTCCAGATTTCAGGAGACGATGTCAGTTTTAGGAAGAATTACGCTGCCTGTCACAAACTCAGACACATTCGCTCGCAAGCTCTATTTACACCGAAATACGAAGTACGGATGAATCTGTCATAAAGCACCCATCATTCCCCCTCCTCTGCATCAAGTTCAGACAGGAAATGCAGCATCCCAAACACTGGGAAAGCAGCAATTAGCTCCGTCTGATGGGCACTGCTGGGACTCCTAAACACATGCTCCGAACAGCCTCCATAGATCTTTTCAAGGTAACACGCTTGTTTGTAGGCGTGTATGTTTGTGTTCCCGTGTGTGTTCAGAGTGATTATTTTGCAGTCTGAAGAACCGAGGCCTGCCAGAAAGCGGAAGAGGAGACAGTTATATTCAAATGACATGAGGTGCAAATTGCAATCAACTTTTCTATCATGTCTCTAGACATTTGAAAGCAGAAGGCAAAATCCTCAAGGGCCGGCGAGGAGCAGAGGACACGCACAGATCTGGATTTCAATGCAAACCGTTCCTCTGCTTCACTGCTTTTAAGAAAGAAAAGATCAGGCTCTACACACACTAAGGAGGTGAGTGTGTGAGTGTAAATAAAATGGCATATTAAAGGTTTTATCAGTGCCACAGCTCAGTGCCACAACGGACATGGCTGAGATGCTTCATTCACAGTGTGAAAAGGGTTTAACTCAGCTTGCTCGTTAAGCCTTCTTCATGTCTCCAAATACACACACGCACACGCACACACACACACACACACAAAAAATAAACAAGGCTCATTGTGTGAGAGCTGAATATAAATCAATGTGCTCAGACTGTGAAGATATGTGTTGCGTTAATGGTGCTGGGGGCAGATTAGATTACATCAGGTCTTGCTTAACCTGATCAGAATGGCTATTTAATATGAGATGTTTGTGTAATTACTCAAGCTTAAGACACATTTTTATGCCATATTTTTTTTCTTGATTTAAAATATTTGATTCAAGGTTCTGAATGTTCTAAGATATGATAAAATCAAAGAAAATCACCTTATTACTGGGTCTTTCTTGCAACAGAAAGCTATTATGCACTAAATGTGCAGTTCAGCACAAAGCAAATAGGACGAGAACTGATAGTATCTCAATGAGGAAGTAATAATACATAATGTGGGCTACTCAGAGAACATAAGGCCGCAATCATTGTTGCTTTGATAGCGTGTTCCAGTCTTATCTAATCAATACTAATGTCTTTTGAATGTTACAACAAATATATTATGATGATCATGATCAAAAGCAATGGTCACAGTTAATGGCTCTAAAGCAGAGATTCCCATGGCAGGGGGTACTTCGAAATATTTTTTGATTTTAGATATACAACAGAAATTATTATATCATTGCCTTAAAATTGTCTGCAGTTACTTTTATGAAGAAAAAATCCAGAATGCTGTGCATAAATTTGTGTGGATGATATGAAACATCTACCGTTTGGTGTTGGTAAGATTTTATTTTATAAGGCTGCATTTAATTAAAAAAAATTACAAACAGTAATATTGTGAAATATTACCATTTAAATGTAGCGAATCGTACAGGTATTTAATCAGTTTATGGGTGAAATATATGAATATAATAAATCATAAAGCTTTTTTTGATTGATTAATTATGATACACATATCGACCCAGGAGGGAATTATGCACATATATTGTGAATTAACTACAACGAATTATAATTAATTACATATATGAGCAGTTCTAGTTTAATAGGCAAACTGTTAGTTTCTTTACAGACTATTATAAAAGGAATGTTATTCTCTGGCCACAAAAATAAATTCCTATCATAGCATCAAAGCGTAAAGCAATGGTGCCGGATTGAAACGAAGAAGTGACCTGTTTTTTGTTGAATGAGCAGCAGAACAATTGAGCATGAATAATGTGTTTAATATATGAAAACTACTAATACAGAGGTTACACATCTAAATACAGAATATACATATATACAAAAGCGAAAGTAAAGGCAGGAAAAGAGAGAAGACAAGTAGCAAAACTTACTAACAGTCCTTGAGAGCCAGCACAGAAATCAGTTTCATTATCTAAGATTGAGAAACGGTACTTGCATCAGTTGCGTGCTAAATTTCGGAGAAATGCGGCTGCAGTTCGTTGGCTTCTTCCGTTTCCGCGGGAAGGTTTGAACTGAGGATTTGAAAGTTAGTTTCGCCGGAGATGGTGGTTCCGAAAGAATTTGAGCGCGTGATGGGAGTGCGAGAGACAATCGGGAATCGAAGGAAAAAATGTTTGTGCTTGTCTTTTATGGACAAGCAAGTCAACACGCCTCCTTGGTTGAAGCAACCAATGGTCAGGGTGCCCTATTTGGCGGGCAAAACTTCCTTTGTCTTGTCTTGTGGCTTGATTTGCATAATTTATGAGGTATCAGATTGGATAGTACTTTCTTCACAGTACCATTAAAAATAGAACAATGCATTTTACAGTTGAATGAGGCTTACAGAGAGCTTTGAAATGAAACTAAACTTGCCATGTAAGAAAAGCATATAAAAGAAATTATAGTTTACAGTCAAATGTAATCGTTAGAAATGACACTAGCACAACTACAGTCATTTGAACTAAGTTTAAACACTCTGGATACATACATGCACTTGACATACATGACGGGTACATTTTGGCACAGTCATATTTTGAGAATAACTGTACATACAATCTCTAAGCATGTTTGTGTGTGTGTGTTGGGTTTCTGTGTGTTGGAATTTGGCTGGTCTGGCACTTAATCCACATGAGGGGCCCTTTGATGTCCCAAGAGCTAGGAAATGGGGTTCTTTGTTTAACCTCAGCGGGTCCACAAAAGTGCCAAAGTGCATGTCTTTCTTAGACCGGCCAGAGCCGATCCGTGATTTACACGCACAGTTCAGGAGGCTAAAAGCATAATAGAGGCAAAATAGCAACATGCCAACAATGCACCTGAACACACCTCTTCTTCAGATAATCACGTCCATGGGCAAACATATTGAAACTATTTAAACAACGTTGCGCTGGACGTGAAAATGATAACTGCATCGGGCTGAAACCAGCAAAAAACACAATGCAAAAGAAATGCAAAAAGAAAATGCAAATTCACGCCTGGACAGTAGAGGGCGCAGCTCAAACAAACCTTTTAGTCTGGATCGCAGAAGTAGGACGCAGGAGAAGAAAGTTCAATGTTATTATTTTAGAAATAAAAAAACAAAAACAAATGAAACACATTTTTGCTTATTAGTATGGCTGAATTGGATCATCGAAGGTCAGTAGTGAAGACATTGGTTAAAATACATATATTTGCATTTTTTAACATATTGCATGTTTGCGTAATATTCTGAGTTTGTAGTTCACTATTTTTATTCATTTTGAGGAATACTGAATCTGTTTCTGTGCAAGTGAGATGAGTAAATGTATGCTCACGTAACTAGAACTACAATAACCATCATGATTACACAGCGCACACAACTCCTTTGCATCTCTTAACAGGAGAGCTGTAAGTGAATAAATGGGAAAACAAAGTAACGTTACATTACTAGTCACTTGAAAAAGTAATCTGATTACGTAACTTGCGTTAAGTGTTTTGCGTTACTCCGAACGCTGATTATAGAAGTATTTACTGTCACGTTTGATGAATTTTAAGCATAGTCAATGCAGTTGTAAAATAACATTCTGTTGTTGTTAGCTTAAAGGTGCCCTAGATTATGTTTTTAAAAGATGTAATATAAGTCTAAGGTGTCCCCTGAATGTGTCTGTGAAGTTTCAGCTCAAAATACCCCATAGATTTTTTTTTATTCATTTTTTTAACTGCCTATTTTGGGGCATCATTATAAACGCGCCGATTTTATGCTGCGGCCCCTTTAAATCCCGTGCTATCCGCCCACAGAGTTCGCGCTTGCCTTGAACAGTGCATAAACAAAGTTTACACAGCTAATATAACCCTCAAAATGGATCTTTACAAAGTGTTCGTCATGCATATGCGGCATGCATGCGTCGGATTATGTGAGTATTGTATACTGTTATATTGTTTACTTCTGATTTTGAATGAGTTTGATAGTGCTCTGTGGCTAATGGCTAATGCTACACTGTTGGAGAGATTTATAAAGAATGAAGTTGTGTTTATGCATTATACAGACTGCAAGTGTTTAAAAATGAAAATAGCGACGGCTCTTGTCTCCGTGAATACAGTAATAACCGATGGTAAGTTTAACCACATTTAACAGTACATTAGCAACATGCTAATGAAACATTTAGAAAGACAATTTACAAATATCACTAAAAATTAGGGATGTCCCGATCACGTTTTTTTGCCCTTGAGTCCGAGTCCGAGTCATTTGATTTTGAGTATCTACTAGGGGTGTAACGGTACACGTATTTGTACCGAACCGTTTCGGTACAGGGCTTTCGGTACGGTGCACGTGTGTACCGAAGCATTACATTGCAACCAATATTCACCACCAATAACCGCAATAAGCTCTGCGTTTTGTTACTTTCGATAAGAAACAAAGTGTCATCCTTCAAATTCTGTCCACGAAATCATGAAGTTTAAACAGAAAATGCCATTTTGACGTGCTTTGATGTGGGGTGACAGATCACTGTACAGGCGCCTCAGTTCAACCGGCAGCGCGAGCGCGGAGCGCAAATGAATGTGTTCATCTCTTCCTCCTTAATACTAGTTACAGAATAAACATGAAAGAACATCTGAAGGTATGTTGCAAGATTCAGTACAACTTACTGAAACGGTCATATCTCAAGTAATCGCTTATTCAGTGTTTCAACGGTGGAAAGACATCAATGAAAGCTTCCGTATTCAACAATATGTCATGATGCATTTACCTCAGAAAAGCCATTCAGTGTTCACAGCTTGTTAGTTCGGTAGAGAAATGAACTCTTTCGCTTAATATATGCACTGTATTAGCCAATATATTCATTATTTTACTTAACCTTTTAGTGATATCCTGATTAGGCTATTTAATGTATGTTTAAATAAATCTGATGTTAAAATAACAGCCACTGTGTAGAAATGATTATATTTCAACAACGAATTGGAGTAAAAACATTTAGAAGTTAATGCAAAAACTGCCTTAGGTGCAGCTTACAGGTTTGCATACAATTTGTTATTTGAGTGTTGATTATTTTATCTAAAAATAAAAAGCAATTGAATTTAGGCTAATAGTTTGGGCTTCTTTCAAGTTAGGGCTCCCTACATAGTTTATAGCATTAGCAGAGATCATTTTTTTTATCCTTAAGAAACTTTTAGTTTTAATTTAATTTAATATATTTAAAGACAAAAACACAATTTGTTCAGTAAACCTCTGTTTAATAATAAAAAAAAGCAATTTTATGTTTAGTTTTCTCTCCACCTGCTGTACCGAAAACTGTACCGAACCGTGACTTCAAAACCGAGGTACGTACCGAACCGTGAGTTTTGTGTACCGTTACACCCCTAGTATCTACCGATACCGAGTCCCGATCTGATACTTCTATAATACATGAAAAAGAATAAAGAAGAGCGAAAAAACAGATCCAGGAACAGTGCTTTTCAGGTTTTTCAGGAATCTAACAATCGTTTTCACGTACAGAAAATGGATAAAGTAATCAAATATAAAATATCACTGCATATTATCTTTACTGTATAAAGTAAATAAAGATTAATCATTATTGAAGTTACAAAAACTATTCAGTCAAGAGCAGTGAGTGATTTCTTTGTTATTTGTTGTTTGATTTAACATTAAAAACAGGCAGCAGGAATAGTTTTTTTCCCCCTAGAAGACATGCACGATCCAGTACATATACTGTTACACATGCGCTGTCTTTCTCGACTAATATACGTTCACTTAAGACATAACCGACTATGTTTGCTAGGATACTCGCTAAGACGGGCATGTTGACATAATTTTTGTATGAATTTGTCCGCTGAAGCGCAAGACTTGAAAGAGAACTCAGTATTTGCGCGCTGACTGAAATAAGCGTGTGCGCGCTTCGGATGAGCGCACACACAAATCTTCTCACAGCGCGCGCGAGTTCTCTTTCGCGTATTGTTCTTTAAGGTTTAAATCAGCAAGGCTTAAATGAGTTAGTTTAAACACAGACAGCAACGTGTGCTGTTCAGGTCTCACCTGCGCTCGCGCGCTATCAACACCCGGGTGATGACGGCGTAAATGACTGGACATTAGAGCATACGGCACTCGCAGTTAACAGTTTACAAAGAGTGACTGTTTTGTCCACGCTTTCTGATTATCGTTGTTGTAACGTTTTGCGCATCCATCGCCTGAAACATACGTTATCTGAACTCTGTCTGTCTGTTTTCCACGTTGCTATTTTAAACAAACCATATTAACCAATAGATGCGTCGTCATTCGAGATGGACCGCGGTGCAAGTGCGTACCGAACCGTAAGTGGAGAACCGTAGGGTTCGATTTTTTACTGAGAACCGTTGCACCCCTAATACATATATATCCGAGTCCTGATCGGGAGGTAACGTCTGATGTCTGATCTGGACATCCTTACTAAAAATATCATGTTATCATGGATCATGTCAGTTATTATTGCTCCATCTGCCATTTTTCGCTATTGTTCTTGCTTGCTTACCTAGTCTGATGATTTGGTTGTGCTGATCCAGACGTTAATACTGGCTGCCCTTGTCTAATGCCTTTTATAATGTTGGAAACGTGGGCTGGCATATGCAAATATTGGGGGCGTACACCCCGACTGTTACGTAACAGTCGGTGTTATGTTGAGATTCGCCTGTTCTTCGGAGGTCTTTTAAACAAATGAGATTTATATAAGGAGGAAACAATGGAGTTTGAGACTCACTGTATGTCATTTCCATGTACTGAACTCTTGTTATTTAACTATGCCGAGGTAAATTCAATTTTTCATTCGAGGGCACCTTTAAGTGTGAATAGAAGCTACATGGCTACTTTTCACCCACAAGTATTTCACTGTATAATACTGGCTATTTCAGTAACATTAATGTAAATGATATGCAGTGTAATATTAGCTTAAAGGAGCACATTCCAGGTTTGATGTTGATGAAGGGACAAAAAACCCAAAAAGGTTGGGAAAACCTGCTCTAAACATTCATCGAGGTTTCTCAACTTGTCTCTGATGAATAATATTCACCATTGCGGTTTGGGTATGGCACCAGATTGAACTCGTGTGGGTCAGTGGGGTGGAAAACATTAAAATTAATTTGTGAGTAGTAAGTCTAAGCTTCATCACATTAATTTTTATAATCTCCCAGACAGGAAGATTCCTCTCGACGTCTCTCTCAGCAGCTCTGAACCGTGTACTTGCTCTCCACCACCTCACATCGGTTCTGGCAGGTGTCTTCCTTTGTATGGCAGGGAATGGTATTCATATTTCATATTTCACTCTGTTTGTAATTTCTTTTCCTTCCCTCTTCATTTTGCTCAGTGTGTGATTCAGTCTCTTTAGCCCCATATGCTGCCCTCTGGATCATAAAATGAAAATGCATATCGGAAATATTGAATTTAGGCAAACTCTGTCAGTCTGATTTTCGCACTCTTTCAATATCTCGCGCTCTGTCTCTATCTGTCAAATACGGATGCTGGCAATCTCTCTGCTGCTCTGAGGACACCAACAGAGACAGAAGCTGATTCCTGTCTCTGGCAATGATGTAGAAGGAGGGGTTCTGTGTGTGGTTGAGAGAAAAAAAACACACAAACCGATGTGTGTACAGACATTGGTGTCCTTGTTGTAATGTTGTCCTGCTCTCAGAGTAAAACGCCAATATATCTAACTAATATGTCCAAGTTATCTGCCATATTCCTGTAAGTGTTGTGGGTTTTTTTATTAAGAAAATGAGACCGCTTAACCAAATCCACAGAATGAGTCACAGCGGGTGATTTAACGGATGTTAGTGTGTTAAAACTGAAATTGCAGGGATTTAAATAACCACACAGAGCTATTTGTTTGTGCCGGAGCTGTGGCCCAGTGGGTAATTCTTTTATGACAAATAAAAAGAGCTGTTGTGTTCATGAAGGCGCAGGTTTGAATGTCCCCATCCCATCTCTCTACCAATGCTTTCCTACGCACCTCATTTTTAATGTAAGAGCGAGCGCAGCCATTTGTAACTTGAATGTGCGAGGCTTCAAGAGCCATTCACTTGATATTGCAAATTGGTATTTGTTAACATATTATTTCATTTATCATTGTAATCATAAACACAATGCATTTTGTTTTTCTAGTTATTTACTTAGAGTGGCTATATGAATCAGAAGCCTCACACGTTCAAAGAAAGTAGCTTACTTCCACAGTCACACTCTGTACTACAGTTAAAGGGTATGTATGACACTTTTTCTTCTTTGGAAAATAAAAGAAGATATGTAGAGTTTGGTTCCAAAACGCAATAACTCCATTTTGATTAATTTGAGTAAAAAGGTGTTTTCTTTACCAAGAAAGTGGCAAGATGAAAACTACTATTTTCTGTTTCAAACTTTCACATAGCATCTTTTGGTTATAAAAACATTAAAAATTCAAATCTACATTTTGATTTTAAAAAGTTTATTATAAAAACATATTCTTTTTTTCCCCAAAATGCAATAAATCCATGACACTTTTTTCTTTCAAAATGCAATTAATCCATCAATATAAAAGTTATTTTTCAAATTGAAACTACACAACAAAGTAAGTTGATTCACATACATGACAGAGTCTAAACTTTGCCAATATTTATCTTATAAACTGGCATTTTACTAATAATACATTCAGTCGTCGCTCCCAAAATGAATTCAACGGGTCATCTTATTAATGTTATAAATTATTTGTCATTACCGATTAAAGAGTATCTGGCGCCACCGCAGGTCTAATCAGATGTTCTAATCTAGGTCTAATCCAGGTCTAATCTAACCAAACTCTTCATATTTTGTGAAATATCTCAGCCTTTTTTTGTATTTGTTTTTCACTGGGTAGCACCAAAACTGCTTGAGGTTATACTTTATTTCAATAGTCCACATTAGACACTCTACTAACTATTAACTCAATTAAGTAAGTAACTTTGCAACTACATCAACTAATGCTCATTAATTTGCAACAACATGTCAATTAGTCTCAGCCTCAGACATCATGCCCACAAAATCAACTGGAGACACTTCAGGATTTTCGAAGTTGTCATCCGGTTGGTTGAATTCTACAACCAAGACGCATGTGTTGCGTCCTTTTATTTTTTACATAAGAATAAGGATTGTTGCAGCATGCTATGCTCTTGAAAAGTAATTTAATATTAATTTTACACAATAAAAGCAAAGTGGTATATATTACTATTATAAATTTTTAATTGGCATACAAACATTATTAATTTGAAACATGTAATTGGGAACTATATTGGAAGCAAAAACATACCTAATACAGTATAATATAAGCTAAACTAGCAATCGACTAGATAAAAAAAGCAAAAAAAACAGTAAGAACAAGAAATGCTTGATTTCACAACCTATAGTTTCAGTTATATACTAGTATATGTAATTTAAAAGACATTAATGGTCATTATAGCGCATTTAAAATGATATAAATCATAATGTGATTTTGCAAGAATCAGGTGCTAAAAATACTACTCATTAAAAGCCAGTTGAACCAATGGGACCACTCTGGGTCCTAAAAGAGACCCGATTCCTGGGGGGACTCTATTTCTCACCACACCGTGACAGCAACCCCCCTCGTGGAAGAAGAACGCCATTGCGTTTACAACTGTGACAATGAGCGCTTACCGGGATCAACTAAATGCTGGATTTTCAAAAGTACGTGAAGTTTGCGGCTCCATTGTTGCAGTAAACTTGCTCAATGTTCTTGAATGAATAATTTATTAGATGCACGCTGGTCTGTTTTGTAGGGACAATGACTACATTTTCACACCCCTAAACATGACGCAGAACAAAACGAACCACACTGGTTGTGTTACATGTCAGTCAAATGTCTTAATGGGCGGTCCTGGGCCAATCAAAGCTGTGATAGAGTCCGTCTGAAGGTCTGGCTATGCGAGACTACATGTCAACTAAAGGCAGGAACACACCAAGCCGCTGGGCAGTTTTTGTTCGTCGGCCGACTAAGTTTTCCTAGTGTGTTCCGCACCGTCGGCTGAAGTTGGTCCTCGTCGGCTTTTTTCGGCCGATTCGAAATGTTGAATGTTTGGTGTGTTAAGGCCGGAACACACCAAGCCGACGCCGACGAACTAGTGGCGATGAAAGCAGACTGTGGGGTTGGCTCACGTCGGTAGCGTCTGTGTCCAAAGTTGCCCTGACACACCAAACTGACGCTCGACAGCCGACGGCCAAGTAGCACGTCAGTTCTGCGCCTGCGTGAGATGAAATGCCTTTCCGAACCAGCAGGTGGCAGTATCTGAACAGCCAATCAGAATGATCAGATGGCCCGACGGACCGACGAGCTCCAACGGCGATTCAACATTTCGAAAAAAAGCCGACGAGGACCAACTTCAGCCGACGGTGCGGAACACACTGAAAAAACTAAGTCGGCCGACAAACAAAAACTGCCCGACGGCCAACCGTCGGCTTGGTGTGTTCGTGCCTTTAGGCCAACTTTGCACAGACACAGACGCTGACGACGTGAGCCAACCCCGCAGTCTGCGTCGGCTTGGTGTGTTCTGGCCTTTACACTCAGAGTATTAGTAGACTGTTAGGTTAGGGTTAATGGAATAAGTTGACAGGTACTTTCAAAGTTACTTATAGTCAGTAGAATATCTGTTGGGAGACAATCCAAATAAAATGTTAGCAGATATTAAGGAGACAGTCTACTAATACTTTAATGACTGGTAGCTGACATGTAGTTGTAAAGTTAGTTGGCAGAATGTCTAAAGTGCATTATCCTGTGTTACCAACATTCTATTTTTTGTGTTCCTCAGAAGAAAGAATCTTTCATTTTGACACCTCTAAAAGAACCCTAAAACCTTATTTTACTACATTTAAAATGAGCTGTGATCAGTAGTGTTAATTTAAGTGCATTATTGTGTGTTTTTTCTGTGTGTGTTCCTCTGGTTTTAATTTACAACTCCTAAAATTGGTGTGACAGTCTTATCTCTTGTACAACACCCCAGGTGTGGGTTGTTTCAGGGTGGAGGTCACACATCTTTCAACCAAACCAGCATAATTAGCAAGCGAAGTGTAAGGAACAAAGCAAGCTGCACTAATTCTATTAGGCAGACGGCGCTGCCAATTACCCTGCATGAGAGACCTGATTAGACCACACCTGCCCCTCCTTCCTCTTTTATCTGAGATATTAAATAAGGCCTTAATAGTTCATCAAAAAAAATCTTTAAGGCTGTTTGAAAACTAGGACATCAGCCAGTGCTGGGAAGGTTTTTGTTGTTGAGACAACAGCAAATCAGATTTGATTGCATGTTGGCATGCTAATTTGTGTGTCTAGGTGGCGTCTCGTTGTTCCAGCTGTATTAACGACAATGATCTGATTCCAGTGAGCCGCGCTTGACTGAGCGTAACCCACGTAATATGGAAGCCTGACAACAAAAGGACTCTGATCGCGAACATCTCTTCAAAGTGCTAAGATCAACTGAAGCTACGAAGCTCTTCATGTTTGATATGCACAGCACAGTCTTAACACACAGCTAGTTCTCCTCTGTACCTCTGATGTGGGATTTCTGTTGCTGGTTTGCAATGAAAGGGCAAAAGTTTACGCTATAAGTGGTGATCGAGCTGCGTGACACAGCCTGAGCTGTTAATGATGGGCACAGGGTGCAGAACTGCCACTCCAAGAGACCAAGATTTCAGGCCTGGATGTGGACAGGCGGAGAGAGAGATGGCGGAGAGGTAAAGTTGTTGAGTGTTCCTGACATACTCCATCAACAGATGTCACTTTTCATGGGCATCATGGTTAGTAGTGGAAATGTTCCTGCAGCGTATCCAAACACAAACACACTCTTACAGTTAAGGCCTGTTCACACCAAGGATGATGACTTTAACTATAAAGTATAAACGATTGTTCTGATTCTGTGAGAATAGGGAAGACCACGTCACCAGCTTACCAGAAACGGTGAATAATTTTGCAAAGCAACTGGAACAGAATGTCATTGTCCACTATTGTGGATGCTATATAGTTTAGCTCTATTGGTGTGATCGATGAGTGGATGTATTTTAAGCTTGGCTGATCTGGGGCCAAACTAAAAGACAATTATGGTAGGCTGTTTGTCTATGTGTCAGCTAGAATATTCTGTGAATATACACTCTTTAACATACACCAGAATATGATCTTCACAGGGAACATATAGACATAAATACACTGTAATCTGTCACGATGTTGACATTAGATTGCGGTTATATCACTCCTGAGGCAAAAGCAATTCTTTACCTTCTAAAGCCCTGTCCTAAATAGTACTTGATATGGACTTACAGTCTCATTGCATTTGTCTGCCAATGTCTGTGAAGTCTGCGAGACCGTAGGGTGTTCTATTTGTCATTTTATGACTCAAATGGGTGCTCACAAATAGCCTCTTTGTGGCCACTGGTGCTGACAGACTATCTCATAATAAGTGTGGATTCAGGAGAGCTCTATTGACAGAAGCTTTTGAAAAATTCATGAAAGAGTCTCTAAAAAGTCTCCAACTTTTTTCGGTGAGGTTACACTGTTACGCCATTGGGTGGTTACAAGAGACTTGCGTCCCAATTCGCATACTATCGGTCCTAAATAGTATTCAGAATTAGAATTAGTGTGTCCCAAATTGTAGTGTTGAAATGACTATTCCAAAGATATCCAGATGGTCTACTTTTTCCGGTTAGAATCCGAAGTGCGAACTGCAAGGATTCGATTAGAACTATAAACATGAATAAAAATTGTATTCCTTAAAGATGCAATTATGATGAATTTTGTCCCAAAGCGTGCATACTCTTCTTCTTCACTCAAATGTATGGACTTTTTCTTCTGAAAAACAGTACATACTTTTAGGGCATAGTATAAGTAGGCGAATTGGGACGTCTTTAAGTGAATCATTGAATAATTGATTGAACCAATTCTTTCAGAACATTGATTCACTGTTGAACAAAACACTTGCTGCATCCCAATTCGCCTACTTATACTACGCCCTAAAAGTATGTACTCTTTCTGTGAACAAAAAGTACTTACTTTTGAGTGTGTAGAAAAAGAGTAGACAAGCTTTGGGACATACTATCATATCATACAATGTCTTTTCTCTCTGTCGCATCCTGTCACTGTAAACTGGCCTGTCAATCATCTTACATCCTCCACATTTCATTTAGCTAATTTCCTACCGTATCGGAGAGAAATGCAGCACGTTGATCTGCAGTCGCGGGTCTTTCATGTGGAGAACTCTCCTCATATCAATGCATAATGATGCATTTAAAAGTTAATGGCCAATCGGATCTTTATAAAAATACCAATCCACATTGGTATTTGCAGATGAAAAATAACACTGATAACATTAAATATATATTTTCTATCAGGTTGAACTGATTCTCAAACCTCTCAGCGTCGATCACGCATATCCGCCATGTTTTGTAGTTTTTTAACACTTTTTACTCGTGTTTGTAGTTCTGAACTGAATCCTCGTCCAACGCGCAATGGGTTGTGGGCAATATAAGCCTTTATAGTGTACACGGATCCACACTTCGAAAATCTTCCGGAAATAGTAGACCATCCGGGGACTTTTGGCATACTCTTTTCAACATACTATGCTTTGGGACACACTTATTTTAATCTCACATGCTATTTAGGATGGATAGTATGGACATTGGAATGCAGGGAATGTCTTTACCAGTGAATCATTGAATAACTCATTCAACTGATTTGTTCAAAAACACTGATTCATTCAGAAACAAAACAAGTGAATGGCTTTGTCATTGAATCACTGAATCATTCATTCAAACTGATTCTTTTAGGAAGAAATACCACTGCTCTGTGTTGCTTGGAGACACGCAACGGATCTGCTGCGGCTTTGTTCGGATCTATTTGCATTGGTAGAGCAAAACAGACAACAGATCCGTAAATACAGCACCTAAAATGTAATATATAATAATTAATATTAATTTTATATTTGTGGAACTAAATGATTTGTAAGCAATATCATACTCGCAATTGCGTTGTTTTTCCTGCCTGCGTCCTTGTGTCTAATAAGACCGAATCACAGTGTTGACATCAAGCAATATTTATTTTTAAATACATATACTTGTCTTAATGCATTTATCTAATAAGGCCTTTATTTAATTTAGCCTTGCTACTCTTTAGAGACAGAATGCCGTGTTATGCGCAAGATGATGCAGAAGTTAAACATTTCAGTCTAGTGTGTTTACGTCTCGGTTACGTATGTAACCCTCGTTCCCTGAAGGAGGGAACGGAGACGTACGTCAGTAGTGACCGACGAATTGGGATATCGCTTAGAGAGCCCTATCAGCTTCGTGTGAACTAAAACAAGCCAATGGAATTGGCGTGCGATATTTGCATAATGCGCACCGCCCCCGACAGGTGTATATAAATAGGAAGCGGATGCAATCGCACTCTGTTTTTCGCTGAGGAGACAACTGGTGTCCGCACTACAGCGAGGGTACAGGAACTGTGGCGACGGGACGTACGTCTCCGTTCCCTCCTTCAGGGAACGAGGGTTACATACGTAACCGAGACGTTCCCTTTCAGTCGGTCACGTTCGACGTACGTCAGTAGTGACCGACGAATTGGGATCCCAACTAAAGCGCCACAGTTACGAAACCCCTTCCAGTGCCCAGCGCAAGCTCGGCTACCCATAGCACCAGCTGGAACAGTGAAGGGGCGAGCTTACGCCGAGAGAGTTTACTGCTGTCTTACCGAATACCCACTAAGTAAACTAGACTACACTGGGGAAGCGAACCCGTAAGGGACGCTGCGGAGGCCACTACCTACCCAATGGGGGAGGAGTTTACGTGGAGAATACACATATGGACTGGCCCGGGGGGCAGTACACATATGGGGTCCCTGGGATGGCTCCACCTGGGTAGGGGGAGACTCATCTGACAGGTGACAGCAGAGCTGGCTCTGCTAAGGGAAAGACACGGGCTCGCTGTAGGGAGTTTAGACCCGTGGACAATTACACATATGGGACCGCTCACGTAGAGGGGTCACGACATATGGGCCCCAGCCAACAGACAGCGTCAGCGACGGATGTAGGCCTGGCATCAGACACTCCGCAATGTCCGAGCCGAAGGGGGAGGCGGAGGAACTCGACAGGGTTCGCCAAGCGGGGAACACGACTGGAGTAAAAGTATGCACGTATCCGGCCAGGGGGCGGGAATGGCATTGCAAGCCGACACTTAGAGCGGGTACAACACGTCTACCGACTAGTAGATGCGAGTACACGTGAAGATACCGGCTCTACACGTAGGCTATAAAACCTAGCGAACGTGTTAGGTGTCGCCCAGCCCGCAGCTCTACAGATATCTGTCAGCGAGGCGCCATGAGCCAGCGCCCAGGAAGAGGCCACCCCTCTGGTGGAGTGGGCTCTCAACCCGAGCGGGCAAGGCACGCCCTGGGATTCATACGCCAAGGCGATGGCATCCACTATCCAGTGGGCCATCCTCTGCTTGGAGACAGCCTTTCCCTTCTGCTGGCCTCCGTAACAGACAAAGAGCTGATCTGAGGTCCTGAAGCTTCGCGTTCTGTCCACGTACACACGCAGAGCACGGACGGGACAGAGCAAAGCTAGGGCTGGGTCTGCCTCCTCCGAGGGCAGCGCTTGCAGGTTCACTACCTGATCTCTGAAGGGAGTGGTAGGAACCTTGGGCACGTATCCAGGCCGGGGTCTCAGGATGACGTGAGAATCACCGGGCCCGAATTCTAGGCACGCTTCGTCGACCGAAAACGCATGCAGGTCCCCTACCCTCTTCAGGGAAGCCAATGCAACCAGAAGGACAGTTTTTAGGGACATAACCTTCAGGTCGACTGATCGCAAAGGCTCAAAGGGATGACCCCGGAGAGCTGTGAGAACCAGGGTCAGATCCCAAGAGGGTACGGAGGAAGGGCGAGGAGGATTCAGTCTCCTTGCCCCCCTCAGGAACCTGACGATCAGATCGTGTTTCCCCAGGGACTTACCCTCAACTGCATGGTGATGTGCAGCGATAGCGGCAACATACACCTTCAGGGTGGAGGGAGACAGCCTTCGCTCCAACCCTTCTTGCAGGAAGGAAAGCACAGATCTGACCGAGCATGATCGGGGGTCCTCTCGGCGAGAGGCGCACCATTCGACGAACAGGTTCCACTTCAGCGCGTAGAGACTCCTAGTGGAAGGAGCTCTAGCGGAAGTGATGGTGTCTACGACCGCTTGCGGGAGATCACTCAGAACCTCCGCATCCCGTCCAGGGACCACACGTGGAGGTTCCACAGATCGGGACGCGGGTGCCACAGGGTGCCCCGTCTCTGAGTCAGGAGGTCCTTCCTCAGAGGAATCGGCCAGGGAGGGGCTGTCGCGAGGAGAATGAGGTCTGAGAACCAGGTCCGAGTGGGCCAGTACGGAGCCACTAACAGAACCTGCTCCCCGTCCTCCCTGACCTTGCACAGGAGTTGTGCGAGAAGGCTCACTGGGGGAAACGCATATTTGCGTAGACCCGGGGGCCAGCTGTGTGCCAGGGCATCCGTGCCGAGCGTGCCGCCGGTCAGGGAATAGAACCACTGGCAGTGGGCAGTTTCCGGGGAGGCAAACAGGTCTACCTGGGCCTCGCCGAAACGCTGCCAAATCAGCTGAACCGCCTGGGGGTGGAGCCGCCACTCGCCCGCAAGTGGAGGCTGCCGTGACAGCTCGTCGGCCGCACGGTTGAGCACACCTGGGACATGAGTGGCCCGAAGGGACCTCAGATGCTTCTGACTCCACAACAAGAGATGGCGGGCGAGTTGCGACATGCGACGGGAGCGTAGACCACCTTGATGGTTGATGTACGCAATGGCCGCAGTGCTGTCCAAACGGACCAGTACATGCTTGTCTGACAACAGCTCCTTGAAGCGGGCCAGAGCAAGACGTACTGCTAGCAACTCGAGGCAATTGATATGCCAATGCAGCTGAGGCCCCGTCCAAAGACCCGACACTGCATGCCCGTTGTACGTGGCCCCCCAACCCGTGGCAGAGGCATCTGTGGAGACCACAGCATGCCTGGACACTTGTTCCAGGGGTACTCCGGCCCGCAGGAACGAAGGGTCCGACCACCGGACAAGGGTGCGGCGGCAGCTCGGTGTCACGGGGACACGGAGCGTGCCGCGCTGCCACGCCCATCTCGGGACCCGGCCGCGGAGCCAGTGTTGAAGCGGTCTCATATGGAGCAATCCGAGCGGCGTGACCGCGGCTACAGATGCCATATGCCCCAGGAGCCTCTGAAAATCTTTCAGTGGAGCCGCTGTCCTGCGCTTGAGCGAGCTCAGGCAACACCGACTGGACGCGCGCCTCGGTGAGACGCGCAGTCCGTGCGACCGAGTCTAGCTCGAGACCGAGATAAGAGATCCTCTGCCCGGGGGCGAGTTTGCTCTTGTCCCAGTTGACCCGAAGACCCAACCGGCTGAGGTGAGCTAAAACCATGTCCCTGTGTTCGCACAACTGCTCTCGCGAGCTGGCCAGGATCAGCCAGTCGTCGAGATAGTTGAGGATACGAACGCCCTGTTCCTTGAGGGGAACAATGGCCGCCTCCGCAACCTTCGTAAAGACGCGGGGGGACAGGGCCAGCCCGAAGGGCAGGACTTTGTACTGATATGCCCGACCCTCGAACGCAAACCGCAGGAAGGGTCTGTGTCGAGGCAGAATCGAGACATGAAAGTACGCGTCCTTCAGGTCGATTGCTGCAAACCAATCCCGGGGACGGACGCATTCGAAAATGCGCTTCTGCGTGAGCATCTTGAACGGCATCTTGTGGAGATACCGGTTCAGGACGCGCAGATCCAGGATTGGCCGTAGCCAATTTTTTTACCGAAAAAGGGCGGTGGGAGGGACCGGCTCGATTGCATCCTTCGCCAGGAGGACAGCAATCTCCGCCCGGAGAACAGGTGCACTGTCCAACGACACCTGAGTGAAGTGGACACCCCTGAAGACCGGGGGACGCCGGGCGAACTGAATCGCATAGCCGAGTCTGATAGTGCGAATGAGCCAGCGGGACGGGCTGGGAAGTGTGATCCACGCCTCCAGACTCCGAGCCAGCGGGACCAAAGGCACCACAGACGCACCGGGGGTGGGGCAGCGAGGTAGAGTGGGATCCAACTCGGACGGCATGGGAGCGGCCCGGAGTGTGGTCGAACTCTGGGAGGCAGCAGTGCGTATGGGAGACGGCGCACGGGGCGCGGGCTGCACCATCACACTGCCACCTGCTGGCGAAATGGGAGGGGGCTGCGAGTGGCGAGGCGGGGCCTGGCACACTGGCAGGCGCACCCTGTTGTGACCTGGAGTTTGAGGAAACTGCTCTTTTTGTGATAAAGTGGGTACCGCTGGACTCCGGGGAGCCAGCGGCGGAAGATAGACAGACATCACAAATTCCCCCCGGCCCTCCTCCGGGGGTGGGAGAGAAGGTGGAAAACTCTCCCGAAGAGCAAGATCCTTCCCCTCCAGGTTGCCCGTCTCAGGGCCGTGACTTCCTCTTGCGTTTGCCACCTGGCTTGGCTGAGACGGGCTGGGCACCACGTCCGCGACAGGCACCCTGCTGCTTGGCTGGTGTAGGCTGCTGCTTTGCCGAACCAGCAGGGGCGGAGGACGACGCAGGCGGGCGCCCTCGGCGACGAGCGGGCTGAGGCTGAGCCACGGGCGGGTGGGTGGAGGCAGCAGCGGACCGCCGTGGCATGACGTGTTTGATAGCCTCAGCCTGCTTCTGTGCGGCGGAGAACTGTTGGGCGAAGCTCTCCACCGCGTCGCCGAAGAGGCCGACCGGGGACACGGGGGAATTCAGGAACCGCTGCCTGTCGGTTTCCCGCATGTCCGCCAAGGTCAGCCAGAGATGGCGTTGCTGGACTACCAGGGTAGACATCGCATGACCAACAGCGCGTGCTGTCACCTTCGTCGCCCGGAGGGCAAGGTCGGTGGCAGCGCGCAGCTCCCCAAGCAGTTGTTGGTCAGGCCCTTCCTGGGGCATCTCCGACAGCGCTTTTGCCTGGTACACCTGCAAAAGGGCCATCGCGTGCAGGGCGGAGGCAGCCTGTCCACAGGAGCTGTAAGCCTTCTCAGTCAGACCGGCTGAGAACTTACAGGCCCGGGACGGGAGGCGCGGCTCACCACGCCAGCCGGTGGCCGTTGGACACAGCTGCATCGCAACGGACCGCTCGACTGGCGGGATCCTCGCGTACCCCCTGGCTTCTCCGCCATCCAGGGAGGAGAAGGCGGACGAGGGACCGGGCCTCGCACGAACACTATAAGGTGTTTGCCAAGACCTGGTCACCTCATCGTGCACTTCCGGGAAGAAAGGCATTGGGGCGGGACGCTGGACCTGACCAGCGCGACCCCCCCCCAAATACCAATCATCCAACCGAGATGGGCCGGGGCAGGGTGGAGGGTTCCACTCGAGCCCGACACACAAGGCGGCCCGGGAAAGCACAGCCGTCAACTCGGGATCCGACTCGGCCACCGCTACCGTCCCGGAGGGCGGCAGCGCGTCCGGATCTTCCTCCCCCGAGGACCCTGGCTCACCTTCCGATGCAGAGATCGACATCCGGTCCGCCGCAGGCGCACCAAAGGTAACGGCTGGACAGTCCGTAGAGGGCCCAGCGGAAACCAACGGCGGCACGACGGGTTGCGGTGCTGATGAGGCGGCAGGGGCCCGCGGAGCGTTTCCGCTCGGCGGGGAAGCCCTGACCGTAATCCTCAGGTCACCCTTCCCATACACCGCCGAACCGTCCTTCCGGCCCGGGCCGGAAAAAACGGTCGAACGGGGCATAGGAGAGGGGACCCATGCTTCCTGAGACCTCAGGAAGGAGAGTCTAGACCTCAGCACCGCGATAGTCATATTCCCGCAATGGGAACATGAACCATCCACAAAAGCTGCTTCAGCGTGCTGAACGCCCAAACACGAGATGCAGCGATTGTGCCCATCAGCAGGGACCAGGGAACGACCGCACCCAGTAACGCACAGACGAAATGACATACTGTCAGGGTTCGTCTGTAAAGCTCTTTTAGAAGGGGAAAGATCAGCTCACTTGTGCTGAAGCACACAGGGAGTGACGCGATGCGCTCAGGTACACCACTCCCTGAACACACCGAGGAACCGGCCCAAATCGCAACACGCACACACACTTTTAGAGTGTTGCTGTTACAACAGCAGTTGAGAGCTTATAGCTCGGCTCCTCGGAAACTCGCGACCTCGCTGGAGTGCCTTCACAACCAACACGAACAGCGCGCTGTTAATCCTCTTCTGAGGCAGTTTTAGTTTCAATTTAAACAAAGTCTGAAGCAGGACACCAGTGTATGGCTCCGAAGCGAAAGACAGAGTGCGATTGCATCCGCTTCCTATTTATATACACCTGTCGGGGGCGGTGCGCATTATGCAAATATCGCACACCAATTCCATTGGCTTGTTTTAGTTCACACGAAGCTGATAGGGCTCTCTAAGCGATATCCCAATTCGTCGGTCACTACTGACGTACGTCGAACGTGACCGACTGAAAGGGAACATAGAAATTTAGCACAGTGCAATGCAAAAATGTGGTCACTTTTAACCATGTCGCTGGATCTATGCAGGTTAGTAATTATGTCTGAATCAAGTTGTTCTTCAGAATGAGTGTGTTGTTATTTGAGCTTGAAAGGAGAACTCCATCTGGACTGCAGTCTCATATTCAGTTTGTGAATCGTATAAGCTCTAATGAAGGAGCGGAGGTCCCAGCAGAGCACTGGGACTTGAAGGGAAATTTATGAATGCAATTTTCCATTCATTTTTGTATAATTCTGTTTATCCAACGCTATCTCAGTTTTCTCTGTGATCAATTTTCCATTTCAAAATCTGTAAGCAATTTGTACTTGAGTTTTACAAACATTACTGATATGAACACCCCCTCCAGTCTATAACACACACACACACACTCAAGCAGTGCCTATTGCAGTCTAAAAGTGTATCAATTATATGCTGGTGCTGATTTACTGAGATGCAGTTTGGCAGTCAAAATGCTAAATGAAGACTTGATATGGCTTCTATCTCCATTTATGACTCACAATAAGATCTCTTCTCTAATTAAATGTATGAAAATGCGACCGAAAGGCAGCTTGCAGAATATGCAAAAGAGAGAGAGAGAGAGGGAGTGATAGAAATTAAGAGAAAAACATGGCAGAGAGAAAAAGCATAAGGTGGGGGAAGAGGAGAAGATTTTAAATTCCAGGAATCCATTTTCTCGGCAACAGAACAAACAGACTGCTGAAGAACCTGCATTTCCTCTGTGATGTTCTTGCACTTTCCTTGAACCATTTCAGCCTTTATCCGTTTGGACAGATAGACTCAGATGGCAAAAACAGATGGCAATGTACTATAATGTTCATGATATGATGTTTGTATGTGTGTGTGTGTGTGTGTGTGTGTGTTTGCTTTATGCTACTGTCTTTCTGCTTGTCTGTCCATCTTTCTCCTGCCTTTCCCTACAGGAGAGTTAAACACACTTTTCAATTTTCATAAAGTGGGAATTATAGCCTAATCCCATAATCCAAAAACAAATGTATCGTTCTTTTTTTGTTTCTCCACCCCCAGGCCAGTCGTTCAGTTTGCCTCTATCCCTCTTTCTTATCTCCTCTCGTTTTTGCGCCTCTTCTCATCTCAAATACCATGCTGAAGTAGATTCCCAAAGGCATGAAACATTTTTGAACTCTTTGAAATTTGTACTGATTTCTACAGAGCTACGAATTCTCCCATCTATAATTCATTGGGATATTACACATAAAATACACATAAACTAAAATAAGATGGCCTAAATTTAAGATGTACTTTATTTTGCATATAAAATCTCCATCCATTTGGATTACACTGTAACGCCTTTCCAAGGAAGAAGATGATTTCAAAGGAATATATATATGTTTTTTTTAATAACTCGGAATAGTAATGCAAACAACAATCCAACAATGTGAAACTGTGTGCTACGCACAAACAGTACCAGACAATGAGTGATGCAAACAGAGGATCTTAAATAGACAGAGATAATGAACTATTATTCAGTGTCCACAGAAACTTATGATTGGCAGGAAACTAAGGGTATGTTTACACGTCAATAATATGGTTAAAATGGAGAAGTTTTCCACGTACAGACGACAACATCGTCAAAACGATCCCCATTCATACGAATCCATGAAAATGACTAAAAACGCTGTTTTCTGCTGGCAGGCCATTAGATGGTGATGAAACACTATAGACTGAACATGTAATGCGCATGTGCATGACGTCATCATTTTCACAAATTCGCATTTTTGTTGTTTACACGGAAACCTTTTTCAAAATCTTGCGTTTTGAAACCCATTTTCAAAAGTTTGCGTTTTCAGGCCACCAAAACACCATTGTCGTGTAAATGAACGGCCAAACCGCATATAAAGTTTTCCGTTTTTAGTTGAAAACAGTGTCATGTAAACAGCCCCTAAGACAAAGGAGAACATATGACTGAAAAAACAAACTAAAAGTCAAGATTCAAGGGTATGTAAATTTTTGAATGGGGCAATTTTTATAAATTCAGTCATTTTGTCTTATGGAGTATGTAAACATCTGTTATGTAAACATCTGTTATGTAAAACAGCTGATTCAGGACAGTACTTATTAAAATGTTGAATATTCTGGAAGGGGTATGAAACTTATGAGCAGAAAAGTAGCTTAGGATGCTTTTGCAGACTGTCAGAGTCTGAGAATCACCAATTGCTGTTTATATTAATTGCCTGTCACAGTTTACATTAATGTTTACATGAAATAAATGACATTAAAATTCAAAGTAATCAATTTGGTAATCTAAAATACTTTTCAGATGTAACTGTAATTTGATTACCACCCATTTAAAATGTACTGTAACTGTAATGAATAAAATAGTTACTCAAGTTTTAAATATGTAAATAAGTTACATGTATTTTGTTACCCCAACCTTGCATACATAGTTTAACAAACTAATAAACTTAATGTCATGCGGTCACACACAGTTTGACAGTCATACATACTGTAAATGAAACAGGTAATTACTCATAATTAGGTTTGCATTTACATTTGTTTTCTTTTTTCTCTGACTGAAGTTTAGAAGCAAGTCAAATCCATCTCAATCTCTGTCTATAATGTACACATTCTGCATAAACTAGAGCATGATTGTGTTTTTTATCCATTTCTGGAGGTTCAGTAAACAATAAGATGTAACCCATGTTGTTTGTGTCCCACTGTTTCTCAGTGCTCATGACTTGTATGCAAAAAGTGCTGCATTTGCAGAAACGGCATGTGTATATGTGCATGAGCGTACTCCTGTCTGAGGAATCGCTGCAAGGAACAAGGTTCACACGGCTGGATTATACTTCATCAGGGCTGTGAGAGATCGCTGAGCTAAAGGTGTCTGACAGCTCTTCCTCCTAATGCTGTTTATAAAGCTTCAAGTGTCACAACATGACATCCATATCCCTCTAGCCCACCCCGTCCACACACACATAAAGCCCCTCTGTCAGTCTGCTCTCTCTATAAGTGCTACTAGGTATGCAGTTTATTTGTCACTATTGACAGTTCCAGCAGTGCAGCAGTATTACGGCTACAGGGGATATCTGTACATGTAAGCTCTGTTCCGAAACATAGTGAGCTGACTGTCTAGACAGCTTTTTAAGGCATCATAACCCTGCTCTCGGCTTTCCAAAAAGAAGGCAGCAAAATTAAGGACTTTTTTAAGGGTACACGATAAGTGACAAAGTTTTCTTGCAGTCTTGCCACATCTCACTTCTCCATACAAAATGACAAGATGTGGTGTGGAACTTTTTTGTTGCAATGAACAACTAGGCCCAGTTATATAGCAAGTGAAAACACCCCGCATCAGTGAATGTGGTTGTTTACTGTTGTGAAAGCTGATAAACTAGCGAAATTAACAAAATAAATGACATTTATTAAATATAGGTGTAAAAACAACAACAAAGACATGGTCATCCAAAAGCAAGACGCAATAGCTACTGTACAAAAACACTGAAAAACTGAGAAAAATGGCTTCAGTGTTTGGTTTGGCATGAATGTTATAGTTGGCTACTACAGTTTTTCTGAATCTGAGGTTAATATGGAGCTTCTGAAGGGACATGAAGGGGAAAAAAAGAGAAAAAATATGCTTTTGCGTTTTCTCACAAATGTTTTGCTTTCCCCCAAGAAACTTTGCACTCGATCGCAAAACGTTTGCGTTCCCCTGAAAACTTTGCATTCACTCACAAAGAACACAAAAGTTTTGCGAGTGAACGCAAAGTTTCTCAGGTGAATGGGAAAGTTTTGCAAGCATTGCAATATATTTTTTTTCCTTCCATCTCATATTTTTTCCATCACCATGTCCCTTTAGGGGCTCCATAGCTTAAAGGGGTTATATGATGCTTTTGAATGTTTTCCTTTTCCTTTAGTATGTAATGAATCTGTATATGATCTGCTCATAGTTGCCCACAAAGGGATTTATTCTGTCTAACAGAGAACACTGCTCCAGACCTGCCTAAAACGCCTTGATCAAAGTCCAGATAGTACTTCAAACGTCTACATCACAATATGAAATATTAGTATAATGCCCATCCAAAGGCATACACAAAGAAAAAAGATAAGGTTTCAGTGATTGTAGTGTTGTTGCATGTTGTGGCAACGCTGTATGTTTGGATTTGAAAGCAAAACCACTTTGTTTGGCCTTCCAAAAATTTATAAAATTAAGAATCAGAGGTTAAAATTTATTTATAAAGCTGTTGTACATCAGTACAACCCAAAAGTTTACATTTTACAGAGGACATCTTCCTGACTGAGTACAACACCAGCTATAGACTACTTACCACTGAGAAACGTTCTGCTCAAGTCGTGCTTGCAAAGTTGGTTCTGATCGATCGGCTTGATCATTCGCATTTTCAGAATCTGACTCATGCTCAAACTTGTATGGTAAAATTGATGACAATTGCTTAAAGCCTTGGATGCTGAAGCGCGCTATTATGGTAAGGACCGTTACATTTCCAACACACGCTTGAGATGTTTGGCCAATCACAACGCACAGGGTCTACTGGACAATCAGAGCATTTTTGAAAGGAGGGCTTTGTAGAAATCAGCATGTTCCAGACAAACTGGGAATAGACGAGCTGCATTTTTTATGTTAACCTATTTATACAGGTGCTGGTCATATAATTAGAATATCGTGAAAAAGTTAATTTTTTTATTGTAAATTATTGTAAAAAATGAAACTTTCATATATTCTAGATTCCCTACATGTAAAGTAAAACATTTCAAAAGTTTTTTTTTTTTTTTTTTTTTTTTTTTAATTTGTTGATTAGAGCACAAAATCCAGTATCTCAAAATATTAGAATATTTACATTTGAGTTTCATTAAATGACCATCCCTACAGTATACATTCCGGGTATCTCTTGTTCTTTGAAACCACACTAATGGGGAAGACTGCTGACTTGGCAATGGTCCAGGAGACAATCATTGACACCCTCCACAAAGAGAGTAAGTCACAGAACGTCATTACTGAATGAGGTGGATGTTTACAGAGTGATGTATCAAAGCATATTAAATGCAAAGTTGACTAGAAGGAAGAAATTGGATAGGCAAAGGTGCACAAACAACAGGGATGACCGCAAGCTTGAGAATACTGTCAAGTAAAGCCGATTCAGACACTTGGGAGAGCTTCACAATGAGTCGAATGAAGCCGGAGCCAGAGTCACCACACCCAGACATCTTCAGGAAAAGGACTACCAAGCCACTTCTGAAACAGAAACAACATCAGAAGCATCTTACCTGGGCTAAGGAGAAAAAGAACTGGACAGTGAACAGTGGTCGAAAGTCCTCTTTTCAGATAAAAGTAAATTTTGCATTTCATGTTGAAATCATGGTCCCAGAGTCTGAAGGAAGACTGGAGAGGCACAGAATCCAAGCTGCTTGAAGTCCAGTGTGAAGTTTCTGAAGTCAGTAATGATTTGGGGGGGCTGTGACGTCTGCTGGTGTTGGTCCATTGTGTTTTATCAAGTGCAAAGTCAATGCAGCCATCTTCCAGGAGATTTTGAAGCACTTTATGCTTCCATCTGCTGACAAGCTTTATGGAGATGCTGATTTCCTTTTCCAGCAGGACTTTAGCACCTGCCCACAGTGCAAAAACCAATTCCAAGTGGTTTGCTGACCATGATATTACTGTGCTTTATTGGCCAGCCAACATGCCTGACCCCTGAATCTATGGGATAATTTCAAGAGAAAGATGAGAAACAGTCGATCCAACAATATACAGATGATCTGAAGGCTGTAATATGTGCTGCCCACCAAGTATTGAGTGCACAAATGAACATACTTTAAAGAACTTTTAACTGTTTTTTAAAGAACTTTTAAAACTTTTCTGTTTTGTAAATCCATTGTTTGATTGATCTTAGGAAATATTCTAATATTTTGAGATACTGGATTTTGGACTTTCATGAGCTGTACGCTCTAATCATCAAAATTTAAAAAAAAAAAACTTTTGAAATGTTTTACTTTACATGTAGGGAATCTAGAATATATGAAAGTTTCATTTTTAAAAATAATTTACAATAAAAAAATGAACTTTTTGATGATATTCTAATTATATGACCAGCACCTGTAACCATGTTAATTTATTCTATTAAACTACCTATTCTATTAACACAACAACTCATCAACCTCAGACAGAATCATTTGAGTCTTTCATGCTCTTTTACGTGACGAGCAGTATGTAGAACGTTCCAAATAAGTCACTTTTATTTCAGTTAGCATACTGCCTGTGTAGGCTGCAGACAGGGTGACCAGATGCCCTATATTAACAAGGTTTGTCCTGGTGTCCTGACAGTTCACTAGAATCACTACAAATGTAAATAGCCTGTCCCAATTCCAGCGGTTAGGATAACCTACAGATATCCAGAACACCGGACTGCTTCACAAATGAGGGTCTGTTCAAAGCTAGATTTTCACAAGGGTTGATTCTGCTCAAACTTCATATCCAGAACTGATGCTGCCCTCGTGTGCTAATGGAATTATCGTAAACAAGAGTTTTCAAATTAAAAATGGCACTTTCTGACATTTTTGGTGTGTGAGATTGTCCTGTTTTGTTGCTGGTGCATGAGTTCTTGAAAGGCGAAAGTGGGCAGAGTGTAAAAGCTAATTTGCATTTAAAGGCTCTGTTGCTCTGTTCCGAAACATAGTGAGCTGACTGTCTAGACAGCTTTTTAAGGCATCATAACCCTGCTCTCGGCTTTCCAAAAAGAAGGCAGCAAAATTAAGGACTTTTTTAAGGGTACACGATAAGTGACAAAGTTTTCTTGCAGTCTTGCCACATCTCACTTCTCCATACAAGATGACAAGATGTGGTGTGGAACGCAGAAACGCAGTGGTTTCTGTGGCAATGGACAATTAGGACCAGTTATATAGCAGGTGAAAACACCCCGCATCACTGTATGTGGTTGTTTACTGTTGTAAGTGAAAGCTGATAAACTAGCGAAATTAACAAAATAAATGACATTTATTAAATTTAGGTGTAAAGGCAACAACAAAGGCATGGTCATCCAAAAGCAAGACGCAATAGCTACCGTACAACAACACTGAAACTGAGAAAAATGGCTTCAGTGTTTGGTTTTGGCATGAATGTTATAGTTGACTACTACAGTTTTTCTGGATCTGAGGTCCAAATAAGTCAAGCTAATTTGCATTTAAAGGGACACACTCAAAAACGGCGCATATTTGTTCACACTCAAAAAGTGGCAATTTTAACATATAATAAATTATCTGTTGGGTATTTTGAGCTAAAAGTTCACATACACACTTTGGGGACACCAGAGAATTATTTTACATCTTGTAAAAAGGGGCATAATAGGTCCCCTTTAAAACAAATGGCCAATCAGTTAGCATACACAACACATACACTTCCTGCTGATACTCTGTAAGCAAATTCTCATGTTAGCTACTGTAGCTAGCTAGCTATGCTGGATAAATAGTGTGCTGACATATTTTCGTAGCCTAAAGCCTTGTTTAAACTGCACGTGTCTGCGGTGCGTTATGGCTCCGGCAAGGTTTTGTTCCGTCCTCTGAGCGGTGTCAACTCACACCAGAAGCATTTCAGAAGCGATGCGGCTGGATTCGTGAGACCACTAAATTTGCCTGTCTGATGTTGTTTTTGTTAATTTTTCATGTTTTTAATGGTGAAATTGTTATATTTTGTGCAGTTTTATTGTGTTTATTGCTATGCCACACTTTATTTTGCTGTAGCCTGCAGATAAAATTAATCAGGGACGTGCACAGGGGGGTTGCTCAGGTTGCCCGGGCAACTGCCCATATGCTCTTCTTGACTCACGTTGCCCTTCCAAAGTGGAAAAATATAAATAAAAAAATCGTACAATGGATGCAGAATTTCACGTAGGCCTATATAAAATTTTTTTTTTTAAAAATCGCAAAGCCTCATTCACTTCCATATTCGGGCACCCGTCCGAAAGTGAAAGTCAGTAGGGGAAGGGCAAACTCTGTTTACGTGGCTGCAGCGCTGCACGCGACCGGCACCTGAGCTGAGCCTGCATGAGCGGGACTAGAAAGAGATTGTCGCGGTTGTCGGGTGAGACGACTTAACGTTGTCGGAAAGGTGATAAAGACCCTGTTATTCTCAGTCCTTCATATAGCCCGTGAGTGCCCTTTTTTTAGGTCAGAGCAACGGCCCCTCAAAATTCCTGTGCACGTCCCTGAAGTTAATACACTTAAAAGTCCAGTTATGGACAACAAAAACAAAGAAATTTCAAGTTTCAACTTCGAATCTCTTGTCTCACATTTCAATCTCTTGAAATATGAGCGGGAGTTTACCCAGGGTGATTATTTTGACTTTATTGTGTATTTGAGCTGCGCGTCTTGGACGCGGCATCCGTCAAAAATAGCGAAGCGGTGCGGCGAGACGCTTCTGGGACTCTTCTAAAACGCACCGCGGTGCGGCTGGTGTAAACACGAGCATTGACTGGAGTGGCCGCGTATCAGCTCCGGTAGCCGCGTCGCAGCCTTAACGCGCCGCACACACGTGCAGTGTAAACAAGGCTTAATGTGGAAGTTAACATCACCATGGTTCCCTCAACCAAAAACTCAAGAGGATTTTTCCAATGACTTTGGTTAATAAACAACTGAACATAACTTTTATGAATTTTGAAGCCTAAATGCAATGACCAGAAGTAAAAAGCTAAAGTTAAGCTGTAAAGAACTACTACTGTTACACAACTTCAACATTACCACCACTAAGCTTCCAACAACTCTTTCAATCTTTATTTAAAGTTCACAAGTTAGAAAGTTTGAGTTAGAATAGTTTGCAAGGGAGTGTATAAACGCAACAAGGCTGTGAAAGTGGACTAGTAAGTAGTTCCTGTTCGGTGTGCTGATGTTTAAAGTTCCCAACAACCTCTGTAGTCCCATTTAGCTGCTTGTTAGCAGCCTTTTCTTTCCAAGACATGTAAAAGGTTAAAAAAAATCACGTTACCGATGTATTTCATGTCGTAGATAGTGTTCTTGTGTTAACCACAGACTGTATTTTAGGCATTTAAACCAAAAACCCATTCAAAAAACAAAAAAAAACCAAAAAAAAACATCAACTTTGGGACAATGGAACCGTAAGTAAAAAAATATTTTCCAAGTTTTAGGACTCATACTGCAGCACTCTATGACCAAACATGTACAATTGAATGGCTTTTTTTAGACTACTGATATGGATTCTTTATCGCATATGAGTGTACATCATGTTAAATATATTTTTCAAAAGTACTTGTATTTCTTCTGGGGTAAAACTTTTTAATGAGGAAAAAAATGCTGAGCGTACGATGTGACATTATAATATGACACTATGATAACAACACTGCTAGACATTTTCCCTCATTTCGCTGAAATAAATTGCATGTTTTAGAACTGCACTTATTCCTGTCATTATTTAGACACGGGTAGGTAAACACCTCCCATGGCGAATTCACAGGGATACTGCCTATAGGTTTGTAGTTAGAAGACAGGAAGGCTATGTTTTGGAACAGAGCTTATAGTCTTACTGTACAGCAGGACTATACGCCTCTTGAGATATTGAAAGAGGTGGAAATGGATAATAACTGTCATGCAGTAATATGAAATTTAAGACTTTCTTGGAAATGGTAGACATGCAGTCAAAGAGTCTTTCATGCACTGAAACAGTCACACCAACAAACACAACGTTAAACATCAACCTAGCCAGTCAGACAGAGCCATGTTGAGAGGGAAGTAGTTTCCCATAAAGCCATTCAACACACGTTCAGTGCCCAGAAACTGAATGATGCCTTTGCTCATAGAGTTAAACCAGCAGAAAAGGAAGGAAATTAAACGGGGATAATACTTAAAACGCTTTAGCTAAGTGTGTGCAGGCTGTTGACTTTATCTCCAGTCTGAGCTCATTGCTTGGCCGCGTCTGTCTGGCGGTGAAATGCCAGAGAGAAAGAAAGTGAGAGTCACATACCGGCACATATAAACACAACCCGGTAAGAGTGTTATACGCAGACACAGACGCACGCATATATACCCGCCGGCACATGCATGCAAACACATTCGCACACTGGAATCCTGGCCTGCAGGTGGAGTCATTATGATTCTGAGTGTGTGAGAGGAGCGGGCCAAACGCAGAGGGTCAGATCTCATTTCCTTTAGAGTGTCTTGCCAATCGATTCTTTTCAGAGAGATATAGAATGAGGTAGAGAGAAATAAAGAGGGAGGAAGTAAGAGCGTATCAGGGAATAGGAAAGATAAAGGTAGAAAGATGAATATGGGTTCATGTGCAAACACATAAAGATCTATGATATCTGCAATATCACTTGAGTAAGAAGATTATGACTGTAAATTCTGTACGTTCACTGCAAAAAATTGTTTTAACAGATATTTGTCTGGTTACCCTGCAAAAATATCTAAATGTCTTAATAACATTATTGTTTAATATTATTACTTTTTTATTATTTAAGCATCTAAAATCTAAAAGTTATTTTCATGATTTTTCCTTTTGTCAAATCAACTTGCATAATTAATTAATTGTAGTTCATAATATTTTGAGTTTCTGTTGATTAAACCAATCGCCTTCATTGTATTAACTCAAATTTTTAATTTCAATGAACTCAAAATTTTAAGGCAACCAGGTAACTTACTTTTTTTAAAGGAGTTCACCCAAAAATGAAAATTCTGTCATTACTTACTCACCCTCATGTCGTTCCACACCCTTTGTTAATCTTCAGAACACAAATTAAGATATTTTTGATAAAATCTGATGGCTCAGTGAGGCCTGCATTGACAGCGATTTCAATGCACTGCTTCATGAAGCTTCGAAGTTTTACGAACCTTTTGTTTCGAATCAGTGGTTCGGAGCTGCCAAAGTCACATGATTTCAGTAAACGAGGCTTCATTACATCATAAGTGTTTCGAAATGTCAATGATTCACGTGACCCGTAAGACCTTTGTTCATCTTTGGAACACAAATTAAGATATTTTTGATAAAATCAGACATGCTCATAAAAATTTGACATGCTCAGTGAGGCCTCTATTGCCAACAAGACAATTAACACTTTCAATGTCCAGCAAGGTACTAAAGACATATTTAAACAGTTCATGTGACTACAGTGGTTCAACCTTACTGTTATGAAGCGACGAGAAAACATTTTGTGCATCAAAAAAACCCCAAAACAACGACTTTTCAACAATATCTAGTGATGGGTGATTTCAAAACACTGATTCATGAAGCTTTGAGCTTTACAAATCTTTTGTTTTGAATCAGTGGTTTGGGTCGTGTATCAAACTGCCAAAGTCATGTGAATTATTGAAATTTCGAAACATTTATGACGTAACCAAGCCTCGTTTACTGAAATCACATGACTTTGGCGCTTCGAATCACTGATTCGAAACAAAAGATTTGTAAAGCTTCGAAGCTTCATGAAGCAGTGTTTTGAAATCGCCCATCACTATATTGTTGAATAAAGTCGTTATTTTATTTTATTTTATTTTTTTGGTGCACAAAGATTATTATCGTCACTTCATAACATTAAGGTTGAACCACTGTAGCCACATGAACTGTTTTAAATATGTCTTCAGTATCTTAATTTGTGTTCTGAAGATTAACGAAGGTTTGGAACAACATGAGGGTGAGTAATAAATGACATCATTTTCATTTTTGGGTGATCTAACCCTTAAAAGTTGAAGCACTATAGTCACATGAACTGTTTTAAATATGTTTTTAGTACCTTTCTGGGCGTTTGAAAGTCTAAATTATCTTCCTGTCAATGCACTGAGCCATCAGATTTTATCAAAAATATCTCAATTTGTGTTCTGAAGATGATCGACATGAGGGTGAGTAATTAATGACAGAATTTTTATTTCTGGGTGAACTAACCCTTTAAGTTAAACCAATAATTATTTTTTACAGTGTATTTATTGAGTTTGTTTATAGAAAAAAAAGCTTAAATTCTCTGAAAACAAGTCTTAATGTTTGCTTCTCAATTATTATTATTTGTATTTTTTAATGAACATAAACATCACTAAATTTGTAGATTTATGCTTAAAATATAGCTGTCCTCTGGAAACATCTCATTATTTTGGTTCTTTATCATGTTTGAAGGATATTCAGATTCAGAATACTGATAGTCTATGTTTGCTGAAATAATGTTTGTGTACTCCACGGCATGTTTGTCTTCTTCTGTGGAACGAAACTTCACGCATGTAATTCTCATGGGATGGCATAACAGATGCACACATTTATCGACTGACTTCCTGTTGGTGACACATGAAAAATGACTACATTTCCTAGACCCACTGGGATTTGGCCACTCAACAGAACTGTAATGGTTTACTGGCTCTCGCATGCATTTCACAAATATTGTAAAAGCACAGCATGTTCGGGCATTGGTGCCTTGTAGGTAGGTTTGCAGGGGGGTATCGTGTTCTCTCATCTCTCGCAAAGCAATAGAAGAGGAGTTTGATCATCTAGGCGGACCAGCAGATCTATACACAAACATACACGGCATTCACGAAACTTCAGGGGAGGATCATTGTGTAATTTGTTTCAAAGGGACCAAAAGATTTCCTCAAAGCCTGAGGAAAATAAGCCGATTTCTTTGACAGAGCTGGTTCTCCACCTTACAGGTATTATGGCTGATAATAAAATGCCCTATTATCTTTCTCTGTATGTGCATTATTTTAATGAAGATGCTGGAATTCACAAATGAGACAATTATAAATATTTTCGGGCTGTGCGTTTGTGTGTCTAAGAGACTGGGTGGTCCACCTACACATATTTCCTGCGGGGAATAGTTAAATACCAAACAGATCAATAGTGACAAACTAATTAGATGTATTTGTGTCTGGGCAAGTGGGTGTTTAGACATAGCTTTGAGTGATTTTTTTTAATGCAATGATTTCCATTTAAATGTTAATGATCCAACAGGGTAGTCAATGCTGCCTTTTACATATCAATTAGTTGTGGCTCTCTAAACTACCAATCAATTCAACCCTTAGACTAAGAAGACATCTTAACTTCCAGTGGCGGCCCCAGAATGTTCTTTATTGGGGGTGCTTTATAACTCTGAGGGTGCAAATGAAAACAGACATCTGTGCAAATAATATGTGTGCAGCTGGCAACTATAAACTCTAAATAACTCTAAATAACTAGCGTTATTTAGACACAGCACAGCTTCTAAAAAGGCATGCTATGCATTTATTTTTTCTCAGTGGTATTTCACTTTGCCTATCTCAGGCCATAGCCACAAATAGTTTAGTGATTTGGCTTATCTACTGCCATCTGCCATCTCACACACAATAAATACAATACACACACGCACGCACAAACATACACGCACACACACACACACACACACACAAAAAGGATGCTATTTCAGTACCAGTTTGGACATGCACACATAACTAAATATAAATTGTGTCCAAGTATGAATTTCTTGAATTTCTATATTCTATAGTCTTTAAGAGTTTTTAATATTTTTCAAAGAAGTATCTTACGCTCACCAAAGCTGAATTTATAGTATTTGACTAAAAAATATCATTATCGAAATACTGAAATCTTTTGATCAATTGAATGCATCCTTGATTAACTATTAATTTCTTTGTATGTATTTTAGAACTTTTATTCGGTTTCATTAATTTCTTTGTATGTCTTAATTTAATTTAATTTAATTTAATTTAATTTAATTTAATTTTATTTTATTTTATTTTATTTTATTTAATTTAATTTAATTTAATTTAATTTAATTTAATTTAATTTTATTTTATTTTATTTTATTTTATTTTATTTTATTTTATTTTATTTTATTTTATTTTATTTTATTTTATTTTATTTTATTTTATTTAATTTAATTTAATTTAATTTAATTTAATTTAATTTAATTTAATTTAATTTAATTTAATTTAATTTAATTTAATTTAATTTAATTTAATTTAATTTAATTTAATTTTATTTAATTTTATTTAATTTTATTTTATTTTATTTTGTTTTGTTTTGTTTTTTTTGTTTTTTTTTGGTCACTACAGCAGAGTTGGACTGAACCCTGAAGGTCACGGGTTTGAGTCTCAGTCCTGGCAGGGAATGTAGGTGGGGGAGTGAATGAACAGCGCTTTCTTCCAGTCTCATTACCCACAACTGAGGTGCCCTTGTGCAAGACACCTAACCCCCAATCACTCCCCGGGTGCCACAGTGTGTGTGTGTGTGTGTGTGTGTGTGTGTGTGTGTGTGTGTGTGTGTGTGTGTGTGTGTGTGTGTTCAGTTCTCACTGCTGTGTTTGTGCACTTGAATGGGACACCATACTTGGCTACAAGTCTTTTTTTCTACATAATCCCCCAATTGTATTATTTATGACTGTACTATTATACTAAAATGTGGATTTGTGTCCAAAATTTTAACTCTTACTGCATGATATCAATTCACCATCAACATCAATAATATTAATAATGCAATTAGTTATGACAGTCTGATATGACGTGTGCATCATTATGGTTCTGTGGTCTGTATTGCTGAGGAGAAGCGAATATGCATTTAATCCATTAGCTGGAGGGAAATGGAGGAATTCTGTCAAAGTAATATCAAATGGCATTTTTGTAGGTCTTATTTTTTTTGCCTTTTTTGTGTGTGTACTTTTTTATAGGCATATATTTGTCCCTGTCAGCTATTTTTGATGTCACAGCATTAGTCACATGGCATTTACGACTCACCCAGCTAACAGGGAACATTCTTAGAACATTCTCAGAACTTGTTGGCTAACATTACGTTTTAGTTGGACGTTCATCATTTTTTAAATGTTACTACTTGTTTCAGAATGGTTAGAGCACATTCAAAAGTAACATTCTCATAAAGTAACATTCCCTTAAAGTAGTGGTTCCCAAACGTGTCCTGAAGGACCCCCAGCACTGCACATTTTGTATGTTGCCCTTATCTGACACACCTACTTCAGGTCTTGCTGTCTCTACTAATGAGCTCATGAGTTGAATCAGGTGTGTTAGATGAGAGAGACATCCAAAATGTGCAGTGCTGGGGGTCCTCCAGGACAGGTTTGGGAACCACTGCCTTAAAGGGATTGTTCACCCAAAAATGAAAATTCTGTCATCGTTTACTCACCCACAAGTTGTTCCAAACCTGTATGAATTTCTTTGTTCTGCTGAACACAAAGGAAGATATTTGGAAGAATGTTTGTAACCAAGCAGATCTCACTCGCCATTGACTACCATAGTATTTATTTTTCCTACTGTAGTAGTACATATATTCTTTTGTGTTCAGCAGAAGAAAGAAATTCATACAGGTTTGGAACTACCTGAGAGTGAGTAAATGATGACAGAATTTTCATTTTGGGGTGAACTACCTCACTAGAAATTTTACGTTCCCAGAACATTCTCAGAATGTCCACACTGTTGTTAAGGACATTGTCTAGTAACGTTCCCAGAACGTTCAGAGACGGTCACGATGTGGAGTTCTTTTAAGGGTTGGGGGACATTATTTGGTGGACCTTCAGGGAACATTCAGAATGTTCTGGGAATGTTTAGGGGACTATTACTATAGGACGTTCTGTTAACTTCCCAAATGTCCTCTCTGTAATGTTCTCGCATGACCATAAAATAACCAAAATGGAACGTCCTCCTAAAGTCATATAAGGAACCTTGAACTGCAGCACTTTCATTACCAAAAGAGGACGTTATAGGAACGTCCCTAATGTTCTGTATAGGTTCTGAATTTTCGTCACCTTTAGAGAACTTTTAGGGAATGTTGCGCAAGGTCATGAGAACATCGCCTTCTATGTGGGTATCCTTTTAATGTTCACATAACCAAGAAAAATGTCTTTAAAACATTTAAAAAACTTGACATGTTCAGACAACATGTAGAACTAGTGGGTCTCATTCACTAATAATTATTCGTATTTATACGCACATTTGAAAACTTTCCACCTAATTTACAACATGTGCGTACACACATGAATTTGTTCTTAACCTCCTTCTAATGTTGATGAATTTGGGGTATTCTAAATGAGCGACCGCGTGCCCAAGGTACAAACCCGATTCCAAAAAAGTTGGGACACTGTACAAAAAAAAAAAGAATGCAATAATTTACAAATCTCATAAACTTATATTTTATTCACAATAGAATATAGATAACATATCAAATGTTGAAAGTGAGACATTTTGAAATGTCATGCCAAATATTGGCTCATTTTGGATTTCATGAGAGCTACACATTCCAAAAAAGTTGGGACAGGTAGCAATAATAGGCCGGAAAAGTTAAAAGTTAAACAGCTGGAGGACCAATTTGCAACTTATTAGGTCAATTGGCAACATGATTGGGTATAAAAAGAGCCTCTCAGAGTGGCAGTGTCTCTCAGAAGTCAAGATGGGCAGAGGATCACCAATTCCCCCAATGCTGCAGCAAAAAATAATGGATTAATATCAGAAAGGAGTTTCTCAGAGAAAAATTGCAAAGAGTTTGAAGTTATCATCATCTACAATGCATAATATAATCCAAAGATTCAGAGATTCAGACAATCTCTGTGCGTAAGGGTCAAGGCCGGAAAACCATACTGGATGCCCGTGATCTTTGGGCCCTTAGACGGGACTGCATCACATACAGGAATGCTACTGTAATGGAAATCACAACATTGGCTCAGGAATCAGAAAACATTGTTGGTGAACACAATCCACCGTGCCATTCGCCGTTGCCGGCTAAAACTCTATAGGTCAAAAGAGAAGCCATATCTAATGGCCATGGGCAGCTTACACATCTGGAAAGGCACCATCAATGCTGAAAGGTATATCCAAGTTCTAGAACAACATATGCTCCCATCCAGATGTCGTCTCTTTCAGGGAAGAGCTTGCATTTTCCAACATGACAATGCCAGACCACATACTGCATCATTTACAACATCATGGCTGCGTAGAAGAAGGATCCGGGTACTGAAATGGCCAGCCTGCAGTCCAGATCTTTCACCCATAGAAAACATTTGGCACATCATAACGAGGAAGATGCGACAAAGAAGACCTAAGACAGTTGAGCAACTAGAAGCCTGTATTAGACAAGAATGGGACAACATTCCTATTCCAAAAACTTGAGCAACTTGTCTCCTCAGTCCCCAGACGTTTGCAGACTGTTATAAAAAGAAGAGGGGATGCCACACAGTGGTAAACATGGCCTTGTCCCAACTTTTTTGAGATGTGTTGATGCCATGAAATTTAAAATCAACTTATTTTTCCCTTAAAATGATACATTTTCTCAGTTTAAACATTTGATATGTCATCTATGTTGTATTCTGAATAAAATATTGAAATTTGAAACTTCCACAACATTGCATTCTGTTTTTATTGACAATTTGTACAGTGTTCCAAGTTTTTTGGAATCAGGTTTGTAAGTAATTTACATAAAACACATCCAAACCATGTCCATATAATGACATTCCACACACCCTTTTCTTGTTTCATAACTCTCAGCAAGCATGACGCTCTCTAAAGACGTGTTCTCACCTGAGCACACATGCAGCAAGATCCTCGAGAAATACCAAGAGTTCAGTCTTCAAAACAAATTCAAATGCAATAAACACCTTTTATACAGACAATACAGTCCTCTGATTAGCCAGCTGTACATACGCGTCTTTATGCAGAGCTATAACACTACATTACTTTTTTACTGATAGTCTATATGATGAAATATATTTAAGATCTATATCTATGTTTAAAATTTGATCTTAACATGTTTTATAAGGCCACCAAGAGTATATGTGATTTTTGCGTACGAGTGGTTTCAGTTTTTTTTTTTTTTTGTTCATAATTTAAAATAAATTTTAGAACTAAAGTTATTGTTTGTGAAAACGTACGGAGATTTCACACACAATTTTGTGCATACTCATGCTTAGTGAATGAGACCCAATGTTTTCATAACTTAATAGGAACGTTAGCAGAACATATTTTTGTCACTTAAAATGCGGCAAGCATTTTTATCAGTGCTGAAATAAAGATTAATTAAATCTCCACCAATTAGTTGCTACTGAAATGGGCTGCTACCAGCCCATTTAGACTCAATCGAGGAATGTCCTTCAAACGCTCTGCAATAGAGCTATCTAACACGCACACGGCACGGCTGTGACAACAGCATGGGACAAAAGCCAGCAGAGGGTTTAGAGTGACAATGGAGAGGAGCGGAGGCGACAGTCTCCTTGTGACGATGTCATATGACAGTCTTGTAATGATGATGTTGTCTGACAGGACCCCTGCGTGAAATGCTGACACAGGAGCCATAATGTTATGGATTACTGCTCTGTGTGTGTGTTTACCGACGGTCCTTCTTACAGTTTCATACTACTGCGAAGCCTCTGGATCTGCTGTGACCTCTTTTTAGCATCAGTAGCATATTTTTGTTTAGCATTTGTTAACAGAGGAAAAATAAAGATGCAAAATTCATTCACTGCTCTTAACTCATTAGAAGCAGTGTGAATTGGCATGCGATTGGCTTACAGCTATGTTAATGTACTTGTTGTGACATATCTTTAGATTCATTAGCAGATGTGCAAGTGTCCAATGAGCAAGCCTAACTGGCTTTGCACCATAGCAACGAATCCAGGTCAGGTAAGGGTGTTAAACCCAAGATGGATTACGCTTGGTGTGCATCTGAGAGTGTGTGTGAACCACTGTGGACCACCTTGAGAAGCTGTTTCTGATTTGGAAAGTGTTTGTGAGGCATGGCTAACCATGCAGAATGATGTTAAAAAAGGACAGAGTGTGAAGTCAAAAACACAATTGTTTACTGACAGTGAAAAGTTTTTACAAGCTAGCTACTCAACCTAGCCAACCAATCACATTTCATAAAAACTGCATGTACAGATTCTTAAAGCACGGACACATTAAGCGCAAATTTCACAGGTGAAATTAGCCATTTCCATTGGAATCTGTGTGAATTTCACATGAGGGCAAAAGATTTCCCCGTGTAGATTTTGCAAAGGGTTTTTTACGCATTTGCCTGGTTGCCCAACTTACTTCTGGGTGAGCTGTGCTTCATACATCGCTACACTATTGACAACAGACAATGGATCTTTTCTTGCCTTTGAAATTTTGCCAAAATGTTGCTAATGCACCTTAATGCTGATTCTGTTTATTTTCCCCTAATTTATGAAAGTTACAGCTACATTCTGCAACTTTTACTCTCCTGAGTTTTGATTATATTCACATGGTACGTACAGAACTAAACTGAACAGCTGGTTGTTAATGTAATGATTCTGAGATGTAGAGTAAGAGTAAAGCACATATACAAACTCCATATCTATATAATCACTATCAAATGTTTACTGCTCAAATGTCTTTTTTTTTGTGTTCAGGCAGCAAAATAAAAATACCGGTCTGATAACTGACCAAGTTCCTTGAAACAATGAAAGTGCATTTCATTATTGCCTATAGCAGCCAATGAGAAATCAACTTTCTTTGAATAATGTTTTTACTTGTCGACTATTTGGTGCAAAACAAGTTGACTAGTCGATTATAGAGATCAGGTAAAATGAAACCCAAGAATTGTATATATTAGTTGTAGATTTTCATTAAAGGTGCCCTAGAACTTTTTAAAAAAAAGATGTAATATAAGTCTAAGGTGTCCCCTGAATGTGTCTGTGAAGTTTCAGCTCAAAATACCCCATAGATTTTTTTTTATTCATTTTTTTAACTGCCTATTTTGGGGCATCATTATAAATGAGCCGATTCAGGGCTACTGGCCCTTTAATTCTCGTGCTCCACGCCCACGGAGCTCGCGCTTGCCTTGAACAGTGCATAAACAAAGTTCACACAGCTAATATAACCATCAAATGGATCTTTACAAAGTGTTCGTCATGCATGCGGCATGCATGCGTCGGATTATGTGAGTATTGTATACTGTTATATTGTTTACATTTGATTCTGAATGAATTTGAGGCTGTGCTCCGTGGCTAACGGCTAATGCTACACTGTTGGAGAGATTTATAAAGAATGAAGTTGTGTTTATGCATTATATAGACTGCAAGTGTTTAATAATGAAAATAGCGATGGCTCTTGTCTCCGTGAATACAGTAAGAAACGATGGTAACTTTAACCACATTTAACAGTACATTAGCAACATGCTAACGAAACATTTAGAAAGACAATTTACAAATATCACTAAAAATATCATGATATCATGGATCATGTCAGTTATTATTGCTCCATCTGCCATTTTTCGCTATTGTTCTTGCTTGCTTACCTAGTCTGATGATTCAGCTGTGCACAGATCCAGACGTTTCATAATGTTGGGAACATGGGCTGGCATATGCAAATATTGGGGCGTACACCCCGACTGTTACGTAACAGATGGTGTTATGTTGAGATTCGCCTGTTCTTCGGAGGTCTTTTAAACAAATGAGATTTATATAAGAAGGAGGAAACAATGGAGTTTGAGACTCACTGTATGTCATTTCCATGTACTGAACTCTTGTTATTTAACTATGCTGAAGTAAATACAATTTTTCATTCGAGGGCACCTTTAAAGCACATGACAGATCACTAATATTCCTGAAAAGATCAATTATGAATTTGCCCAGTATGATGTTTTTTTGCTGGTCTAGCAGATCAACGTGAGAATCTCATGAGAATACTTGTGCATTTTACGTAAAGTGTGTTTCTACCACATACGTACACTTACTTACGTTCTGATACACACAAAAAAGTACAATATTGACATATTTATAGCAATAATACGTCAAATACTTACGTATTGACAGCTATAACACGTAAATTGTTTAAGTATCCGAGTGTGAATGTGTATGAATTTCAATGTATTAATATTAAAATCGTTTTCTATATTTTAAAATGTCATTTTCAAGGCATGCTTGCAAGTTAAACTATAGGAAGCCTTGTGGAGACACCAGATCATCAGGGTATTTATGGTGTTTTCCTTTTTAGGTGTAATAGAGCAGAATTTGGAATTGAACAAAAAAAGGCAGCTTGCGCTTGCACACAGTCTCATTACACAGTGTTTCCCTCCCTCTTTGCAGATCCATGCCTCTTTCTGTCAGTGAGAGGAACAGTTTGTAGAAAGGACTGTTAATGGAGTATATGAACAATAAAGGAAAGGATGAGTGTGTTTTGGGGGTAAGTAAGCCATTTCAGCAATTTTGCAAACTCCTGATAAACTTAACTACTGAATTAGACCACACCCCTTCTCTCGAACCTTATCCCAAAAAAGGAATCCTTTCATAAGAGTCATTTGTTTGTGAATGGGACAACAACAAGTACGCTGTATGAAAGACATGTGTATTGCCTGTGTATTATTTCACAGTAGGCATTTTTTTCTTCACATTAATGCAGACTGCAAACTCACAGCTCCAAGCAGATTTTGTTTGTTTTTTGTCATGCTGCTGCAGATTCAGCTACCAAAAAGTGTTGCAGGAAACATGGAATTGGCCATTCCCCTGACTTCCTGTTTACATAGCTTAGGGCTGTTGCAGAGACAGGTATAATTCCTTAAGACATGTATTCCAGTGATATCTGTGAGGTAGAAGGCACATCTATACATAGAGTTACAAAAAAACACTTTCAGCACCTAAAGCATGGGAAGCTGGTTCTTCTTCAACAGCAGGGAGTCCCAGTCTTTTTTTGTCAGCTGAATGCCTTAGATGTAAATATTTACTTAAAGTACCCTTGAGATTTTAAGTTAATATTTCAATAATTGAACAACACATTTACATATTTACTTTCTCTCTCATGGTTAGTGGTCACATGATATGCAAGTATACAGATAAAACATCTAATCCTTTTTTAGTTAGTTATTATTTGTATTTGTTTAGCTGTCCTTAGGGTGGTGCAGTCCCCACTTGAGGAAGCCCCGTGGCGAATGGACCGAGAGGATAACTCTTTTAAGCTACGCTGTGTGAACTGTTTATCAGTGTTACTACACAGCACTGGGAGATCTAGTGAGAAAGTATTTTAACTCGCTGCAATATTAATAATATCACTGCAAGATATAGTGAGACGCATTTAAATTCAGCACAGAATTCTCTGTTATAATCCATATCAGATAAAACATCGCTGACATGGAAACCAGAAGAAACACTGTGCCATGAACAAACAAGTAATAGAAGGCTTTTCAATCCACAAATCACCAAAATTCACCATGGATTTAATGTAGCAACGCCATGGTATTGTGGCAGAAACAGAAGAATGTGTTTTTTTTTTTTTTTACATTATTCATCATACAACCTTTTGAGAGTGCAGAGGAGCACTTATTGACTTAGCCATTTCCACTCCCTAATATATGGGGAAAAAGTAGGAAGTACATATAATACACCCGGCGTAATGCGGCGCCAGGCATGACACAAGCGTTTTTTTGCTAGTTTCAGTCCGATGCAGTTATCATTTTCACATCCTGCGCCACGTTTTTAAATACCAAATGCATTTGCGCCCATTTATGCGCCCATGGCTTGTCCTGTAGATGGTCTGCTCACGCGTTTTAACCTCGCGCACAAGCAGATCCGTTTCTTCACTAGAAAAGCGTTCAGATTTTTAATTTGCAAATTTCATGTAAGTAGTAATCTGCCATGGCATGAGTGCAACTGGCTTTTAAAGGAAATGGGAGATGTGACTCTGGTTTATTGCATGTTACATCCAAAACACACCCATTACTCATTAAGAGAATAGGGACAACCCTTTTAGACAACCCTTTCCCGTCGTTAAACTAGCAAAAGTGGATTTGGATTAACATCTCACAATTCTGAGCTCAAATCTTGCAATTCTGTGTTTATATCTCAATTCTGCATTCATATCTCAAATTGTGGGAAAAAACGTCACATATGTGAGATAAAAAGACAATTACTTTTTATTTTTTTTTATTCCATGGAGAAAACAGGTTTCCGTTGTTCCCTCATGAATCCCCATTTGGGAAACCATGTTCTACAGTATGTAGTAGCCTATCTGAAGTCACATGCTTTTACAACTGTGGCATATATGCAAATAGAAAATTTACTACTGGTAAATGTCCTGATAAAGACTCTCTTATCAAGAAATAATTTCACAAATTCTGCAGTACCCGCCTCAAGTATAAGCATAAGCAGAAATAGTGGTGATAAATATAAAGACAAGAGTCTGATAAATCTGTGCGTACATGTTGAGTGTGTGTGTGTGTGTGTGTGTGTGCAGGTGTGTCTGCAAAGGAAGTGAGAAGCAGAAGGCATGAATATTCCATCTGGAGTGAAATAAGGTGATAGTGTTCCAACACACACAGTGAATACATTCATGGTAAAGTAGGCAGAGCTGTAAACTGTCTTAGGGATGTGTTGTCTCTACGCTTGCCAAGCAGGTACAGCTTCTTAGACAGAGGTAAGACTGTTGTCTTATGCCTGTCTATCTATCCCCTTGTCTTTCAGACCCCTCATCTGTCCATCTCTCTGTCTGTATGTCTGTCAGGGTCCTTCCATGTTTTTCAGCATCTGTCTTGCAGGCGCATGTCAGATTCTCCATCCAGTGAAAGAATTTAAATATCAAAGCATCATTCTGGGTAAAGTGACATATTACTGAACTCTTCATTCTCTGTTTCTCTCTCTCTCTCTCTCTCTCTCTCTCTCTCTCTATATATATATATATATATATATATATATATATACACTCACACACACACTATTCAAATGGCGAAGTATGTTTATGGAAATTACTTAAAGATTAAAGATTAGTGTCTACAACAGTAAATGTTTATGGAAATTACTAATCTTTAAAGATTAGTGTCTACAACAGTAAATATATAAATGTATTTATCTGGAAATTTGGTCCCACTTTATATTAGGTGGCCTTAACTACTATGTATTTACATTTAAATTAATCATTTGACAACGCAATTATTGTGTACATACATGATTTTACATTGTAATTATATTTTTAAAAATACCTGCATGTACACCGTCAACACTTATTTTCATGATTTATCACAATTTTTTTTATTTTGTCAAATCAACTATTTTTACATAATATCTTGAATATCTTTTTATTAAACCAATCTCCATTATATTAACTTTAATTTTTAAGTTAAACCAACAATACATTTTTACAGTGTAATTGTATCTTTAATTTATTTCTGTAATTGCATGTATAATTACACTATTATTACACTATTAGTAATGTATAATTACACTGTTATTACACTATTATTCCCTTACACCTTAATCAGTGTTGCCAAGTCTGCAGTTTTCCCGTCTAATTGGGCTACTTTAACACTGTTGCCTCGGGTTGTTTTTCATGTCAGTGGGTTGAGGCGACCCCAAATAACATGATATTTAGTCCATGGAATGTAAATTTTACCAGACGAATGTGTATTTTACCCCCCTGAAATGTGATTGGGCTAGTTTTGAGTAGCTATTGGGTGGGTTTTGTTGTGAAAACCTGGCAACCATTCCCTTAACCCACCCTTAAACCTACCCATACCACCAAACCTGTACCTATATCCCGTATCCCACCTCAATAGCAGCAAAAGTGTTTTGCAATACAATATGAACACAATAAGTATATTGTACTTATTTTCTGATATAAGTACATAGTAGTTAAGAGTAGTTAAGGCCACCTAATATAAAGTGGGACCGGAAATTTTTTAGAGAAGGTTATTTTTAGAACATTTACAGAAGAAATGGAAAAACTAAAATGTCAGTTGTTATAATATGAAATAATGTAAGTCACAGCTTGGGGGATGTTCTTCACATAGTATAAGCTTTTCAATGTTTTTTTTTTTTTTTTTTACGGCTCAAGGGAAGTCTTAGTGGGATCTAGACTAGCAACATATTTCTGGAATATGTTCAGCACACTACAGCCTTTCTTTATCAATTGTGATACACTCATGCATTGTGAATTCTGTCTGATAACACATGCGATGGGAAATTGGGAATTGCAGTGAAATTTGTTTTCCAGGTTTTTTTTTTTTTTTTTAGACTTTCATTTTGGGCGGTTGGGAGATGTTTTCTTGAGATTTATCCTTTAACCCGTTTTTGGATTGTACTCTTATTTGTTCTGTGAATTATTCTTCACATTTCTGGGCATTTTTTAAGGGATGGTTAGTTCTGTACTTGATTACGACTCGTGTGTTTTGTGTTTTTGATTGATATTCAATGCATCTCCTTTATGCAACTCTAATGCAGTTGTTTACACTGATTTTGATTCAGTACTCATATTTTTCATTGGACATTAAGTGGTGACTCAACACAGTACCGAAACTGTTTAGTGTACAAAACGTGAACAAAATGTCCACAAACTCTAATGTTGAAATGTATTATTATTATTTATTATATGTACTAAGTCAATTTGCTGTACAAAAATACACTGTGGTCAGCACAATTCTTGTTTATGCTCATTGCATATTTAAAATTTAATTTAAAGCAGGTTGCATGAAACTCTTTACTTTTAGTTGTGATTTTGAACGCATTAGGCATTGTTTTTTATGCAAGAACACCGGACCTGCACAGCTGAACATCTCTCATGATGCACCTCAGAGTTTGAGTGTGGTTTCATGAGTCGAGCCATCTTCAAACTAAATGTAGGATGTTCTGAACCGTGTGGTCTGATGGCACTGATGTCAAGTGGCATTAGATCTTGCATGTCTCACAAGTGATTGCAATGTGCCAAGTTTAAAATGTCCAAAAGTGGATGAGATTTGAGAGATATTGTGGGGAACTTTGCAAAAATAATAAGGTATCATATGGCTTCGAAAGTCTTGGAATATAGCAAATGTCATATATGATGATTTTGTATAAAACACGGTAGCGTCTGGTCATCAAAGTGCAGCATTAGCATTCCGCAAAATGTTTCCTTGCACGTTCCATTAAAGAAAGCAAAACTATATGGGTTTGGAACAACATTCGGGTGAGTAAATGACGACAGAGCCATAACGTGTTATAAGTAACCCTGCACTTCATGGGTTAAACCTGGAAGAATTGGGTTAGCACCAGCATTCTTTACCATTAATTCATAACACCAGGTTTTATCTCACTGTGTGTGAAAATGAGGTTCGAAGTTCTTCATTAACATGCGGTCAGTCAGTTGGTATGAGGGTTTGGAATCTTAATTATAGACTATGGGAACTACATCTCTTATCACCTCTTCTGCCAAATTCATTAGAGCCAGAACTGAGCGAGCAGCTGCTTTAGAACCCCTGGTTCACCTGAGAGCGAGGTGTTTACTCCACTGACTAATTAACATAAAATCCAGAATTTCCCATGATACATTATTCATTATCACTGTTAAAACTATGCTGTTTAGACATTTTGTTTTCATCATATTTTGCCTCATTACGCAGTTAATGTTGAGGTACAAAGGCATTCAGGGTGTTCTAATAAAATTCATTCACCACCATACCATTATAACCAATCTTGTGGATTTTATTGCACTTCTGGGTTTTTTTGTTTTGTTTTTTTGCTTTGTCTAAACTTTCAGTTCTGAAAATAGTGAGCTACCCTTTAATATGGTTTGATTAATGTGTTAAAATGTGTGCTTTAAATATGCAATTAATGATGAGTGTATGAAACCTCTCCAGCCCACTGGCCACATAACTACTGTGTGGGCACCAGTGCAAAACACACAAGTTTATTTAGCAAAAATAGTGGTAAATAGTAAAAATAAAAGTATATATGGCAAGGTACTAAATGTTAAAATACAAACTGTTTCATAAGTATACTCCAAAACACTTAAAGGTGCCATCGAATTGAAAATTGAATTTACCTCGGCATAGTTGAATAACAAGAGTTCAGTACATGGAAATGACATACAGTGAGTCTCAAACATCATTGTTTCCTCCTTCTTATATAAATCTCATTTGTTTAAAAGACCTCCGAAGAACAGGCGAATCTCAACATAACACTGACTGTTACGTAACAGTCGGGGTTTACGCCCCCAATATTTGCATATGCCAGCTCATGTTCAAGGCATTAGACAAGGGCAGCCAGTATTAACGTCTGGATCTGTGCACAGCTGAATCATCAGACTAGGTAAGCAAGCAAGAACAATAGCGAAAAATGGCAGATGGAGCAATAATAACTGACATGATCCATGATATCATGATATTTTTAGTGATATTTGTAAATTGTCTTTCTAAATGTTTCGTTAGCATGTTGCTAATGTAATGTTAAATGTGGTTAAAGTTACCATCGTTTCTTACTGTATTCACGGAGACAAGAGCCGTCACTATTTTCATTTTTAAACACTTGCAGTCTGTATAATTCATAAATACAACTTCATTCTTTATAAATCTCTCCAACAGTGTGTAATGTTAGCTTTAGCCACGGAGCACTATCAAACTCATTCAGAATCAAATGTAAACATCCAAATAAATACCATACTTACACGATTAGACATGCTGCATGACGAACACTTTGTAAAGATCCGGGGGGGGGGGGGGGGGCCTGAATCGATGCATTTCTAATTATGCCCCAAAATAGGCAGTTAAAAAATTAATGAAAAAAATCTATGGGGTATTTTGAGCTGAAACTTCACAGACACATTCAGGGGACACCTTAGACTTATATTACATCTTGTAAAAAAATGTTCGATGGCACCTTTAAACATTACTTGTTAATGTGAGATTGGCAATATAATCAACTACTAACTTATTGTAAAGTAATCCATATAAAGTCATGTAAGTGCCTTACTGTGACATCAATTTTAGCTTTTAAAAAATGTGGAAACTAAGTTGAAACTACAAAAATATTTGGTTTCCACTTTTATTTTTAATCTAGCTAGTCTCTTTTCATTCACTGTTGTGTTAGAAGTGTTTGAAAATGTTTTTAAAATGTCTCACTTGTGTTTTCTTGTGATGTCAACTCAAGGCCATTTACACATTTAGGGGTGAATTCACCAAGTGAATAGCACATTCACACACGGTATTCCAGCTCAAAAACCTGAATCTTATTCACCAACCACTCGCAATTCAGTTTAACCTGGCCATAAAATGCTTTAAAATAGCATTAGACACAGTATACCCAGACGCACAGTGAAAACAAGCGCAAGCTCAAGCCATTTTTCATCAGATTCAGATGTCTGGATCACAGTGGTGGTCCCAGTAAAGTTTATCCAGATCGATGTAGTCTGCTGCATCTTCCAAAACTGAGCGCTCAGAACCGGCCTGCAAGATGGGGAATTTTGTCATGCAAATTGTGTTCAGCACAGATTTGCGGTGTTACCTGATTTGCATAATTCCTTTAGTGAATTGGGCACTAAAAGAACGCAGACAGCACATCCAAATAAATGCCGATTTCAGCAGCTGCAACTCATTCCTAGTGAATTCCCCCCTTTAGACTCGTACCTGGTACATTTTACTATTCAACCTCCAATGTTCCAAACTTAATTTATTCTGTGGGCATAAAAGTAGGTATATTGAAAATGTTTTTATTTTCTGGGGGCATAAAAGACGGTATTTTGAATGTTTTTTTGTTTGTTTGTTTGTTTTACCTGCCTGTACAATGAAAGTCAGTGGGGTCCAGTGCTTTTGGACCGCCCTGACTTTCATTAAAAGGACGAAAGCAATTCTTCAAAATATCTTCTTTTATAATCATTAGAGTATCAAGCAATAAAAGTCAGATCAAGCAATAAACATTTACATGTAATGTGAAACACTTTCATGGCAGCTGCCTCTTTTTATTTAAAGGGGTGGTTGATTATGATTTCAACATCTTAACTAATGTTAGTGTGTAATGTTGCTGTTAGAGCATAAACAACATCTGCAAAGTTACAATGCTCAAAGTTCAATGCAAAGGGAGATATTTTCTTTGAAAGAATTCACTGTTTAAGGACTACAACAAATGGCTGGTAGGGACTAGTATAGTGACATCACTAACCCTAAAAGTTACACAAACCCTGCCCCCGAGAACAGGCAACAAAGGGGGTGAGGCCATGTTGGGCTTCTTTAGAGAAAAGAAAGAGTTGTTGTAGTGGAGTGTTGTTTACCATGCCGTCATTTTACGGCAAACTGCTTGTCTTCTTCACAAACGAGGGTCAATTCAACGCTGGATTTGCACAAAAGATTAACATGACGGCACATGCTAGTCGATGAGTTGAATCAACTCCACAGCAACTACATAAATTTATCCACTAACCATTCAGAAACGTCCAGATCCATCCTATTTTAACGATCTAAGCACATGGTCTAAAGCGCATAGCGCACAGCGCAAGTGCACTTAGGGCGTGTCTGAATCCACTTTTGCTAGTTTAAGGATGGAAAAAATGGCCGGTTCACCCAGCACATTGTCTAAAATGGTTGTCCCTATTCTTTTAGTGAGTAATGGGTGTGTTTTTGGGCGTTACAAAAATAAACCAACCAGAGTCTTGTCTCTCATTCCCTTTAAAAGCCAGTTGCGCTCACGCCATGGCATATTCACTGTTTACCAGGCGGGATTTGCAATTGGAATAACTGAACTCATCTATAGTGAGGAAAAAGCAGGCGAGCAGACCATCTACGGGAAAAACCAGATTCCACCAAAGCATTTTTATCTTTATGCACACAATCATAATCTTTTACATTGTAATCCTTTTATTTTTAATATTTGGTATGTTTGTGTGCTGCTGCGCTTCCTTGTGTGTATAATAAGCAGAATGTACGTGCGTTGTGCACCCGTCTATAGGTGCATAATACTAACGCTTTTTAATAACAAAACAAATATTGCGCCATTGACTTTAGACCAGGTTTTAGTTGGTCAATGCCGCAGTCTATTTCAGTTGCCTCAAAATAGTAATGGGCCAACAATGCGCCTGAACACACCTCGTTTTCAGACCAGCATGCCCATGGGTGCACAAATGGGCGCAAATGCATCTGCTATTTAAACAACGTGGCACAGGACGTGAAAATGGTAACTGCGCCGGGTGTATGATAGGACCCTATAAGTTGTAACTTCTTCCTGAGTCTCTCCATCAGTGTCCAACTCCGGTTTGAACAATGTAAGGCTGAACACCGTTACTGACAATAGTTATTTTGGCTGCGTGAGATTCTCCAGCTTTGTTGTTGTTGAGCAACCGAAGTGTGAGCTGTTAAAGCTCCGCCCTCTTCTGAAAAGGGGCCGGGAGCAGCAGCTCATGTGCATTTAAAGGGACACACACAAAAACGGTGTATTTTTGCTCAAACCCAAATGGGGCAAATTTGACAAGCCATTATAAATGATCTGTGGGGTATTTTGAGCTGAAACTTCACAGACACATTCTGGGGACACCAGAGACTTATATTACATCTTTTATAGGTCCCCTTTAAGAACTTTTTGAAAACTAGCCCTTGAACTGCATGAAGATCTGTCTCTGCTCTACATGTCTGACGGTAAATAGATACACTCTCAATTTATCGCCTATTTATATGGCCCAAGAGCTTCCTAACTGACTGTGACGTGTAGATTCATTATCCTTATCTTTCAAAAAAGCAGGTATACTGTTTTTATAGCGTGATTTATTGCTTACTTAAAAAGGATCACTGCTGTGGGACAGGTCTTTCAGGTGCTGCGGAGACAGTACCAGTCTGACTGATGGGAGCCTCATGGGGCATCTCTGATATCTATGATCCTATCAGTGGGTCTGGCCGAGGTGGCCTCGCTCAAGTGCCATTACCTGGACTGCTCGAGTGCAACAAGTGTTCTTACCAAGACTGTCATTACATCAGCATGGATGTGGGGTGACGGGGCTGTGTGTACCACCAATCTTCAGGTAGAAACACCAGAGTCATGTACCTGTCATTAACAACCATGACTTTGTGTGTGGCAAATCCCAAAATCGAAATAAAAATTTAATTTGCTACAAAATTTAAAAATGTCAATTTAGAAATAAAAGGCTATTTTCTACCCTGATTTTAGCCCTCTGATTTGAACACTCTGTTGGAAGGGGCGTGTCTGCTGTGAGACTTCAATGTAAATGCACACTGCTATGATTGGTTAACATATTTGCATATGAAATAAGTATTACATGTGGAACTCTCTTGAAAACTTTAACTATGTTTACTATTACAGCTGTTGAGATGAACTAATCATGAAAAGTGTTGATTACAGCATTATATTTGAGAGACATGTCTGTTGAGCGCATGAATGCAGTGATCTAGTCATTGCAGCTCGATATCTGCACTCTCACAAATGCTTTTATCATAACTAACAGTGCAAACACTATGTAAATAAGAGATTCAATGTGCAATGTTGACAGCATCATTAATTGAGTTTTGTCAAGAGTCCAGAACTCAGTCACTGATAAACTCGTGCTGTTTGATTGACAGCTCCAGCGATTGTAAAGAGAGCGTTCTTTATGCAATTTAATCACAATTTAAATATCAGATTATTTTCATGCTATTTTCAAGAGAAAAAAAATGTGAAGTTGACAGTTTAGTTACTGGCTTGATTTACTGATGCATAAACAGCAATAAACATTTTTGAGACCAAAAACTGGTCTGGCTGTACATGAATCATTACATATCAGAAATCACTGATCGCAGATCAGGCATTGGAATTAACATGGTTACTTACTGTACATGTTGTGGCATTAATGTTGGGTCCATATCTTACAGCAAAAGTTTGCAAAGCCTGCACCGAAATTGTGACTGATTTACTAAAGAATCCACAGTGAAATATACTGAACAAACAAATAATGCTCCACTGAGATATTCACATAATTGAAAATAAACCACTTCTTAGCATTAGGATCCTTTAGAATGTAATGTTATTTTTAGTCCAGGGTATCTCACTAATGCACCATTGGGCGGGGCCAAAGATGCGATGATGTAGAAGTAGGCATTGATTTTCTTGTGCAGAGGTGGTCTTTCGTCACAATATTACGTCATAATGTGACAAAATCCGAAACAAATCTTTTTCGGAGCTTGGTTTCAATAAAAGCTGTTTTTTGAATAGTGAGGACGTTTTGATTTCTTAAAATTACAGGATGTTTTAATAGTAGGATGACCTCTTACATGTCAAAAGATCACGGAAAAATTTGATTTCTAAATTCATGACCCCTTTAAATTCCAAAATTTCAGAAATTTCAATAACTTGAATGTTCTTTAAGGTTTAGTTTGACTCTAATTAATTTAATTTTTAAAGCCATTTGTGATTACAGGGTTTTAAAAATATTTTTAACTCACAATTAGAAAATTCTACCCAATTAAATAGAACAGTTTGCATCTTGTTTTAGCTTATTTAAATGCTTATTTGTCTTATATTGCTCATTCTAAGTCATCTTGTTGCCCCTTGAGTTCTCAACTGGCCCTCTGGTTTAGAACCACTACTGCATTCAGATAAATTGGATATTAAATATTTTCCATATAGCAGATATGCTTTGTATAATTCAGAAAATTATCTGTTATTTTTATTTTCTATAAATGAATGCATTGAATTTAGATTATTCATTAAAAATATCACTACATTCTTGTGCTGTTGGATAATCAGTCTAACATTTTTAAAAAATATATATATTCTGCTTTGCTTTGCGCATTGCTTTGCATTCATAAAGATGATTTATAAGACAAAAAATATATATATATGTGTGAATGCACTGTTAAACTGCATTCCAGAAACAGCAAAGACCACTGATGTCATTAACATGGTGGACTCGCTGACTATAGTTAAAATAAGTATTTGTGCAAGCTCTAGTGTGTGATGTTGGACTGCGTGAAACCATAAAGTAGGACAGATCGCCCACTTCGTTTTTTTTGTTTCTCAAGGGAAATTACAGGCTCAGATACACATATATTCAGTAACTCCCATAGCACGCACATACTCACACACACTAACTACCCGCTCTCTCGTCCCTCTTTTAGACCACTCGGAGATAGAGGAACTTCTACATTCATATCCCTTGCGGATCAAAGTCGGAAAAGCCTCTCTTTCAAAAGCTTTTCCCGTCCGTGAACTCGCAGCACACAGTGTGATGCTGATGGGTCTCGCTCTGCATTACATTTAAACTTTAATAATCCTTTAATCTTTAAAATGAACTGCACAGAGCTGACCTCATGTGATAGTGGGTGTCTGCAGCTGCCCTATGGTCCACAGTGCCACTCGGCGCTGAGACAGGAGTGTGAGGGAGCACGTCAGAATGGGTGTCAGGGAGGAAGTGAAATGTGACCATGAGCTGAATCAAATTTGCTTCTCGCAGCAGAAATGAGCTGAAGTGGCTCCATCTTTATTTCAGCTGTCAGTGCACTCGAAGGCTACTCGGACCGTGAGAGTTATTTTAAAACTCCTTCCAGCACACAATTGCTTCAAAGATGATTCTTTCAAAAGTGAAAAATTCAGTTATCGTTATTTACTCTTATTTTACCCTAAATTCAAATAGTATTCCTTACTATAAAAACACTAGTATGTTTACTTGATTTTAAACAAAATGTTGACTTTACTACAAATTTGTAATTGTTGCTGAAATTTTAGAACAGATAGTTCCCATAACTAATGTAATTTGAGTAAAATTACAAAAAAATTTCAAGACATGCCAAGACATCCCTCCACACAGTGCAGAATCACACGGACTGAGGATTCAACGTTATGTTTGCAGAGTGGATCTACTTCGGTGAAATAAAAGTAAAAGCTATTCTTGCTGTCTATTAATGGCTTGTTTACTCAGAAAACCTAAGTTAAGATCAATTAGTTTGATGTTGATTTTCCTAAAAAGTTTTTTTTTTTTTTTTTTACTTACCATGATGGTGATTCATGTTCCCTTTGGTTGGGCACTTGGAACTTTGTTAAAGATTTTATAATTCTCTCCAATTTGGTGCAGCCATGCATCAAGAAATCATTGTTTGTGGTTTCAAAGGAAGAGAAGTAATAAAAAGATAAATTTTAAGAGATGATCTGATTTCTAACTGAACGTTGTTTAGTTAGATGTTTAATTTTCGTATTCAGTAGTAATGTTTAAAAATGTTTGTGCTAACACTATGTTATCAGCATCTTGTTAAACTTTTAATTGAGTTTCTGTAACAGTAGCTTACAGCTGACCACTTGAGCCACACACAGATCTCAACATTTAGCATGCAAACCACAACAATGGTGACAATAACATTTTATTTAAAGTAAATTAAGTACTCTCTACAGTTCTTCTTTTAGTTAGTAGTACTCTCGTGTAAGTGAACTATACTAACAAAGCTTTTGTCAGTACAACATACTATTCTTCTTTCACTTTACTTGAAGAAAATGTGGAAACCGATTGCACATAGTTTTTTAAGTCTACGTAGCATAAAATGGCAGATTAAAGCCATGTTGAGAATAATAGTATTTAAGATGTTTGCAGAACACAATATAACACTGTTAGTTAAATGGAATTTCTCGTGTAATCTTACTATTAAATCTTAAGTAAGATTAGTAAATATTCTAGAGTATGTTAACTAGAATTGACATTAAACTAACTTGATATTTATTACTTAATTTACTTGGGAAGAGTTAGATTTCTTTACTTTTAATAGATTATAAATAAGGCAATCGGTTAGAAAGTACAGTGTAATTTAGTATTCATAGCTATTACCATGCAAATACAGTTCATAGTGTAGTGACCAGGAGCTCCAAATGGGACAAAAAAAAATCCAAAAACAATTCAACATGCTTTAGGATTTGTATATTGTATAATAATTGATATTTACTATTTTAAATAAGTAATTTTCAATATTTATTTAACAGCTTTTTTAAGACAAATAATACTGTTATTCAGCAAGGACACATTGATCAAAGGTGACAGTAAAGTCTTTTATGTTATAAAAGATTTCTATTTCAAATAATGTTGTTCTTTTGAACTTTCCATTCATCAAATAATCCTGAAAAAAAAGTATTAAGGTGTGTGCACACCAAAAGAGAAGCCAATATTCACATTGTGTTACTCGCTTTAGATTACTTGTGGGATTATTTGTCTTCATGCACATCAACAACAACATTTCTTTTTTTTCAGTCATCATCCATGTTGGAGATAACTACTATTGCTGCTCTGTACCTGTTGTGGAAGTCCCAAATACGCCGGAAAGCCAAACACCGATATGTGTCTCTCATAGAACCAAGTAACAGATGCATATTTTCAGGTAGTCCAAATTCCTCGCTTACTTTTCTCCAAGCTATCTCCTTTTTTCTGCGGCCTCTGTATGAATAAGAAGTTGTGTCATAAATCACGGGGTGCTCGCAGACAGCTACAATAATGCTTTTCTCCATTTTCTGATTCAACCAAGCCGATCTTATGGCAGTTCGTACGTATTTTACAAGGTGGCTAATTCATACATCCTCACTCGTATGAATTCGTACGTTTTTTGCTAAATCGTATGTATTTTACGAGTTGCCAAATTCGTATGAATGACCTACCCCAAACCCCGGCCCTAAATGTCACTGGGGTTTAGACAAATCGTACAAATTCGTACGAATTAGCCACCTGGTAAAATACGTACGAAGATACCGTTGGATACAATCAGACGTGTCAAACCGGACAAGTCAATAAGCCCTTTGCTGACTGGCTTGCGTGACAATGCAAATTTCTGGCTCGAGTTGAAATTTTTCAACTTGCGCAGAAGGCGCGATTGAGGCGAACATTGCGCGTTCACAGCAATCGTAGACCATTTTGCGTCATTCACATTTCCCGGTGCGAATTCGCGTTGACATCTTTGCATTGAATTTGTATGTAATCTACTCGCGTAAATAATTAAATTCGCTTCTGGTGTGCACACCATTAATATGTATACCGCAAAAATACATAGCAGCATGACTGTTTTCAACATTGATAATAATACATTTTCTTGAGCACCAAATCAGCATATTCGAATGATTTCTGAAGGATCCTGTGACCCTGAAGACTGGAGTAATGATACTGAAAATTCAGCTTTGCCATTACAGGAATAAAATAAATTTTAAAAAGCAGTAATATTTCACAATATTACTGTTTTTACTGTATTTTTGATCAAATAAATGCAGCCTTGGTGAGAGATTTCTTTCAAAAACGTATAAAAAAAACCTTACCAACACCAAAGTTTTGAATGGTAAATGTATAATTAAATTCTGACCATTTTATTCTTAAATCTAGGCCTACGTATAATCCTGGTTGGTTCTGTTTCCAAGTCCATGTTTGTTCATGGACTTGCATAGGTCTTCTGAAGCCATATGATTGCTTTGTGTGAGGGAAATACAGTCTTTATCCACATCATATTTTGAGTTCTTTTTAAGCCATTGTGTGGAAAAGAGCAGCGTAACTGATTCTTCAAAATGTCCTACTTTTGCGTTTCACTGAAGAAAAAAAAACATCACGCAGGTTTAAGAACAACATGAGACTGAGTAACTCGTAAATTTTCATCTCTTTAAGTCTGCTCAGATTCCACTATAACAGGGAAAAATTATTGACCAGTGATGTTATACTTCTCTTAGGCAAGGCATCAAGTGTAAATAATGAATTAAAGTATAAATCTTTTCCGCAGGCTTTGTGTTCTCTGTAAAGCCTCATCCAGCCTCAGAGGTCTGTTGTACTTAAAGCAAGGGCAAATGCTCTGAGGAAGACATCTAAGTAATTTGAAGCATTAAATAAACAGCAACAGTTATCATAATTTTCTGAGCATCTTAAGGCTGCACGATAGGGCGTATGAATGTGAGAGAGCTTTCAGACAGACGAAGGAAATTCCTTCGCCTCTGGAGTCCGCTCAAACAAACAAGCAGATGATGTCTCCAACAAGAACGCTTTATCAAAAATACATACAGACTCTCGGGGCGGTTTCTCGAATAAGTCTACAGAGCTTGAGATACTCGCTGTACAGTCATACACATACTTGTGCCTTTCTGTCAAAGTGTGATGTTTTTGCTTCAAGCTTGGAGAAAGGAGGGTGAATGAAGAAGAAAGTGTGGAACGGGGGAGGAAAGATGAAAAAGGGAAATGTTTTCAGATAGTTCTTCATGTGGCTCTTATCTCGCAGGAGGTAAGAGGCATGAAGATGGAGACAGATAGAGAAGTAAACTGGAGTGATTTCATAAGCGCAGCGGAAACGGTCGGGTCACTTCAGTACAGTGTCTTACGTGTGCAGACACAGAGCAAGAACTCTGATTACTCAAGAGCCTCATCAAACAGAAGAAGAAAGAGAAAATGAGGAGATTGTGTAGGAGGTAAGTGAAATAGACCATTTGATGGTTGATTTTGTGAAACACAAAGTTAAGTATTAAATAGAAAGTAATTTTCTCTCAGCATAGCTAGGAGAATTTACTGCTCTTTTTACCTTCCGCTTTGAAAACAAGTGCAAATATGTGCGCTAGCGTGTGTTTGCGAGCGTTAATTAAGCCTTAGGCATCTTCCTTTATGGACCACAGCATCATGGATTAGATAATTACCTTGAGGTTGATTACTTACACAGAGCCCCATAGTCTTGGTGAATGAATGTGTAATGCTTAAAACATCACCACAAAAACCTATCACAATGAAATTGCTCACTGATAATTCACAGCATGGACATAATGTACAAGGAGAATACAGATGAAAAACTATTTTGCCTTGATCCTTTGAAATGAAATGGTCTGCCGTGCCATGAACACATGTTCTTCCCCTCTTCATAAGGCCATTTATTGATCCATAGCTGCAAAAAGGGCTTCTAAATATTTTGACGTCAAACAGATGAACGGATTAATGCATGACCGTTCAGATTTACACATCAGGTTCGCTGAGGTTGATGTGTGCTTAATTGTACTGAATGCACGTGCACTTGTAGTGTACTTCAAATCTTAAAAAAAAGTATTTTTTTAAAAAAGTACTTGTGGATAATATAATATTGATGAAATTGAAGGCCACTTAAATGCATTTAAACAGAGTACACTTTCATGACTATAAAACACTTAAGTACACTTTTAAAAAGTGCACTAGGTAATGTTAAATTAATTTTCACTTTAAAGTATATTTTAAAACATTAAACATAAAAACATTATTTACTAAATTGCAACTTTATCATAACAGATGCATAATTACATGACATACAAGATTTCACAGAAGTCCTACTACAAGTCCAACTTCAAATCTTGAATCACTTAAACTCCATTTAATAGAAATTTAAACTATAATACATTGTCATTTCAATGCAATTAACATGAAATTAACTGCCCCGAAAACTACATTCAGTTTACACTTAAGTATATTTTTTTAAAGTATATTATTTCCGTAATAAGTATGATTTTTCACAAGGGATAGCTCACTCAGAAATTTAAATTTTGCTATCATTTACTCATCCTCATTTCGTTCTAAACCTACAGTACAGCCCAAAAGTTTGGAACCACTAAGATTTTTAATGTTTTTAAAAGAAGTTTCGTCTGCTCACCAAGGCTACATTTATTTAATTAAAAATACAGTAAAAAACAGAAATATTGTGAAATATTATTACAATTTAAAATAACTGTGTACTATTTAAATATATTTGACAAAGTAATTTATTCCTGTGATGCAAAGCTGAATTTTCAGCATCGTTACTCCAGTCTTCAGTGTCACATGATCCTTCAGAAATCATTCTAATATGCTGATTTGCTGCTCAATAAACATTTATGATTATTTTCAATGTTGAAAACAGTTGTGTATTTTTTTTTTTTTTTCAGGATTCCTTGATGAATAGAAAGTTCAAAAGAACAGCATTTATCTGAAATACAAAGCTTCTGTAGCATTATACACTACCGTTCAAAAGTTTGGGGTCAGTAAGAATTTTTATTTTTATTTTTTTTTAAAGAAATTAAAGAAATGAATACTTTTATTCAGCAAGGATGCATTAAATCAATCAAAAGTGGCAGTAAAGACATTTATAATGTTACAAAAAATTAGATTTCAGATAAACACTGTTCTTCTGAACTTTCTATTCATCAAATAATCCTGAAAAAAAATATTGTACACAAATATTTTGTACAATTGTACACATTAAATGTTTCTTGAGCAGCAGATCAGCATATTAGAATGATTTCTGAAGGATCATGTGACACTGAAGACTGGAGTAATGATGCTGAAAATTCAGCTTTGCCATCACAGGAATAAATTACTTTGTGAAATATATTCAAATAGAAAACAGTTATTTTAAATTGTAATAATATTTCACAATATTACTGTTTTTACTGTATTTTTAATTAAATAAATGTAGCCTTGGTGAGCAGACGAAACTTCTTTTAAAAACATTAAAAATCTTAGTGGTTCCAAACTTTTGGACTGTACTGTATATGACTTACTTTCTTCTGTGGAACATAAAATAAGATATTTTGAGAAATGTCTCAGTATTTTTTGTCCATAAGTCTGTCTGGTTACCAACATTCTTCAAAATATCTTCTTTTTGTGTTCCACAGAAGAATGAGTCATACAGGTTTGGAACAAAATGAGGGTGAATTTTCATTTTAAGGAGAAAGTAAAATAATTAGATAGTTTTTAAACACCAGATTGTAAAATGATAAGAGTATCCTTCTGAAGGATTTCAACATTTAGAAGAAGTAGGAAATGTTGGTTTTTGACAAGTCTGTGATGATTTCATTCTGACCATAACAGTTTGTATTGCACATTTCAACAATGATTGTTTTATGAACCTGTCATGTAATGCAGCACTCAAAAGTGTTTTACTGATGGACAGAGCCACGCAGAGCCAGCAAACTTACCACAGCCCGTAAGCTTTATTACATATGTCAAATTCAAAGTGGTTCTTTGTGTAATATGGTTAAAGGTACTGTAGAAGTGTAGTCATTTAGAATGAAATGGTCTGTTTTTGTCTGTAAAACTTTCATTAATCTTAAGAAATCAAATAAAGTTATGACACCCTTAAAGACTGAGCTATGAAGGTTATATAATACAAGGTTAAAGGGAAAGATTTGAAAATCGACAGGAAATGTGTATATGTGTGAGAAACAGCTCTGATAAAGTCATACTTTAGTCCCATGCATGAACATAGCTAAATGCACTTCACAAGACAGGAAGAAACTGAATGAGGCACGAAAAAGGGACATCGGACAGAATTTGATATATTAAGCTAGTAACTGTTAGCCTGATGGAATGTCCGAAGCTCAGACCACCATCTATATCCCATCTATCCATGTCTTCTCCTCTGACACAAATTGATATCATCAATCACATTCCCACTTTATATAAATCCTATTCTATATGGTTTGTTTGTTTTTTTTCACAGTTCATCCTACAGTGCTCAGAATACATGAGTACATCCCCTTTGAAAAGTAACATTTTAAACTATATCTCAATGAACACAAAACAATTTCCAAAATGTTGACAAGACTAAGTTTTATATAACATCTGTTTAACTTATAACAGGAAAGTAAGGTTAATAATATAACTTGGAGAACAAAATTTTCAGTTTTACTCAAATTAGGGTGATGCAAAAATGAGTACACCCCACTGAAAGTCTCTGGAGCAAAGCTAAATTTTACACTACAAATGTCTAATTTAACAAGATTTCAACCACAGGTGAGTCTAATTATTCATTACACAGGTGTCCAGCAGACAGTTTACTATAAAAGGGTGTTAAAACCCCTTCCCATTTCATGCTGTCAACAATGGCACCACACGGAAGAGAAATGTCACAAGACCTGAGAAAGAAAATAATTTCTTTACACCAGAAAGGTGAAGGCTACAAGAAGATCAGCAAAGCTTTACTTATCAGTCAGAATACTGTAGCAAAAGTGGTACAAAAAAAAAGATGGAACTGCAAACCATCTCACAGAGACATTCAGGTCATTCACGGAAGTTAACATCTCGACAGGAGCATCTTCTGATGAGAAGGGTTGAAGAAAATCGGCATGCAAGTTCACTGCAGTTATTTAAAGAAGTAGAAAGCCAAACTGGGGTGACTATTTCCCATGACACAATACGTCATACACTGCAAAGGAATGGCATGCAAGGTTGCCGTCCACGAAAGAAGCCGCTCCTAAAGCCCAGGCACAAAAAAGCCCACCTAGAGTTTGCCAGGGCCCATGCTGACAAAGATGAAGACTACTGGGACTCTATACTCTGGAGTGATGAGACCAAGATAAATGTGTTTGGAACTGATGGCTTCAAAACTGTATGGTGTTGCAAAGGTAAGCAATACAAAGAAAAATGCATGGTGCCTACAGTGAAACATGGTGGTGGCAGTGTCTTTATGTGTGCTGCTGGTGTCGGGAGCTGCATTTCATTGATGGCATCATGAATTCATAGATGTACTGCTCTATACTGAAAGAGAAGATGCTACTATCACTCTGTGCCCTTGGTCGTCGTGCACTTTTCCAACATGACAATGATCATAAACACACATCTAAGGCCACTGTTGGATTTCTGAAGAAGAACAGGGTGAAAGTGATTCAGTGGCTCCTGATCTGAACCCAATCGAACACCTATGGGGAATTCTGAAGAGACAAGTTGAGCATCACTCTCCATCCAGCATTCAGTCTCTAAAAAGAGGTTATTCTTGAAAAATGGAACAAGATAGATGTTGCAAAATGTCACCAACTTGTTCATTCCATGCCTAGAAGACTTGGTACTGTCATTAAAAATCATGGAGGCCATACAAAGTACTAGATGTAGTAGTTTTTGTTGTGGGGTGTACTCATTTTTGCAGCACCCTAATTTGAGTAAAACTGAAAAATGTGTAATCTAAGTTATATTATTAACCTTACTTTCATGTTATAAGTTAAACAGATGTTATATTAAACTTAGTCTTGTCAACATTTTGGAAATAGTTTTTGTGTTCATTGAATTTACATATTTACATATCTCTTCATGAGATTTACATAAGAAGGAGGAAACAATGGAGTTTGAGACTCACTGTATGTCATTTCCATGTACTGAACTCTTGTTATTCAACTATGCCAAGGTAAATTAAATTTTCCATTCTACGGCACCTTTAAAGAAATTTTGTCATTCACTCACCCTCAAGTTGTTTCAAACAAGTATGAATTTCGTTCTTCTGAACACAAAAGAAGTTTTTTGGAAGAATATGGGTAACCAGTTGATGGGCCCCATTGCCTTCCATAGTATATCCATTAATGCAGATTGTATTTCGTTCTTACTATTTTGAGTAATGATAAAGGATGGAGCGAGATTTGTTTTACAAACTTGAATGTTACATTAGTCATTGACATTAGTGCTTGGCTAACGCATGCACTATTATTGATACTGTTAATAATACAGTTCCCACATGTGCACCGCAATAAATTAGAAATGTACACATTGGTTTGTTGATGGACATACACTTTTTAATGTTGATGGTGAGGAATTACAGTTTCAACATTTCATGAAGAATGTCAAACTGAATAGTACATCACTGAGAAACGTCCTGCACAAGTCATTCTTGCGATGGAGGTTCGGGTTGAATAACTGTTTCTTCCAATATTTCATCATTAGACTCACACTCGGATTGATATACTAAAATTGACGCCATCTTTACCGTCTTTACAGTGTGTACAATCGCTGAGCTTTAGGAAGCTGTAAGCGGTAGACCAATCACAACAGACTGGGCCATCTGGCCAATCAGAGCAGAGCACGCTCACGGAAAGGAGGGATTAGAATTAGGAATTAGGATCAGAATTAGACAGAATTAGGATCCTTTCAAATATCATAATAGGGGCACTTTAAAAAGATCTTCATTTGTGTTCTGAAGATGAAAAAAAGTCTGAAAGGTTTGGAACAACAAGATGGTGAGTAATTAATGATAGAATTTTCATTTTGGTCGAACTAACGCTTTAGCCATTACTGGTTGTCTACCTTTACCAAGGACAAACAATATTACACCACACAGATGGAATAACCCATTACTTTGCAATTCAATTTGTGTTTAATTGCATAAGTAGGATGTGTGAGTGTGTTTAAGCCCATGTCTCCGGGGAATGTCTACCTGAACGAACTGGGCGTGTTGTCGAGGTGGAATTAAAAAGCCCTTCTGTCACCCAGCCAGTACTCAACCAGGAACTGCTTAATTATTGTGTTTGTATCTGTCTCTGCCCTTCCATGCTTGGCTGCATATGTTTGTGTATGACATTTTTGAAGGCTTTGGTGTGTAATCCATTTAACAGCTGTTTAATGGTATCTCACTCATCCCGTCTTCTTCCTGCCAATCTCGACTCTTTTCACCTCTATTTTTGAGATGCAGATATGAAATTACTCTGGTACCCCAATAAATTCATCTCTGCTTTAATTAAACTCCCTAAAGTGTGGTCCAATGCCCTAGTCTTCATTAAGCGCTATTGAGTTTGATGAATTCTAAACTAATGTCTCACAACGGCATCCAATTACATACACAGTCAATGAATCAAGTGAAAAGTGGATCAATTTAACCCCACACCACAATTACTGTATAGTAACCAATGTCTTTAATGGCACCGTGTTGGGAAGAAGCCCGACCTTGTTTTTGTCAAATTCAGTTTGTTGTCAGGGGATCAAACCCTTGACGTGCTTAAAGAGTTGCCACAAGGAATAATAAAAAGAAGATAAAAAGAACAAATGGTAAATAAACGGAGATAGAGGGGAAGAATGAAGCCTACGGCTTTATTGTGCTCCACTTTGATGATGCTGACAGATGCAATAAAACACTCATATTAAGGGGGGAGATCAAAGCGGGCTCACAACGGCTTTAAGAGGCTCAATTAAATAAAACCACATTTTGTACCTCTGAATGAAGACGGAGAGCGAGGTGTGGGAAACACTGCTCTAAACGTGATCGGTGAAAAGGGATGTTTCATTTGCAACATGACATGATGAAAAGCTAGAAAGGGATGGCGGGATGTTGGTTGGACATGATAAACGGCGCTGCAGTTTTGACAGAATCATACGGTTCAGAGGGCGTCATAATTTATTTACGTTCCCTTTGCAGATTTCTGAGTGTGGGCTAAAATAATTTACCTTCTGTCTGCTGCACACCGCACTGCTGCACTCAACACTGTTAATGACAAACAAAAACGTAGTCCTGTCACGAGCATCTAATCCCTTACAAAAAAGTACCATGGTATTACCATGTTTTGGACATGGTGCCCTGACGTGTTAGTACCTTATAGAATCATTTAAATGCATTGTCATTCAGTACATTGGTTCAAATGTTTGACACCACATAACATGTTCTGATTATTACTTTTTTCATTTAAACCAGGAAATAACCATAACATTTTATGATTTAAACATTTTAAAGCACATAAATATTTAAGAATCTTCACTTTTTTAGGTCAGCATTTTGTGACATGTGACTCTACAGTCAGTCTGATGTTCTAACATTCATCGAAGCATAAGATCCTCTTTAGATCATTTCAAATCATGCTGGAGAACCAGTTCATGCGTTCATGACCTCAAGGCTAGATTACTGTAACGCTCTACTGGGTGGTTGTTCTGCTCGCCTAATAAACAAACTCCAGCAGGTCCAAAATGCAGCAGCTAGAGTTCTTACTAGAACTAGGAAGTATGACCATATTAGCCTGGTTCTGTCAACACTGCATTGGCTCCCTTTTAAACATCATATAGATTTTAAAATCTTGCTAATTACTTACAAAGCACTAAATGGTTTAGCTCCCCAGTACATAAGTGAGTTCTTAATGCATTATAGTCCTTCACGTCTGTTGCGATCTCAGAATTCAGGCCAGTTGATAATACCTAGAATATCAAAATCAACCATAGGCGGTAGATCCTTCTCCTATTGGGCACCTAAACTCTGGAACGATCTTAATAGCATTGTTCGGAAAGCAGACACACTCTGTCAGTTTAAATCTAGGCTAAAAACACATCTCTTTAACCTGGCATACACATAACACATTATCTACTTCCATAATTAAAATCATGTAAATTGTTAGGCTGCATAAATTAGGTCAGCTGGAACCGGGAACACTTCCCATAACACCTGATGTACTTGCTACATAAGAAGAATGGCAACTACTCTAATATTAGTCTCTCCCTGTTTATCCCGAGTTTTGCTGTAGTCTGCCAGATCCAGTCCGTATCCCGATGAGATGAAGGACCTGCGCCTAGACATGACGACAACGCAGCCCTGAAGTGTCAACTAAGCTATCCCCTGCGAAGGCCTCCTTCCCTTTCCTTTCCCTATCTATAGATAAAACGTTATCAAAATGATTCATTCACATGGATCTGCAGAAACGACTAATTTTTCTGTATTATGCGGGCCAGACAAGTAATTTGGCAAAGTCACTTTGTAAAAAAGACTAAGCGTCTGTGCACATACACATATAAACATGCATACCATAGACTAAACATGTAAATGAACGGCAAGAACACATTAAATGTCTTCTGTTTTTAGTTTAAAAAAAGTGTCATTTAAGCTGCCTCTAAGTTAATAATTAACCATTTTTACAACGGAAGTGATTCAATCAAAAACCTACTTTAGCTCGATAACTTTTTCTTATATAAAGCCAAAATAATCTCTGTCCATTCATTTTCCTATTATCACTGTGAAGCTGCTTTGAATTTGTGAAAAGTGCATTATAAATGAAGATGACTTGATTTGACTTAACTGAAGTGCTAGATAAGTAATATAAATTAATATATAAATAAATATTTAAAAAATCTATACAAATATATGCACTCCTGGGCAAAAAATGGGCCAAGCCCAAAATGGCTAAACACTAAGCTTTTAACTGTCTTTTAATTGTCCACAAATTATTAGTCGGGAAATATAGCAAATACTACGCAATTTGCTATTCACTACGCAAAAAGCCATTGCTCTCTCAGAAAAACATTAAAGACAGAATGAAGATTTTGTCCGAATATGGGAATTCGTGTGTGGAGTGAATCACAATGAAACACAACATGCATGGTGATGCTCCAGAGCAGTGTCTTTGGAAATCTGGTGAGAAATATAATAATAAATGCATCTCTACCACAGTGAAGCATGGAGGAAGAGGTGTCATTGTGTGGGGGATCCTTTTAGCTGCTGGTATTGGTGAGCTACTTCACTGGGAAAAGTCATTTAAGCCTTTGGAGTACAGGAAAATATGGCAGAATGTTATCTAAAGAGGAATGATCAAAGACAATGCTCCTGCCCAAATTGCAAAGACAATCAAGAAGTGGCTTGAGAACAAGTCCATCAGGCTCATGTTTTGGCCTGGTTAGAGTCCAGATTTGAACCATATAGTGAATATTTGGAATATTGTCACATTAAACTAACTAACTGGGAGACATTTTTCAACAACTGTTTGAAAAAAAAAAAAAATGATATGCAAGTTGGGGAAGGCTATACCATGCTAAGTTACTTTATCTACAGCATTTGTGCAATTCTTGCTAATTTCCTGACAAGTGATTTGTGGTTAAAATACCATGTAAAGACCATTAAAAGACCACTAAATATTTTATGATTTTTGGCTTGGCAATTTTTTTTGCCCAGGAGTGTGTATATATATATATATATATATATATGGCAACCTATCACAGTACTACGCTTGAATTCACTGAGCTCCTGAGAGCGACCCGTTTTTTCACAAATGTTTGTAGAAGCAGTCTGCATGGCTAGGTGCTTGATTTTATACACCTGTGGCCATGGAAGTGATTGGAACACCTGGATTCAATGATTTGGAGGGGTGTCCCAATACTTTTGGCAATATAGTGTATCTTGACATTCAATTCACTCAAATTGTTACACGGAAAATACAAATTGTAAAAATGGATTAAATTAAATTAAATTAAATTCCATCATTATGGTACCACAACAGTATACATCTGTATGAAGTAACCTCACACAGACATGAGGAGAGATGGATGAGGAGGACATGTTTCGGTAGAATTAACCAGATCTACACAGTCATATCTTGGGGCTATGTTGGAGGTGGGGACTGTCATAACCAGACTTAAGCAGCCGTATCCAGACAATTATGATCATAAGTGATACCGTTATTTGAATTCTTCATCCATTAAAGACAAAGTAACTGCCTATCAAGATAAGCAAGAAAACAGACCTTTTAATTACACATTTGAGAAACAACCTGTTAAGTTAAATCAACAAATAACCATTTAAATAAATAAGCCAGACAGACAGTGGCCATCTGTTTCAACAGGGAGAGAGGTAATGAAGGCACGTTTGTGCTGCAGGATTGCCTTAATGAAGCTGTATAATGGCAGATTTTGAGCTCATAAGAGTTTTTATTAAGCAGTCACTGCCACTGCATGATGATGAACATATTCCCTGTGTAAACTGCAGGTCTGGAACTTCTTGTTTTACTGATAAGCAATAATTCACAGTCAGAGTACTGTTCAATTTTCTTTTCCTTTTTATGCCTCTATTTTACCAGGTATTCCTGGTTCATACAGGCTCAAGGGAGTTCTTCTCTTTGCTTTACTCCCTTCTTCTCCAACATGCAAACAGCATAAGGGGCTTGAGGCATAGAGGCAGCCAATGGGCCCCCCTCAAGAAATGTCTCACTGAGAGAGATGGTGAAGTATGGAACACTTCAAACACAGTCACACACAGTATACTGACATGGCAGAAAAGTCAGAATTCAAATGCCGTTTATGTGCTTTTGTTGCATATAAGTCATGTATGAGTCGATAACTAGTGCCTGTTCCAGGGGTAATAATCAGCCCTTGCACACACACATACATGCACAAACAAGGGAAACACAGGTTAATTAGGGTAGAACTCATATCAAATGACTTCAGGTCTTGTCTTGCATGCTGATCATATGCACGTTGTATTATCATAAGCGAGCATGAGAATGAAGAGATTGAATCCATGGCAATAACCCACAGTCTATATAGTCGGATGTCATTATCTGATGAAATCCAATTTATGAAGCTCTAGTGTTTGTCTTGTGTAAACATTTAAACATGGTGCATGGAGAAGGAAGACCGATCTACAGTTTTCAGGAAAGATTCTTTCTGGGTTCACAGGGAGAGCTGCCATTATCAGATATTGATCACAGCCACAGAAGTAGGCCTACTAATGATTTTTGTTCAAGTTTTTATTAATTGATTGATTAATTTGGTTACAGTTGTTAGTAAATGCTAGATTTTTGAGTCTAGTGATTTTAATCATGCAGTGGGACCAAGATTCAACTCTCAAATTGTCGTAAGTTAAGACCAGGTAGTGTTATAGCAGATTTATGCAGCTTTTTAAAAACGTGTTTTAAATGTTATTATAAAATGGTTAGTTCCTGTGCTTGATTCTGATTGGTCAATAGCTGTGTTTTATTCACGATAAAACACGGCTATGACCGCTTCACCCAACGGTTCTGTGAATCACTACACAACACCCTTAGCAACCACTCTTAGCAACATAAACTGTTTGTTTTCAATTGATTTTGTTCATTGAAGCTTACTGTATTATGGAGAAGAGTACTGTGAGAAAGAGATAGATTGAGCGAGTTTATTACCTGCATTCAGATTTAGCATTTTCCTTCAGGCCAGTCCTATGTTCATAATAAAAAATCTGTTTAAATGTCTGCTGCTATATCTTGTCCTTTTAGCAGTTAAGGGGTTTTCACGTGACTGACAGCACTAGTCAAAGCATTTGTCTTGTTCCGTGTTCACTACAATTCAGTCTTTTCAATATAAAAGTCTTCGATTCTGACTGACACTCTCATAAAGACAGTCTTTGCCACCATCTAATGACGTAATAATGTAACTTCTGTTGCTATTCATGCTATTTTTCTTTCTGGCGGAAGGAAGGCTTTTAGTGATTTTACTTCATGAAAGTTGCATTGATACATATTTTTTGACTTTAATATTTGTATTGTGTGGTAACCATTTTATAAAAGCAATAAGGTACTCAAGGCTAGTGCTGTATCGTGAAAAAGCTTCGCGTCGTGCCTAACAACACCCTTCAGGCGTGACTTATTCACGATACAGCACAGCCTCGAGTACCTTATTGCTTACATATAGTATTGTCATATTTGTCTGCTCCAAATTAAAGTCAGTTGGAAATGTACTACCCATCCTTTAAAGGGTTAGTTCACCCAAAAATGAAAAGGCTGTCATCATTTACTCACACTCATGTTGTTCCAAACCTGTATGACTGTCTTTCTTCTGTGTAATATATAAATGAAGATATTTTGAAAGAAATGTCTCAGTTTTTTGGTTACTACAATGGAAGTCAATGATAACCAAAACTGTTTGGTTACATACATTATTCATAATATCTTCTTTTATGTTCCGCAGAAGAAAGAAAGTGATAAAAGTTTGGAACAACATGAGGGAAGCTTTGGAGCTATACATACATATATATATATATATATATATATATATATATATATATATATATATATATATTTTTTTTTTTTTTTTTTTTTTTTTAAACCAACACCAAATAATATTGGAAACAAATATAAAAATACATATAGGCTTATAGCTCTAACACATATCGAACTGTGTGTGTGTGTGTGTGTGTGTGTGCGTGTGTGTGTGTGTGTGTGTGTGTGTGTGTTTGTTTGTTAGTCAGTCTCACAACTGTGTCAAATGTAGGTCTAGACAACTTTCATTTTGTGCAATTTTAGTGGGTTCAGAGAAAATGCATTAAAGTAGTGTCAACTCTCTCCATCTGCTCAGTCATGATATTTCTAGTTTTTAACATCAAAAAAGCTAGAAATGCTTGTGTGGATGTTATATAAATGATAGTTCTGTCATTCAACATGACTGCAAATGAAATGTTACTTTCTTACATCAAATCCTTTAATAATCCAACTGAACCTAACAGCCAGTGATCACTTTTCATTGTACGCTTGATATTTTAAAGGGTTAGTTCACCCAGAAATGAAAATAATGTCATTAATTACTCACCCTCATGTCGTTCTACACCCCTAAGACCTTTGTTCATCTTCGGAACACAAATTAGACAGCAATGGTACTTTCTCTCTCAAGATCCATAAAGGTACTAAAACATATTTAAATCAGTTCATGTGAGTTCAGTGGTTCTACCTTAATATTATAAAGAGATGAGAATATTTTTGTGCGCCAAAAACCCCCAAAATAACGACTTTTAACAATACCTAGTGATGGCCGATTTCATAACACTGCTTTTTGAAGCTTTGGAGCTTTACGGATCAAATCAGTGGATCGGAGCGCCAAAGTCACGTGATTTCAGCAGTTTGGCTGTTTGATACGCGATCCGAATCACTGATTTGACTCAAAAGATTCATAATGCTCTGAAGTAGTGTTTTGAAATCGGCCATCACTAGATATTGTTAAAAAGCCGTTTTTTTTTTTTTTTTTTTGGCACACAAAAATATTTTCGTCGCTCACATGAACTGATTTAAATATGTTTTTAGCACCTTTATGGATCTTGAGAGAGAAAGTACCATTGCTGTCTATGCAGGCCTCACTGAGCCATTGAATTTAATCAAAAATATCTTAATTTGTGTTCCGAAGATGAACGAAGGTCTTACGGGTGTAGAACGACATGAGGGTGAGTAATTAATGACAGAATTTTCATTTTTGGGTGAACTAACCCTTTAATTACTCCTTTTGTAATCCATTTTGTATTCTATGACATCTAGACAAATAAAATCAAATGAGAGTGGGTAGATGATCACCAGATTTAAAAAAAAAACTAAAGTAAAAGGTCTGAATGAGCACAACGCTTCTAAACATATAGCATTACAGGCATCCTTCTGTGTGGATTTATCTATTTTCCAATGCTCTAGATGAAAACATAATATCAGCAGCAAGAGCAATTTTGCTCATGCGTCAGCAATCATGTTGAAATATGATACTAAGACAATACATGCTTTTCTGAGCTCACAGATACAATCAAATTCCCCAGGTGAAGCTTTAACTTGATTGGTAATAGCACGTTTTCCATGTTCTCTATTTGCCTTTTGATTCAAATCCTTTGAATCGAAGTAGTGCTGAGCGCCAGCAAAACGTCTGCCGACCCTGAGCAATCACCCACAGCAGCATGACCTCTCTCAGCCAATCAGCCTTAATCAGCAGGTACAGAGCTGCACTCCACTCCCCCAACACTCCTCAAACCCCCCGACAGGAAGCCAAGGCCAGAGAATCCGCTGGTAATGACCAGTTGGTTACATAATGCAAGCATGGAATAAGTATCTTGCTATGCTTAGCATAGCGTCATGAATATAAACAGGTTAGCTGTAGGAGATGGAAAAAGGTCGGAATTATTTATCTAGGCCAGGAAAAGAGACTTTCGGAGCTAAGGGCTTCATCGCCGAAGCATGCTTGCTGCTGTAGGTCGGACCAAGTCCTGCATGCTTGTGAGTGAATGAAAAGAAACGGCATAATTTAGCATAGCAGGAAACGCTAACTTATTCAAAAATGAGGAACAGCATCACACTCCAGGAGAATGTTTGCAATCTTGGCACTAGCGCTGCATGCTAAACCCCTCTCACTGGTGCAGAGATCACACGGATACATGAAATCCTCAGACCTTTGTGTGTGATGGTTTTGGGGGCGGAGAGGGGGGTGAGAACAATTTGGTTTGAAAAGCAAGGAACCGTGTGAGCAGAATGTATATGCAAAAATCTGGAAGTGACAACAAGTGCCATCATAGATCAGACGAGGTGGGGAAGTAGACGGAACGTGCTCTCGCACAACAATTTATTGCTAGCCTTAAAGCCTTCTGTAGCACTTGCAAAGCTTGAAGAACTCACTCAGTGCTGTATTTCCTTATGCAGGCCCTTGTTAAAAAAAGTGTGCACAATTTACTTAAAATGAGGGAACTAATTAGTAAAACGTGCTGACGTATTAGTAAGTCATGGGAACGAATTGTTAATTAATATACATATTTTATTATTCAGTACATATTTTTTTGTCTCCATGTCATGTGCTCTGTAAAAGTGCACTTTTAGTGTACTTTGAATTTTAGAAGTTTTTACTTGTAGATAATATAATATTAATGAAATAATAATAAAAGATCACTTAAGTGTACTTAAAGAGAGTACACTTACATGAGTTTCTTAACACACTTAAGTAAACTCTAATGTGAAATTAAGTTTTTGTTTTAATTTTTTGTCATGCTTTGAAGTACACTTATTTTGATGTGTTGACTAAAATACTAAAGCACACTAAAGTACTTGATTAAAATTTTAACTGTAGTGTATTATTTAGTGTATAAACAACATCTGCAAAGTTACGACGCATAAAGTTTAATGCAAAGGACGCATAACCTGATTTTGCTGAGTTCAACATGTTCCTGGGTCAACATTTTTGTTGATCCTGGAGCAACATTCAAATCAACCAATCAGATTTGAGGGACAAATTTACAGATTATGTCAAGTTTAGGCTTAAAATCATGAATTGGTGCTTCTACATCAGTGTAATTCATCTATCATTTCCCTCTGATTTTTGGGATAACTTATGATTAGGGTTAGGTTTAGGGGTAGGAACAGGGTTAAGACTAAATTTTCAGACTAGAATGTTGTTCCAGGATCAACAAAATATGTTGACCCAGAAACGCATCTAACTTAGCAAAATCAGGACGTGCGCAAAGGACGATATTTTATTTTACAGAAATCACTTTTTAAGGACTATAAACGGCTGGTAGGGACTACAACGAGCTTCTTCCCGGGTTTAAAATTTACATAAACCCTGCCCCCGGGAACATGCAACAAAGCGGGTGAGGCCATGTTGGGCTGCTTTAGAGAACAGGAAGAGTTGTTGTAATAGAGTCTTGTTTCCATGCCGTCATTTTACGCCGGACTGCTTCACAAACGAGAGTCAGTTCAATGCTGGATTTGCACAAAAGATTAACATGACGGCACATGCTAGTCAATGAGATGAATCAACTCCTCAGCAACTACATAAATTTATCCACTAACCATTCAGAAACTTCTAGATGCATTCTAAAAGTTGTAACTTCTTCCTGAGTCTCTCCATCAGTGTCGACTCCGGTTTGAACAATGTAAGGCTGAACACCGCTACTGACAATCCTCATTTTGGCTGCGTGAGATTCTCCAGCTTTGTTGTTGTTGAGCTGTTAAAGCTCCGCCCTCTTCTGGAAAGGGGGACGGGAGCAGCAGCTCATTCGCATTTAAAGGGACACACACAAAAACTGTGTTTTTGCTCACACCCAAACAGGGGCAAATTTGACAAGCTATAATAAATGATCTGTGGGGTATTTTGAGCTGAAACTTTACAGACACATTCTGGGGACACCAGAGACTTATATTACATTTTGCAAAAGGGGAATTATAGGTCCTCTTTAATGTTAAATAACTTACAATTATGTGTCCAAAGACATCACATTCAGTTTGCACTTAAGTATATTCTTTCCATAATAAGTAGTCATTTTAAAAGTATGTACTTTTAACAAAAAGCGTACCTTTTAAAAGTGTATTTCTTTCTCACGGGGGGACCATTAGAGTATGTGTGCAGTGTGTTCCTCTCTGCCTTTACAGTTAGTAATAAAGAATCCCTACACAAACAATATTCTTACACAATCCTGATAAAGCAGAGAGTATGCAACTGAACATAAAATTGTAAGTGTCAGATGTAAAGTAGATGTAATTCATAACAGCTGATGTATGTATTCCAAGACTGAGAGCTTTAGAAGACAGCACGAGTTGTGAATGGGCCTGTAGCTGCTTATGGGTCGATATTTTATTTGCCTGTTTAGCAATACATATTTCTTGCTGTCTTACAGGTGCGTGTGTGTGTATGTGGTCGCATGTGTGTTAACCTGCATTATAGCTTGTGTGAATAAGTAATAATGACGAATGGGTTTAGTCCCCTGACAGATGGTAATAGAGAATCATTTATTCATGGCGGCCATGCTGAGCGTTCTCCTACAACCTCAATAAAACCTCAATAAAACCAGAGCCCGTCGACATCATCTATCACCTTCCCACCAGCGACATTTTCCTGGCATCATCTCCAAGGCTGGCCTGCAAGGGGTATTATGGGATTGCACCCTCAACCTTGTGTCCTCTTGGAGGCTATGGCCCCGTTCAGACAGATGTCTGCGGGACCCCCCGCCACCGCTAACTGCTCCTTATAGACTTCTCCGGTCATTTGACCCGGGTAATGGGGGCAGTGACCATTGACTGCTTTTCTTGACTCAGCATTTTCAACTGGCCATCAAGTTATCTGACAGGATAATCAGTGTTTGACCCTGAGTGAGACAAAGCGAACACGACCTACAAGCTACTGGCAAATGTGTTTCCAAAGCATTTGTATTTTTTAAGTGAGTTACTTTAAGTGGATTTTGGGAAAACAGCTCAGATCAGACTTTAAAGAAGCAGGCTATGAATAGAGTTTAAGGTCAGATCAACTGTGCTTATACATCCTATCTAAATGCTCTTAATGTAAGCTCTGACAGAAATGGAATACACTTCCTAGAGAAGCATTAATTCTCGAGAATGTCTCTTTTAGGAGGCCAGCAGTGCGACTGATTGCTAGAATGCTAAAGTGTGAGTATTTATCGGTTTTAAATGCACCAGCATGCGGCATGCAGTTAAACAGCTCAGAAAATAATTTACACTTGGATCGAAAGCTCAGATTGAAGATTGGATTTTTGTTATGACATTTATTTGAATTCTTTGAATTCCTCAGTAAAAATGACATTTTAGCTATAAAGTTTTCTAAACTATCTAAATGAGACTATTTTTCTAGGTAAAAGAACTACTGGGTATTGCCTTTATCAAATTCACAAAAATAAGAAATATGGTCTATTGCATTACCATAAAGAATGCTAATAGGGATTATAAGTGAGGTTTTAAAGAGTCTTAAATAGACCTAAAGACGTACTTGTGATATTAATGTCACAATAATAATATGAACTTATATTATTGTACTGATGTAAAAATAGACCTAGAGATTAAAACAGTTCTTTCAAAAGACGTTCTTGAGATATTAATGTCACAATAATAATTTGAAGTTATATTATTTTACTGATGTGAAAATAGACAGTTCTTGCAAAAGACGTTCTAGTGATATAAATGTCACAATAATATGAAGTTATATTATTCTATTGATGTGAAAATAGACCTAAAGACTAAAACTGTTCTTGCAAAAGATGTTCTTGTAATATTAATGACATAATAAAAATAGTAAGTAATTCAAATGATGTAAAATAATTTCACATTTTTACCTATACTAAAACTGTGACATTCTTGTTATATTAATTAATGTCACAATAAAAATATGAAGTTACACTGTTTTACTGAGCTTGTACCCAGAAAAGATTACTAAGTGCTTTTTACGACACCATCTCATGCTACAGTTGCATATTTTAAACTTTTATACACCGTGCAGAACATGTGCCCTATAGGCTTCTATTTTTGTTAATGCATGTTACTTCATTTTTACAAACAGCATGCAACAGATGCTGTTGGTTGCTTAACCATTAAATGCATGACTGTTTCGGCAATCATTCTTACATATTCGGGTCTTTATCGACCCGGATCTATTATCTAACACGGAAGGATCTCTACCTGTCGCGATAATATAAAACTCCTCTGATATTAGAGTAACAATTACAGAAGAATGAAATTAAGCATATTTTGTAGCATACTTTTGGAGCTTGAAAGGGCTCCGTTTGAGCAGATGTTTTATGCCATCACCACCAGTTTTATATTTGAGGTCACGAATATGAGCCCATTTGCGATCTCAAACGTATTCTCAAAACTATATAATTTTCAACATCTTCAAAATCAATATTTCGATCGCTAACAGCTTCACCAGATCCATCCAGTAACAGTTACAGTCATATTTGATTGCGTTTAGTACTTGCTCTGCAGTAAATCGCTGAGCCATTTCATGTTTTTCTTATTATTTAGTTTTCTGAGTCGTCACTTCAGCATTGTGTATCAGACATTGCCACCTTATGGAATAAAGGTGAATTACACTTATTCCGTCATCTAAGATTCAATTATTGTTGTGAAGAAAAAATATACGTACACTCATACACACCTCGGGTCATTATCGACCCTATACAATTTTTACAAAAAATGAATACAAAAATAGGCATTCTTTTATAAGTTTATGATATTTTTCTTGTTATATTCTTTATAATGAATTGATTGAGGAATACCAAGAAGGTTGATGTCTAACTTTAAAAAAATGTACGAGGAGGAGGGTAGTGAATGATGTCCCGGGTCACTAAAGACCCGAGGTATGCATTTAAGGGTTAAATTGTATTTAACTAGATATTAGGGGTGTGACGAGACAGTGAGCTCACGAGATGAGACGAGACTTGAGATTGAGTCCACGAGAACAAGACGAGATGAGATTTTTACACAGTATTTTAAAAAAATCCTCAATGACGAAATACATGACTACAAAAATAGTCGGCAGGTGCATTTGAAATGGTTTAACTAGTCATCATGTAATGAATGTCAATTCAGTTTTACTCTTTTTGACCTCCTAACTGAACTCCTTTCCACAAATTGATCATACTACTCTGTGTATAGGGAGCTCCATTGTCGAACATGCATTCTCTAAGATCGAATCCTCCACCATGGTCTTGTCAGTCATCTCATCTCTACTCTTGTCACGTGATCAGCGAACACTGATTTTTGCTGCATTATGTGTTGGATGAGCTGGATGGAATTAAAGTGACTGTTATCCAACTAAATTAAATGGTTTTTATTTCAATAAAAATCAAAACGACAGTGGAAGCGTAATGTAACTGTAGCGGTGGCATATTCTATCCTAACTTCACCCTCACACTCCATCATGGCAATATCGCGAGACAGCTTTTCACCTCAACGAGTAATCTCATCACACCCCTACTAGATATATTCATGAAGGTCATGGGTAACCAAGCCTGTTCCTGGAGGGTCACCTTCCGGCCCAGTTCAGCTCCAGCCCTAATTAAATGCTAATTAAGGTCTTCAGGATCAGTAGAAACTTCCAGCCAGGTGTTCTGGAGCTAAACTCTGCAGGATTGGACACTCCTGCTGTAGGTAAAAGGCCTGGGTCAGATCTAAAACTGTCAAGTGTGTAGTTCACTGGTAAACAGCAGCAGGGCTTTGCCTTTGTCTGCAGGTTCACCTTAAACATCTCGATTTCAAATCATCACACAAACAAACACACACAAACAGCTGCAGCCCATAAAGTCCATTGACCCCTACACTCTGAGCTGAGGATCAGTGAGACGGTGAGTAGGAGGAAAGTAGACATTTCTCATTATGGTTCAATCCACTAAAGCTCAGCTTACAACAGCCCACCTGCGGTTACCCAGCCAACAGCAAAACACTAAATACAAGCACACGGCGGGATCTGTTGTCCGAATCAGTTCATAGCTACAATCGCCTGCTAGATTTTCTAAGGCTTTCAATTGAATGGTAAATCAAATTAATTACAGGACATGCCATATCATTGAACATAAGCTTCTCACAGACCTACAGCAATCCATTCTGCTCTTGTTTTCAATCTGTCCATCTGTTAGTAACCATGACGATTTCATTTAGGATCTATACATGTTAAATATAACTTGTCAAATCTTCACTTAAAGGTGCCATCGAACGTTTTTTTACAAGATGTAATATAAGTCTAAGGTGTCCCCTGAATGTGATAACCCTCAAAATGGATCTTTACAAAGTGTTCATCATGCATGCTGCATGCATACATCGGATTATGTGAGTATGGTATTTATTTGGATGTTTACATTTGATTCTGAATGAGTTTGATGGTGCTCCGTGGCTAAAGGCTAATGCTACACTGTTGGAGAGATTTCTAAAGAATGAAGTTGTGTTTATGAATTATACAGACTGCAAGTGTTTAAAAATGAAAATAGTGACGGCTCTCTTGTCTCCGTGAATACAGTAAGAAACAATGGTAACTTTAACCACATTTAACAGTACATTAGCAACATGCTAACGAAACATTTAGAAAGACAATTTACAAATATCACTAAAAATATCATGATATCATGGATCATGTCAGTTATTATTGCTCCATCTGCCATTTTTCGCTATTGTTCTTGCTTGCTTACCTAGTCTGATGATTCAGCTGTGCACATCCAGACGTTAATACTGGCTGCCCTTGTCTAATGCCTTGAACATGGGCTGGCATACGCAAATATTGGGGGCGTACATATTAATGATCCAGACTGTTACGTAACAGTCGGTGTTATGTTGAGATTCGCCTGTTCGTCTGAGGTCTTTTGAACAAATGAGATTTATATAAGAAGGAGGAAACAATGGAGTTTGAGACTCACTGTATGTCATTTCCATGTGTGAGAACCAATGAGGTTCATTGTCGTGTTACGCATCACATTTGAGCTTCCGGAAGAGTTTTGTTCTCGTGCGTCAAGTACAGTTAAGCTTCTTTTTTATAAACGAAAATCTTACGGGTTTGGAACGACATGAGGGTGAGTAAATAATGACAGAATTTTCATTTTTGGGTGAAAATGAATTTTGGGTGAATTTTCATTTTTGGTATCCCTTTAAGACTGAAGAACAGGCAGCCTCTTTGAATATCAGAAATTTGCACTGTATAGGTTTCAGTTCTCTCATGTGTACACACACATACACAAACAGTCTGGACAGAGGCTAAGCGATCGTTAAAGTAGAGAAATTGAATTTTGGAGCTGAAAAAGGTGAGGGCTACAACAACCTTGTGGCCTTAGATCATCATTAGAGACCGAAAAAGAGACAATGAGGGAGAGAAAAACACGGAGAAGAGGGAGGATTTTATCTTGACCTGATTTAAGATGCCAGCGGTTTGTCCTCTTGTTTTACCCTCCCTCTGCTGTTTCTTTATCTCTGACCCATTCTGTTGTCCATTTCTCTTTTATACAAACCACGTTTCCCCACCCACATGTGAATACTGAATGTAAAATGTATTTCACCTCCTCCTACCTGGCTGATACCACATTATATTCAATACAAAAATTAATATTTAAGCATAAAAGAAGAGTCCTGCCATGGCAAAGCTGAATATTCAGCATCATTACTCCAGTCTTTAGTGTCACATGATCCTTCAGAAATCATTCTAATATGCTGATTTAGTGCTGAAGTAGCATTTCTTATTATTATCAGTGTTGAAAACAGCTGTGCTGTTTAATATTTTTAGAGGAAAAGGTGATACTTTTTTTTTTTTTTTTTAGAATTCTTTGATGAATAGATAGTTCAAGACATAACACAGACAAGTGCTTTCAAGTGATTTAATTAAAACCATAATTTGAACGATGTGTCATTTCCAGCACAGGTTTTGAAGTCTATCTTATGGCGCTTTAAAAAATACAGGAACCACTTTGTGCCTCTGATCTACTCTTCTCTTTTGCTGTACATAAAGACTGTCACTGAAAGTTTTTAAGGCTTTTCAAAGTGGGGTGAAAATACTGAATATTGATCGTTTTACAGAAGCAAGGATTGCTGGCAGTTTCTGTCGAGTGTGCGTTGGCGACAGGATTCAGATTGGTGCGATTAGTGTGACTGGCTTTGATTTAGTGTTTGCATACCTGTATGTTTCGGTGCATGAGTGTGCACGATGCTTTTTCATTGCTTTCCCCTCCATTTCTCTCCCTCCTGCTCTCTTTCTCTCTGCTCAATCCTGTAAAACACTCCAAACCAATAAAATGCTGTTGCACTCCTGTCTAGCCTAGATTGAACAGGAGAAACAGGTGTGGTCTGTCTGTGATCTGCCTTGTTAAACACACACTGCAGCCAATGTTGATCAGAACGCAGGCACTGTCTGTACAGACAGAATATCTGATTAAATCCTTATTCCCTCGCCATGTGCACAGCAACGGATATAGCATGCCACTGTCCTTTATTTCATCACCACAAAATACCAGGATGCACTATAGGAAACATGAGGATTTGTGCAGCTGAAAAGAGTGCACACAAAAAGGTCAACACAATTAAGTGGATTAGCCCTGAAAAAGCTGCAGCTGATTAGATCGCTGCATTCTTCTCCTCCCTAAACACCTGGTAAGTTACAGCAGGTGGTCGAGCTGGAGGTGCTATCAAAAAACAAAAAAACAAAAAGATTAACCAATATTGCTTGGGACTGTAAAAAGCTGTAAATTATTCCATGGTGTTTCTGATATTAGGGGAGATCATGGCAAAATTGGCCACAGGGTAAGATAATCCACCGCTTTTAGGCGGTCAAACACAAAATAGAGAATATTGGTAAATATTATTACAATTTCATTTTCAGTATCATTACTCCAGTCTTCAGTGTCACATGATCCCTTTTAATAAATTTAATTCCATTCTAATATGCTGATTTGCTGCTCAAGAAACATTTATTATTAGTATTATTATTATTATTATTATTATTACAATATATAAGATTTTTGCAGTAAAATATCCAAAAATCACTAGGCCAGTGTTATATATTTTGTTTAGTTGAGTACTTACAGTACAATATCCCAAATGTTTCCAACTATTTGTAAATTGTGAGAAAATCGCAATTTTAACCAAGGATCCAGGACATGTGAGGAGTCGCCTGTCAATGGCGTCATATCCGCATTACCCTCGGTTTCCAGTTTTATTTTGTAGAAACCATGGAAACACTAAAGACGCTTTAATAAATTACATGATTTATTAGACAAGACACTGGGCCCTATTTTAACGATCTAAACGCAAAGTGTAAAGCGCACGGCGCAGGTGCACTCAGGGCATGTCCAAATCCACTTTTGCTATTTTAACGACGGAAAAACGTCCGTGCGCCGGGGCGCATTTTTGAAATGGGTTGTCCCTATTCTCTTAATGAGTAATGGGCGTAACGTTCAATAAACCAATCAGAGTGTCATCTCCCATTCCCTTTAAGAGCGAGATGCGCTCGCGCCATGGCGGATTGCTATTTACATGACGTACACGCGATGAGTCAGTTAATATATGTATGTGTGTGTATTGGCACGATTGTTCAATTAATTTGCCAATTTCGTTCATCATTATAAGTAATAATAGGCTGAATTGAAAATAGGTAGCCTAATTCTAATACACGCAATGACAATTCATCATTGCATTTTTATATTTATGTAGCCTACACAATAATATTCTTTTACACTGTAATCCTTTTGTTTTTAATATTTGGCATGTTTGTGTGATGCGCATCCCTGTGTGTAATAAGCAAAGTCAACGCGCACTGTGGACACGCCCAGAGGCGCAGTTTCTACCAACGTGCTCTAACAAAAAAATATTGCGCCATTGACTTTAGACTTTAGACCAGGTTTGAGTTGGTCTATGGCGCAGTCTATTTTCAGCTCCTTAAAATAGCAATGCGCCGGCAATGCGCCTGAACACACCTCTTTTTTAGACCAGCACGCCGCAAATGCATTTACTAATTTAAGGACGTGGCGCTGAACGGGAAAACGAGAACGGCGCCGGACGCAAACTAGCAAACACACTTGCGCTGCGCCTTGCGTCGCATTGCGCCGGGTGTATTATAGGGCCCACTATGTTAAAGCCCCGCCCTTTTTTAGAAAGCAGGCCGGGGACAGCTGCTCTTTTGCATTTAAAGGGACACACACAAAATTGGTGTGTTGCTCACACCCAAATAGGGGCAAATTTGACAAGCTATAATAAATGATCTGTGGGGTATGAACTGAAACTTCACAGACACATTCTGGGGACACTAGACACCTATATTACATCTTGTAAAAGGGGCATTATAGGTCCCCTTTAAAGATTTAATTTTTTAAATAATCAAAATTAGTTTATAAGGGATAAAATTATTTACTGCAGGGGGATGTTAAAAAACCCTCTTGAAAAACCTATCATCATTTCTTCCTTATACACACACAGCTGTTCATATATAAATGAGTCCAGGGAGACAATTTACATTTTGACCAATGAATGCTGAGAAATATATGGCAGCACTTCTGCTGTTAGCCATCTGTTGAGTGGACACGACTGAGAATCAAATCAAATGCTGCCGCCCACGTGCTGTGATGGTATCGATATTCTCACCTCCCGATGCTTCATCTATCTCTCCAGAACTCTCGGTCAGTGGGAACATCACTCTGCATCACACTGACTAATGAACATTGATAGCCCTCGAGGAGGACAGTGGGTAATCCCGGGAGCATGTCGAGGAAACGGGGATCAATAAACGCTGCTTAATAACTGTCCATCTCTCCTATCGCTAACACTGATGACCATTTTGTCAACACAGCAGTCCCCATACAGCCTTTTTTCCTTCATTTTCACATTTAATTAAAAAAAAAAAAAAAAAAAAGCATTTATGTGGGTGAGAATGTGCATTTAAACTATGAGACTACTACTGAAAATGTGTCAGTATTTCTGTTTTTTTTTTTTTTTTCCCATAACAAATTATAGTAATTAAGTTTAGAGTCCAATTCTTAACTAGTTGCTTATTAGCATGCATATTACTATAGGATACTGGCTGTTTATTAGTACTTACTGTATAAAGCACAAATTAATACCTTGTTCTGCATGACCATATTCTACATCCCTTAATCCCACACAATACCTAAACTTAACTACTACCTTACAAACTATTAATAAGCAGTAATTGGGAGTTTGCTGAGGCAAAAGTCGTAGTTAGTAGTGACCCTAATCTAAAAATGTCCCAGTTTTGCTTAATGGACTCCATTCATTTGTGTCAAATCTCAAGACAATGGAAGGAAGCATGATTTCAGAATGATCCAAATCCATTTTCAATTGTAGTGCTTCTTTGTTTTTAAAATTGTAATATACTGTTTATTTCCAGTTTTTTTTTTTTTTTTTTTTTATTAAATCACAGATTTTTAGTGTGACCTCAGACTTTTCGACCCCAAAGTTTATGGACAAATGTATCGCCTTCAGCAAAGGTTCTTCTCGCCACATAGACTTAATTAAACTACTTTGTACCCTTCAGTGATGGAGAGCAAACTATAGCACTTGTGCACAACAAGAGACTCATTTTAAATATAGATTAGCTCACCTTCTCAATATTGACACCATTTATCTCTATTCTTTAACTCAAAAAGTTAAAACCGAAGGCAATCCAAGTAAGACCAACAAATTCACTTTACCTACAAACCTATGCTATTTTGTCCAATCTATACAGTAGCCTCTACAAAGACAAGGTAGAAATGAGTTTTATTGAGTAAAATAGAACAGGGCAGTAAGAATGAAATTGAGAGATCAGGGCAGTGAATTGCCTTGTAATTGCAAACAAACCAACAGTTGAAAGCACATGTCTGAGGCTGTATGTGTCTATGTGTGTGTGTGTGTGTGTGTGTGTTTCATGCAATCACAGTGATCTGACTGTCATGTAAACATACTTTTAGCTGTTCTGGTGCTGTGGAGCATGGGGCTAAAACACAAAACAAATAAAGCATTTAAATGTAGCAAATACAGAAACATCCAAATGTTTACTTAGCTATAAATGAATATAAGACATATAGCACTTTTATTGGTTTTATATAAAGCTAATTATTAATAGTATACTGACTAACCCCAAACCCTACCACTAGAATACAAAATTGGCATTTTATAAATTAAATTAATAAAAAAAAAACAAGCCATGGCAAATTAGCTTGTGATTAGTTAACTCTCTGAATAATAGTGTGCATGTACAGTAGGAATAGATTGAGAGGGGTGGTGCTATCGATTAGGGCAAATGAACAGAAGCACAAGTTAATTTTAGACACTTTGGCAATGTCCTTAACTGTCCCGAACTTGTATGAAGCTAATGATAAAGGTAACCACACTACACAAAACTACCCAGGCTGATCTGTTTCAACACCAATTTTAAAGGGGTCATATCATGAAAGATCTAATTTTCCTTCATCTTCAGGAATAAAATGTGAGTTCAGTGTGACATATTCAAACTTTCAGAACTCAAACCTCCCTCTGTGTGAACTACATTATCACCCAGCTCTAATCTGCTAAATGCGACTACAAGGCATGAAGATATTATAAACATTAACAACACAATTTTCTGTAAAGCTGCTTTGAAACAATGCGTGAAAAGAGCAATATATATAAAACTGACTTAACTCACCAGACCAAAACGACAAATTATGGCTGTATTCATTTCACTTTTGTGACATCATATGGTTGGCTAAATTAACATATGACCATCCATCAGCACATCACATCAACATTGCTTAGGGATTTAAAGAGAACCTACAATGTTTTTTAATTTTTTAAATTATTTTATTTTACTTTTTCTTTAGTTTGTAATACAGCCATTTGTTCATGTAAAGCAGTGGGTCCCAAACTGGGGATGCCCCTAGGGGGGCATGGAGTTCTAAAAAGGGGGGGGGGGGGGGGGGCTGCAAGGCTAAGGGATAGTGTACAGTCAGCAGATTGTTATGCAAAATAAACCTCTTCAGGGTGATACAAGACCCTACTGTGAAATTATCCATCTTATTATGCAGATACTTGCCATGCAAGTAAATAACAGAACGCAAAATATTAATTTGACATATTTTATTACCTCAAGATGTCTTGCAGTACCCGCTTGAGAGATCTGTTATCAGTTGTAGAGGTTGCTGTCATGAATAACAGACCACTAGATGGCGCAATTGAAGAATCGGGATTGAGTATTGCAGGGAGCCGTGTAAATATATAAATAAATGATGCATGGTTCTGCACTAAGCATGGACAAGGAAAGGACTGCCAGTGCCAGGCGATGAATCCACTTAAAACGTCACAACTACCAAAACACACTGTCTACTCCGGATGCGAGTGGCAACAATAGCAAATAGAACCCATTATAATCAGTGATGCTGTCTACACTGGAAGCGGCATGGATTGACATGACACATCAAATTCATGAAAGTAAACTGATGCCCCGTTCTGTTTCTGGTGTGCTCTGGTGTACGCTTGCACAACTTCTGATGCAAAGGACTGTGGAAAATGGATTTGTAATGTTCCCTTTGTTGCATCCAGTATAGACATGCATACCTCGGGTCTTTAGTGACCCGGGACGTCATTCACTACCCTCCTCCTCGTTCATTTTTTAAAGTTAGACATCAACCTTCTTGGTATTCCTCAATCAATTCATTATAAAGAATATAACCAGAAAAAAAATCATAAAATTATAAAAGAATGCCTATTTTTGTATTCTTTTTTTGTAAAAATTGTATAGGGTCGCAAACGACCCGAGGTGTGTGTGAGTGTACATATATTTTTTCTGCACAACAATAATTGAATCTTAGATGACAGAATAAGTGCAATTCACCTTTATTCCACAAGGTGGCAATGTCTGATACACAATGCTGAAGTGACGACTCATTTAGACAGAAAACGAAATAAGAGAAACATGAAATGGCTCAGCGATTTACTGCAGAGCGAGTACTAAACGCAATCAAATATGACTGTAACTGTTACTGGATGGATCTGGTGAAGCTGTTAGCGATCGAAATATTGATTTTGAAGATGTTGAAAATTATATAGTTCTGAGAATATGTTTGAGATCGCGAATGGGCTCATATTCATGACCTCAAACATAAAACTAGCATATTATTTGCTGAATTTACTGGGAAATGAGTTCTGACGAGGACAGTGATGATGGCATAAAACATCTGCTCAAACGGAGCCCTTTTAAGCTCCAAAAGGTAACAAAATACGATTTATTTTATTTTTCTGTAATTGTTACTCTAATATCAGAGGAGTTTTATATTATCACGACAGGTAGAGATCCTTCCGTGTTAGATATAGATCCGGGTCAATAAAGACCCGAATATGTAAGAATGATTGGCGAAACAGACATGCATTTAAGGGTTAAAGACAAGAAAATATGACGAGGCATATCTCGCCCTAGGTTTCACTAATGCAACAGTGTGTAATAAAGAGAGACAAAGGTTTGTTGCTTGTTGCGTGCCTCGAAATATTAGCTTCTGACAGTATGAAGCCAAACAAGTTAAGACACCACTTAGCGACTTTACGTCATGAACACAAAGAGAAGCCCATTGAAGTTGAGAAGTTGTAGTACTGTATTCATTACAATGTTTCAAATAAATCCTATAGGATTTTGCAAGCAAGGCCATGTCTGAGAGTGTCTGTATGTGGGTGAATGTAGGTGGGGGGCTTATATTTTTCTCTACATAAGGCAGAAAAAGTTTGGGAACCACTTTTTGCTAAATTACAAAAAGTTTCAGAAAGGGAATCTCAAATAGAAAACACTTGCTTCAAACGCCTCGTTTGTGTTCCTGCCATTATTTCTGTAATGTAGCTATGTCACCATGTAACACATTAGCATTATGCCTCTACTGGCCACTTTGGTTCATCCTCATACAAAATAGTTTTAAAGCCAGGAAGATTGTATCGCTATGTCAAAGAAACACTGTTTTTTCAATGTGCTGGAAAAACATCGTTACATAGAATTCCAAAGGCAGAGGAATTGAAGAATCAGGCAAAACCGACGCCATAGTTAACCTAGTTACAGTAGTGTTTATAGTGCGTCATAAAGCCTCCGGAGCTGAAACACACTGGTTATGGTAAGGGGCGGTACACACGCTCCAACACACGCTCTAAGCAGTAGACCAATCATAACAGACTGGGGCCAGCTAACCAATCAGCGGTGCGTTTCCCAAAGCGAACTATGGTCGCAAGTTCCGTCGTTACCAATAGAGTTCAATGGGACTTACGACCATGGTTCACCAACGATGCTTTCGGGAAACGCACCCCTGAGCAGGTTGGGCTTTTCGGAAGGTGAGTTTTAAAGAAACAGTCAAAGGGTCAGACAGAGGGTTGAAATCGGGTGCTGCAACAATGTAAATTATAAGAACAATGACTGGTTTCTCTCTCTTTTTTTTATCATTAAATCATGTAAACCTATTCTAGCAGACCCCCAGAACAAAATTATGAACCTGTAAATGAGCATAATAGGGGCACTTCAACACCTTAGTCCACCCTGTTACAGTAAGTAATGAAACATAATATTATTGTTAAACATCAGAACAATAAGATTATGTTATTCTGGGGTTTGTTTCTAGATTCGACTATTCCTATTCCTCAGACTTTGCATAACAAGAGGCTGTTATTGAAGAATGGAACAGTGCAAACTATTTTGGAGCCAAAAGCAAACCTGCAACCCAAAAGAATCTGTTCTTATTTAATATGCAAAGAGGCTACAGCTCTTAAAGGGACTAAAGCAGCAGCACTAAACAATTAAAAAAGTGAGGACGCAAAATCACCATGTAACTAAAATGAAAACTTCAAACATGGACATAAATGATTAATAGATGTCAGGAGAACAATGAAATTATAAAAATTATATATATTTAATGACCCCTTTACAAAGTTGTTGAGCTGTCTTTTGTATCTTCCACTGCTTTATTCCGTATTGCAGTGTGTTCTTTGTCAAATGTTGCCTCATCTTTTGTAAAAGATAAAGCAAAAGATAAAGGAGATTTTTTGAGAGTTATTTGTGAATTGCATTCCACAGTTAAGTGCAGCTTCAAAAGTCTTTTGTGAGTTGTTTTTTAAACAGAAAATGTCTATTATGCAATCATACAGAATAAGTTATTGATATCTTGCTTGCTTTTCAAACTGTGCGTTCTGTTGCATTTCCAAACAAACTACAAAGTGCTTGTACACAATTGACACCTGCACTGTTAATGACCATTTATCAGCTTCCACCATATTTCATCCTTATTACGGGCCAATCAGCATGGTGCATTTTGTCATTCTGCTAATTACAGACCAATCAGCTCAGTGTGTTTTGGTGAACCGCTCATTAGGAACCAATCAGCTCAGTGTGCTTAGCTGAACTGCCCACAGATTCTTCCACTTGTTGCCCTGGTTTGACCTATCGGTCCTTTCCATCAGCTCCCAAATGAACATGAAGGGATCAAAGGCGGAACTGTGTGAGGCATATCCAATGTGGCCCAACCTAATTATGACTGATGCCATGCCAAGCCAGCTGACTTTAGCCTTTGACTATAACGAGCATGGTGACAGCTGGCACCACACCATACGTGATACATACACCGGTCATGTTACACCAGAGGTGATGCAGCTTTTGTCTGAGTTTATATGCATGTCAATGAGTTTGCTAGAAAGGATGCATGCAGGTTTCATTAAAACTTGAAGAGATATTGCTTATGCCACACTGCAGGTGAATACAGGGATTTATTTACTGTGAGAATTCATGGGCACCACATCATTGCAGTTGATCTGTACACACACACACACACAGGGCCCGAACTTAAAACTTGCCAAACACCAAATACAAGTAAAAATAGATTTAGTGAGTAAACAGAACAGAGTTGCTCTCTAGGTGGTCGGTAACTTTATTAGAAACTGCAGCATTACATGGTTTAAAAAAAACCTGCAAGAATTATCATTTTAGCCTTGCTTATGTAAGTGACAGCTTGCTATCTGTCAATCTGTCACGTCTTGCTTATCTTCTAACAGCTTACATCTCAATGGAAGATTCAGCATCATAGAATATGACGTTCATGTTGCAGCACATATTCCTTGCAATAAGCTATAAAAACAAAATCTGAGGGTCAAAATCACAATGTCTTTATAGTTTTACAGAGAGACAGAGACTGGCTTAGGTTGTATATGATGCTACAAGTGACACATTATAGACTAATAATCAGTTTGACCAGTATTTAGTTAATATTCATAATTTTTCACGTAGTTAATTGTTGGATCTTTTTTTACTGATATGTTATGCCATCTGGCAAGTTTTTAAAAATAACTCTCAATAAATTCCAGTATAATGCCACTGTGCTATCAACGGAAAATAATACCTGTAAAGTAACTAAATATTGTTTTTACTTAATATTATATATAGTATAATCTGTATTTGTAATAATAAGGTTAGTAATAAGGTTAAGTCATGAATAAAATGGTTAGTGAGTTAGTGAATGATTTAATTATTATTGTGTAACAATTGTCAAAAGGATAAAATATATGTGACCCGTGCTGTCAAAATGAGTCAGAATGTGCACAGGCTAATTTTGAGCTACAGGCAAAACAGTCAGTTTTGGGAGTTCATTAAGCCCTCGTCTAGCGATCCCAATGCTCCAAATAGCAATTAAACATCTAAAATTATCTTTATTTGTATGTTTTCTGAGAGGAGTACATTTCCTTTGACCATGAAAAATGCATTTTTTCTCTGCTCGCTTCTCGACGACTGGCGCTTCCTCTCAGCACAAGTTTGATATCGTTGTAAAGCGCAGCATTCCAACTTTGTGAATAATTCATAGCGAATTCTCGATAACATGAGCCTGAACCAATGAAATGTAATTTTCAAACTCATGCTGATGTAAAAAAAAAAAAAACAATTACTGGAGCTGACTGACAGAACCGAAGTGCACGCACAAAGACGCCTCAGACAGCGCATGATCCTAAATATACACACAGAATTACAGCACATCAAAAAATCTGTCTTGGCAAGTATTCACGCAAACATTATCTGTTATGTCTTAAGTGAACATTTGGTTAATTGTTGGGGAAAAACATCTGATGTGTAACATTATATTAGATCCATGTGATACAGTAGGTCTTAATATATAGGCTGTCTGTTTCATTAAAGGTGCCATCGAACGTTTTTTTTACAAGATGTAATATAAGTCTAAGGTGTCCCCTGAATGTGTCTGTGAAGTTTCAGCTCAAAATACCCCATAGATTTTTTTTTAATAATTTTTTTAACTGCCCATTTTGGGGCATCATTAACTATGCACCGATTCATGCTGCTGGCCCTTTAATTGCTCGCGCTCTCTCGACTCTATCGTTGCATAAACAAAGTTCACACAGCTAATATAACCCTCAAAATGGATCTTTACAAAGTGTTCGTCATGGAGCATGTCTAATCGCGTAAGTATGGTATTTATTTGGATGTTTACATTTGATTCTGAATGAGTTTGATAGTGCTCCGTGGCTAAAGCTAACATTACACACTGTTGGAGAGATTTATAAAGAATGAAGTTGTGTTTATGCATTATACAGACTGCAAGTGTTTAAAAATGAAAATAGCGACGGCTCTTGTCACCGTGAATACAGTAAGAAACGATGGTAACTTTAACCACATTTAACAGTACATTAGCAACATCACTAAATCTCACTAAATCACTAAATATCACTAAAAATATCATGATATCATGGATCATGACAGTTATTATCGCTCCATCTGCCATTTTTCTCTATTGTTCTTGCTTGCTTACCTAGTCTGATGATTCAGCTGTGCACAGATCCAGACGTTAATACTGGCTGCCCTTGTGTAATGCCTTTCATAATGTTGGGAACATGGGCTGGAATATGCAAATATTGGGGGCGTACACCCCGACTGTTACGTGAGATTCGCCTGTTCTTCGGAGGTCTTTTAAACAAATGAGATTTATATAAGAAGGAGGAAACAATGGTGTTTGAGACTCACTGTATGTCATTTCCATGTACTGAACTCTTGTTATTCAACTATGCCGAGGTAAATTCAATTTTCAATTCGATGGCACCTTTAATGTTAATCAAACAATTGTGGAATCATGGAAAAAACGTTTAATATGCATATATTTTTCCTATAGATATGGGTTTTGACTTGGTTTGTGCCAAATTTGGTGTTATTACCAGGGATTTTAAGGTAAGGTTACTAGGTGATTTTGTTTTGGAACCTTCAGAAAATAAAATTTTAACTCGAGTTTTCTCAATATTGACTTTGCTGATTCTATCGACTTCAAACAAGTGTAGCTCAGTCATTTTTTTCCAACAAATCATACAAATCATACATCATTTTGAAGGTTTTTTAATGCGAGAATAACGACTCATTTTGAAAATTTGCTCATTTTGCCAGCATGGTTCACATATATTTTGTAAAATAAGAATAATGCCAAATGCAGTTTAATGGCCACCAAACAAAATTTATCACTAGTAGATTTTCTCTTTTAACCAGCCATTGCAAAAAGTTGATTTTGGACCCTGAACACACACACGTTCAAGCCAAAGGCACATGTTGGCTCTACCAGTGGGTTAACTTGAGATTCAGATATTCTCCAAGTCTCTCCCAGACAGAAAGGCTACAGTAAACAGAACAAAACGTATTTCAATTCACACATCAATTTATATCCCCACCCAGGCACAGACCATGAGACCCTGCATTGTTGATCTGTATTCTAGTGGTTGCGGCACATGGACTCGATGAGAGTCTGAACCCTGTTCATTTGTATTCACGTGACTGTAGCTCCGTAGCACTAACAAGACGTCTCTGCTTGCGAGCAAGGTGGTGACTTTCTTAAGCTCCCTGTTGAGATAAAATCTCTCCAGACAATCTCAGGCCTTTCCTATTCCGCCTGTCGGTATGCCGCATGGAAGTCGTAAAAATGCCAGATTCTTTTATTGTGGCGCTGGTAATTGTCCTGGCAGTTTAATCGTGCCTTTTCAAAAGACGGCGGAATGATGGGCCGTTAACATAATGAGCGGCTCTGTCACCTCCTCCTGTGCTTCAGTCCTCTCTGCACGCTCCACGGTTGTGTGTGTGTTCTTTCCTTTATCTAAATCCAAAAAAGGTCTCCATTTCTTCTCTTTTCTTCTCTGCTCTCTCCAGATGATAGGGGCGGATCGGATCCTGTGCAACATGCCGACTGAATGGATGACTGACTCTAAATGAGCTCACACCAAGGGTGCATATTTCAGATCTGACCTGACACATGCACACACATATAGGCCTATATATATTGTCAGGTGTGCTAGATATGACACCAGACTGGGATCGGGCGGTATGACGGCAGAAATGTGTCAACCGACAAATTCCGGTATACGCCGCAGTACATGTATCCATGCACAGGGGCACGAGGAGGGAGAGCATGTTCATTTTCTCTTATGTCGCCTCTTTGTCTTATATTTGAACCTGTAGCATACCTGTATTGTTTTATGAGGTTTAAAAATGCACTTCAAGGAGTAAGCGAAGTTTCCACATTGGCATGGAGAATTGTTAGATTGTGTTAGAGGATCATAACCTGAGTAAAACCTAGCACGCATTATTGACGAATACGATTTTGAGTCTGTTAGGAAAAATTGATCTGCTCAGCAAGACAACACTACTGCCAATAAATGACATAATTGAAAAGCTAGAATTAAATAGCTAGAATGAAAAACTGTACAGCAGTATCCTTAGATCTCACACGAATCTAAGAATAACTTAAATGTCAGCGAATGTTAAGATTTTATAGTTCCTCCCAGAAGGTGAGAGTTTACAGCTCAAGCCTCCTTTCTATTATTTCTACCAACACACTCTCATGGCAGTTCATAACTATTTTAGGTTTGTGGGGAATTGATATGTATTCATATGATCCCATTCGTACATTTTTGTACAGTCTGCTTACACCCCAGTTAGAATTGTTTCGAGTGGACCTTCATGGTTGTTGTTTTTCTTCTTCTAAAAATTGTATGTTTTCAAAAAAATTATGAACTTACAAAATCACCAAGTCATAAACTATTTACATTTTCTCATGAGATTAGGTTAATTTCGACACATTGATAAAATCAACAACATAAAAATACTGTAGGCATGAAGCACTGTTGAAAGTTTAATTAAAAAGAAACAATTAAGTCTAATCTTGTGATCCTGTGATAACAAGATTCAATATTGTGACAGTTGTATCATTCCAGACGGATCTAGATGTGTGAAAAGCATCAACATTTTTATTCATAATATATGATATTACATATATTTCAGGATGTGGTGCATGCCTGAGAACAATAACTTTTGATCTGAAATAAATTGTTTCAGAAATATAGCTTTTGGGAAAAAAGTGGTCTTGTGGCACAACTTCCCCCTGGTGCGGGGTAAGTTGTGCCTTTGGGGAGAATACGTTGGGGTAAATTGTGCCAGTCATTCCTGAAGTAAAACAGAACATTTTAATGTTTTGAACTGTAATGCTATATGAAAGCAAGACAAATTCAATACAAAATTACTCATTTAAGGTTTATTTAGATATCGTCACCCTATTAAACTGTTGGAATAAGTCATATTTTGTAGTTTTTGGGAAAACACAAAAACTTAAATACACAATATATGATATTTGTGAATCATTTCAGGCAAAAAGGCCTTGGCAATAGATGCAATAGATAGATATAAGTATACACCGCGTTCCAAATTATTATGCAAGTGACATATCAGTAAGATTTCAGTACAATAAACATTCAGATTTTAGTTTTTCTAAGAAAATGTTTGTTTGTTTATCCATGTCTTTTTAGATAACTGGTATCAATCTCAGACAAAATAATTTGCCAGGTTTATGGAAACCCTACTTAAAGATGTTGTTCCACATTATTAAGCAAGTCACAGTTCTCATGCAATATGGGGAGGAAGAAAGATCTTTCTGAAGATGAAAATACCTGTTTTCAGCTCAACACTGGCTTTTTTTATAGCTGTCCTTTTAATACAATTAATTTTTTTGACAGGAACTTTCATTAATAAGCCTTTATCTGAGTTCTGCTGTACTCTAAATTACTCACAAATCTTATGATAATTTGATAATCTCCATTCAGTTTCACACAATATTAGTTGTTTTCATGCCTTTTGCACAACATTGCACCATTTCATGCTTTTCATCTTCAGAAAGTGTTTTATAAGTGCGTGGCATGATGGGTTTTGGTCTAAAATCAAGAATGTCACATAGTTTAACTGCTAAAATGTAAGAGTACAATGTACAATTAAAATGAATATGTTGAAAATAATCATAAGTGGGGGTCACTGGCACAACTTAACCCAGGCCCTTTGGCACAAATCACCCCAGACCCACAAGTTTGAAAAGCTAGCATGATCCAGCAGTTAAGAGGTAACATCATGCTAACTGTATAGACTCATTGTGTAGCCTGCTAAAGCACGAAAACATGTGTAAAATGTTTTCAAACTTGTCTATAATTATTCAAAAAACCTTGATTAGAAATCATAGAAATTTTACTTTGAAGGGAACTAAACAGTTTTTTGAGCTAAAATGTGCTTTCCTCTCATGCCATGTGTCTCTCTTCTTTCGAGGATGAGTATAATGGATGGCTTTTCAAAATGATGTGGTCACATGACCAATTTCTTCTATGGTTTTCCAGAAACAATGGGTGGAACTACTTCCCCCCTGGCACAAATCACCCCACTCTCCCCTACAGGGAAATGACATACAGTGAGTCTCAAACTCCATTGTTTCATCCTTCTTACATAAATCTCATTTGTTTAAAAGACCTCCGAAGAACAGTCGAATCTCAACATAACACCGACAGTTACGTAACAGTCGGGATCATTAATATGTACGCCACCAATATTTGCATATGCCAGCCCATGTTCAAGGCATTACACAAGGGCAGGACGTCTGGATGTGCACAGCTGAATCATCAGACTAGGTAAGCAAGCAAGGACAACAGCGAAAAATGGCAGATGGAGCAATAATAACTGACATGATCCATGATATCATGATATTTTTAGTGATATTTGTAAATTGTCTTTCTAAATGTTTCATTAGCATGTTGCTAATGTACTGTTACATGTGGTTAAAGTTACCATCATTTATTACTGTATTCATGGAGACAAGACTGTCGTTATTTTCATTTTTTAAACACTTGCAGTCTGTATAATGCATAAACACAACTTCATTCTTTATAAATCTCTCCAACAGTGTGTAATGTTAGCTTTAGCCACGGAGCACTATCAAACTCATTCAGAATCAAATGTAAACATCCAAATAAATACCATACTTACGCGATTAGACATGTTGCATGACGAACACTTTGTAAAGATCCATTTTGAGGGTTATATTAGCTGTGTGAACTTTGTTTATGCACTGTTTAAGGCAAGCGCGAGCTCCGTGGGTGGGGAGCGTGAGCATTTAAAGGGGCCGCAGCCTGAATCGGCTCATATTTAATGATGCCCCAAAATAGGCAGTTAAAAAAATAAAATCTATGGGGTATTTTGAGCTGAAACTTCACAGACACATTCAGGGGACACCTTAGACTTATATTACATCTTTTAAAAAGATGTTCTACGGCACCTTTAATGAAACCTGAGAGATTTCTGTCCCTCCATTGAAAGTCCATGTGACCAAAGCTTTGACACTTCAAAAAGTAATGTAAACACAATCCATATGAATCCAGTGCTTTAATGTCTTCTGAAGAGACACATTCAATTTATATGATTTGATTTAGGCTTTTTAGGCCAGAACCAATGAGGTTTGTTCTTGAAGGTCAAGCAAGCATGGTTGAACTACCATGAATAAAAAACCTTGAATACTCTCTAACACTTGACGGGTGCTCCATTAAATCTTCGTCCTCAGTTAGGAACTTGGGTGTGCTCTTCGATACCAATCTTTCATTTGAAAGTCATGTTTCTAGTATCTGTAAAACCGCCTTCTTCCATCTAAAAAATATATCTAAATTACGACATATGCTCTCAATGACAAATGCGGAACAGTTGATTCATGCATTCATGACCTCAAGACTAGATTACTGTAACGCTCTACTGGGTGGTTGTTCTGCTCGGCTTTTAAACAGACTACAGTTGGTCCAAAATGCGGCAGCTAGAGTTCTTACTAGAACCAGAAAGTATGACCATATTAGCCCAGTTCTGTCAACATTACATTGGCTCCCTATTAAACATCGTATAGATTTTAAAATCTTGCTACTTACTTATAAAGCACTAAATGGTTTAGCTCCCCAGTACCTAAGTGAGCTCTTAATGCATTATAGTCCTTCACGTTTATTGCGATCTCAGAATTCAGGCCAGTTGATAATACCCAGAATATCAAAATCAACTGAAGGCGGCAGATCCTTTTCCTATTTAGCACCTAAACTCTGGAACAATCTTCCTAGCATTGTTCGGGAAGCAGACACACTCTGTCAGTTTAAATCTAGACTAAAAACACATCTCTTTGCTCTTGCATACACATAACACATTATCAATACATTAACATTTTTCAAATCCGTTAAAGGATTGTTACGCTGCAATAATTAGGTCGGCCGGAACCGAGAACATTTCCTATAACACTAGATATACCTGTACATCAGAATAAGAATGGCATCTACGCTAATATCTGTCTCTCTGCTTATCCCGAGGTTTTCCAGGTGCTGGATCCAGGCCGTATCCAGATCAGATGGAGAACCTGTGTCTGGACCTGACTACAACGCAGCCCAGGAGACAATGGGCCTACAGATCCAGTTCTGGCTGCATAGATTTTTAAATCCCCGTATCCGCTTACAAATATATATATATAATCTATTTTTAATCTCTATAATAAAAATGTATAATTCAGATTTTGATCTCCATATCCATTTACATATATTATATATATCTTCCAAGGGGTTTTTTCCCTCCTAGGACTTTTTTCCCACGCTGGGTTTTCTCCTAGGGGGTTTTTTCCACCCCTGGGAGTCAGCCGACATTGGCTTAATGTAGCACCATCTTGTATATGTTACATATTACCACGCTTGTTTGTACAGCTTATTTTTAACCACTTCCCTTTTTTTCTGTGCGTCTAATATGTAAAGCTGCTTTGAAACAATTACCAATTGTAAAAGCGCTATATAAATAAATTTGACTTGACTTGACTTGACTACCGTTTACCATATTCGATGTGCTCTATGTATGTGTTGAGCAGCTGTTTATTGCTGAATAAAAGCTAAATTAAATCTGTTCATCACATACAGCGATCATGTCTCTTCAGAAAACTTGGATTAAACCACTAGATTCATATGGATTACTTTAACAAAGCCTTTGAGAACTTTTGAAAATGTGAAAGTTTTGGGTGAACAGACTTTCAATCTGTGGCAGAAATCTTTTAAGTTGTGTTTCGAACATGAACGAAAGGCTCATTGGTTTGTAACGCCATCAGGGTGAAAACTTTTGTCAAGCAACATTGTAGCTTTGTGCAAGGTGTGTGTGAACCTTGTGAACCTTGTACGTGTGTCCTGCTATCTGTTTTACAAGGTTTTTGAGTCTTTAATGTTTAAATCATACAGAGCCCCTAATGGGACATGGTGATGAAAAAAATACAAGATGGAAAGAAAAATTATATGTCAATTCTTTTTTTCCCTGAGAAACTCTGTGTTTGTTCTCGTTCCTCCAAGAAACCTTGCATTAGCTCACAAAACTTTTGTGTTCTTTGTGAGCGAAGGCAAATTTTCTTGGGGGAGCGCAAAACATTTTGCGAGCAAACGCAAAGTTTCTTTGGGGGAACGCAAACATTTTGCGAGTGAAAGGAAAAGCATTGACAAATAATTTTTCCTCCTCGTATTTTCTTCCTTCACCATATCCCTTTAAGGGCACTGTAAAATCAGGCTTTTTTAAGAATAATATCTTAATATCTATTTTTTGTTTCTATTTTTTATATATTAATAATATAAACAAAAAGTATAATTTAAAAAAAGGAAATAAAGTCAATTACTTACATCCAGTAAAAAAAATAAATAAATAAATAATAATCAAATGAAATGCACCCTTAATTCAATACAGACTAGCCAGAAATCTTTACCACATTTATTCAATATTTAAAGGGTTAGTTCACCCAAAAATTAATATTCTGTCATTAATTACTCACCCTCATGTTGTTCTATACCCATAAGACCTTCATTCATTTTCACAACACAAATTCAGATATTTTTGATAAAATCCGACAGCTCAGTGAGGCCTTCATTGCCAGCAAGATAATTAACACTTAATTAATGCCCAGAAAGTGACTAGATATATTTAAAACAGTTCATGTGACTACTTGTTTCAAATCAGTGGTTCAGAGTGTGTATCAAACTGCCAAAGTCACGCCCCCCAGTGGTGAACCATTGAAATTTCGAAACACTTATGATATAACGAAGCCTCGTTTACTGAAATCACATGACTTTGGCGCTCTGAACCACTGATTCAAAACAAATGAGTCGAAGCTTCATGAAGCAGTGTTTTGAAGCGCATAAAAAGTATTCTCGTCTCTTCATAACATTAAGGTTGAATCACTGTAATCACATGAACTGTTTTAAATATGTCTTTAGTACTTTTCTAGGCATCTGAAAGTGTTAATTATCTTGCTGGCAATAGAGGCCTCACTGAGCCATCGGATTTTATCAAAAATATCTTAATTTGTGTTCTGAAGATGAACGAAGGTTTTACGGGTGTGGAACGACATGAGGTTGAGTAATTAATGACAGCAATTTCTTTTTTCGGGAACTAACCCTTTAAGCATTTTGTTGTCGCATTTCTAGCAATAATTGTTATTCTGCTATCAGTACATACTATATGATTACTCATGCCATGATATAAGATTTTGGTCATAGCTTCCATCTTTACACCAAGTTCTGTACGATGAGTGCTTTATTGAAACATAACAGCCCTGTCTGCACATCACACATTAATGCTCATCTATCTTGCCTACTTATCCTCTGCTGAATCAAGTCAATCCCAGTCAATATTCACTCTAAGGGACAGCTAATTAAAAAGTCACCCCAAAAAATCATGCTGAAAGAATAGACTAAGAGATGTGCAGAGGATAATTAGCAGGGTGAAAACAGACAACCTGGACAGGCCAGAAGGGGAGGGGAGGGGCCATTCACATTAATGCTGGTGAGAAACAGCAGCCATGCCAGAATAAATTCATATCCCAGCAAGGTGCAATGAACAGCACCGCATAATGTAATCTGCCACAATTCAAGGTTACTAAATGTGCGGCTAACAAATTTATTCAATCCCCTAAGAGCTTAAAGGGCTAAATGAGCATTAGTCTAGGAAAGGTGGAATTAATTTGCCTTACATGCATGAATTTCGCACTATTGTTAACTGTGGGAAATTACGTAATGATCACTTGTATTAGCACTTTGAGAAAGGGTAATTCGGATTTGCACAAAGGCTCATAACAAGAATGAAAACTTTGAAAAATGTAATGTAATGTGAAATTATAGGATAATCATTCAACTTAATCATAACTTAAATATTTTATTTCCACATGTGAAATGTTTATATTGCATTTAAGACTTGGTAGCCAAGTTTCTTTAAATGATTACACTGCAAGAAAACAGTTGACAAAGCCCATTAAAGTTTCTCCTTGGACTGGCACTGTGATGGCTGTCAAAGTGAAGTGTGACACCGAAGGACACAAACCAATCATCGCTCACATTGCTTGTATCTCCTCTGTAGGAGAGGACGCTTCATAGTTTGACCCCAAATATTTGCTGTTAGCACTGTATTGCACTTATGAATGAGGCAAAATGAACACATGCTGACTTCTGAGTGCTAAGAATAAAATGTCCCCTCAAGGAAAGTAAAACCTGAACAGCTTAATAAACATACTGAAATATGGTCACACTTTATTTTACAGTACATGCACTTACAGTGTACTTACCTGAGAAAGTACTGGGTAATATAAGGTAACTATATGGGTTAAGGTTAGATCTAGAGGTAGATTCAAGGTTATTATCTAGTTATTACACAGTTATTATAATTACTATAATTACAGGACTGTAAAATAAAGTGCTACCGAAAATGTCTTAATGAAATTGTAAAAATGGTTTGTGTGTGGGTTACTATTGGGTAAGGAGACAGAAAATAGCATTAGATAGAAGTCAACAGAAATTCCCAAAAACAAACGTGCGAAAATCAGTCCAAAAGTGTCACTGTCCATCAATGACTGTATAAAATGTGCCTCTGGCTGTCTAGTTGCATGGTGGCTATATGTCTTTCGTCCTCTGCATGTGAACCTCAGTGGAAAATGTGTGTGTGTGTGTGTGTGTGAGAAAGAGAGAGAGTATGTATTACACTGATGGTACGCTCTTAAATATCTGCAAGATTAGCGCTTAACTGACAGTTTGGCCTGTTTTTATTAATCCTATACCACTTGTGGCTTTTGGTTTTTCCTCACAATCCTATAATGTACTGTACCTGTTGTGGCCTATTACTTTTCTGTGACCCTGGACCACAAAACCTGTCATAAGTCACAAGGGTTTATTCAATGGCCAACAACACATTGTATAGGTCAAAATTATCGATTTTTCTTTTATGCCAAAAATCATTAGGATATTAAATAAAGATTATGTTCCATGAAGATATGTTGTAAATTTCGTAGCATTAATATATCAAAAAATTATTTTTGTGAGTGGATATGCATTGCAAAGGACTTCATTTGGACAACTTTAAAGGCGATTTTCTCAATAATTTGATTTTTTTGCACCCTCAGATTCCAGATTTTCAAATAGTTGTATCTCTGCCAAATATTGTCCTATCCTAACAAACCATACATTTCAGATGATACATGGATCTCAATTTCCAAAAATTGACCCTTATGAATGGTTTTGCCTCAAATATATTTGAGGTTAAACCAGTGGCAATCCTGGTTTAATTGGTGCCCTATAGGCCAGATAACACCTTCAATCAGCTTAGTAGTTCATTATAACACATTTTTGGTTGATACAGTTTTCATACCAAGCAAGGAGACCCAGGTTCAAATCCAGGCTAAATATTTAATCACTTTTAGACCAAGCAAAATTGCAGCTGAACTTGACAGATAATGCATCTCCATTGTATGTAAAAGAGAGCTTTGACATTTTGATAACTGCTTATGTGTTCCACCGAAAAATTGCATATGTCTTTTGTAGCAAAATGGGTATGATGACAGAATATTCTGTTTAAATTAAATTATCTGCATGATTTTATATAACCATCAAATATTTCATTCTTATTTGGGGGGTGGGGGTGGAGTTGCATTCAAAATTCCCTCAAAAATATGGCGCATGTTTGAAAAACATGACGCTTCTGATGACGATAATGTCTTGTAAGAGCCTAGGATGAGTTTTTTGTACCCCCCACACACCACCCATTCACTTTCTCTGTTCTTTGTTCCTGTTTAAGTTTAAAAACATTGTGACATTCACATTTATCTAATAAATGTAACCCATTTATGTTCCATATTCAGTATGGGAATTTTAAATCTAAAAGCACTAAATGAAGCATGACTCAAGCAGTAATGCCTCAGCAAGGCTATTAAACATTACACTATCTAAGAGGGTAAAATAGAGCTGTCATCATCAATCTGAGTTTTTTTATTCTTCATGCTCCAGCATGCCAAGAAAGCTTCCCTTAAAACGTCTGCTTTCAGCCTGTTGCCCAATGCACAAGCGCTTCTCTTGAGACTGTTTGACAAAACTAAGTCTCAGCGGAATACACAAATGAAACGACAAGACGACAGGAGCCAGCGGCATGGGTTCTAGTTAGGAGGTATCCTTCGCAAACGTTTTGACAAGAGCTCATGACTCCACAGTCTGCTGGCTCTTCACAATTCTAACATTTGCATAGCTGCAGTAGGATGCGTCCTGCGCTCTACCTGCGGACCGCGCGAGATGCCACGATGACGCGCACAGCTTGACGGACAGGGTGTCAGGCTGCTGCTTTAATGATGGGGGTAATGTGCCGTGAACGAGCGCATTAAATGCAAGCGACAGGTAATTTCAACACACAAACATAATCACATTAGCAGGTCGTCCGATCCGTCTCATTTGTTGTGCCAAACATGATAATGACACTTATATGCGCACTGACAATATTGTAAATCAAAGCAGAAAAAGATCTGAATGTCTCAACAGCTTAAACACCGCAACTTTCCGATAGAATAACATATAAGGATATTACAATCGCGAAAGAAACAAGTTAAAGTTAAAATGCAGCGACACGGTAAAGATGATTCGTGCGTCTGCAGGCAAAGGATTCATCATTCCCTTCACATCCGCAACAGCTGCAACTGAGCTCATCCTCCGTTCCCCCCAAATCAGCAGAATTAATCGGAGGAAAACTCACCAAAAATTGCCAGCTGGAACAAGTAGAGCCCGATGAGGTCCATCCTGCTTAGAGCCAACAATCTCGAGGCAGTAAAAGACTTTCGCGACTGCCCGTGTCCACTGGCACCAAAGTTGTCCAGAAAACGTCGTACTGCGTTCAGTGCTGCTTTCCTCCAAAAATGCGAGGCGCAATCCAAATCATTTCACAGGTACAGAGCACGTCGAGAATCATCTTTTTATTCCCCAGCAAATCTGGCGCCAGATGAGGGAAACAGTTGCGCAAAATCAGTGACACAAAACGGCACTATTTCATTAACAAGTTTGGATGCTGTGTTATTAACCTCATTAGCACTCAAGACACTAATTAAAGAGCGGTGTTGGTCTTCGGGAGTAAATTCGGCTGTTTTTCGTGTGGTGCTGCGTCTCTGTCTAACTCCTGAGCGCAAGAGAACTGCACTGACACCAAAGACGCGTAAGAGCACTGCGCTCTGCCCTCCAACTCTACTGACAGCACAGAGGAGCGAATGTGAGGAAACCGAATGCAATTAAATGGCATAGTCTTCGGATAACTCTTAAACACTAACGCGTGTTTGTAGATTTTTAGCGAATTTTAGAATTCCATCACGTTCCTTTATTACAAGATTAAAGTTTTCAAATACAGAGAAATTGAAATTAAATATTAGAAAAATACATTTCCTAGATTAGTGTATTCTGTGGTTTGCTAGAAGGTCACTCACATACATGGCGAGAGAAAATGTCATTTTAAAGCTGTCAAAATAAATTCTACACTGATTCTTGAGCCATGGGACGAAACAACTTCACCTGAATTTAATTTTTTTAAAATAGCATGAATCACATAATGACTATAAAATTCTAAACACACACACACACACAAATCTTATTAAAAAAATCACTAGTCCTCAAAACTTTGTGTATTCATATGTATACTGTATATATTAAACTGAGAAAAAAAAACATAAGTAAAAATGAAATGGATCTTTTAAAGAAACATTACTGTGCTGACAAATGTAAAGGGTTCATTTAAAAAAAAATCCTGAATATCATCTTTCTATACTTCCATACCATCCATAAATCGTTATTACTTTATATATATACAAATCAGGCATAACATTATAAGCACTGACAGGTGAAGTGAATAACACTGATTATCTCTTCATCACAGCATCTGTTAGTGGGTGGGATATATCAGGCAGCAAATGAACATTTTGTCCTCAAAGTTGATGTGTTAGAAGCAGGAAAAGTGGGCATGTGTAAGGATTTGAGCGAGTTTGACAAGGGCCAAATTGTGATGGCTAGATGACTGGGTCAGAGCATCTCCAAAACTGCAGCTCTTGTGGGGTGTTCCTGGTCTGCAGTGGTCAGTATCTATCAAAAGTGATCCAAGGAAGGAACAGTGGTGAACCGGCGACAGGGTCAAGGCTCATTGATGGACGTGGGGAACGAAGACTGGCCCGTGTGGTCCGATCCAACAGACGAGCTGCTGTAGCTCAAATCGCTCAAGAAGTTAATGTTGGTTCTGATAGAAAGGTGTCAGAATACACAGTGCATCGCAGTTTGTTGCGTATGGAGCTGCATAGCTGCAGACCAGTCAGGGTGCCCATGCTGACCCCTGTCCACCGCTGAAAGCACCAACAGTGGACACGTGAGCATCAGAACTGGACCACGGAGCAGTGGAAGAAGGTGGTCTGGTCTGATGAATCATGTTTTCTTTTACATCACTTGATGGCCAGGTGCGTGATGGGAAGAAGGCAAGCCGATGAAGGCAGTGTGATGCTTTGGGCAATGTTCCAAACCTTGGGTCCTGCCATCCATGTGGATGTTACTTTGACACATACCGCCTACCTAAGCATTGTTGCAGACCATGTACACCCTTTCATGGAAACGGTATTCCCTGGTGGCTGTGGCCTCTTTCAGCAGGATAATGCGCCCTGCTGCCACAAAGCAAAAATGGTTCAGGAATGGTTTGAGGAGCACATCAGTTTGAGGTGTTGACTTGGCCTCCAAATTCCCCAGATCGCAATCCAATCGAGCATCTGTGGGATGTGCTGAACAAACAAGTCCGATCCATGGAGGCCCCACACCTCGCAACTTACAGGACTTAAAGGATCTTCTGCTAACATCTTGGTGTCAGATACCACAGCACACCTTCAGGGGTCTAGTGCAGTCCATGCCTCGACGGGTCAGGGCTGTTTTGGCAGCAAAACGGGGACCAACACAATATTAGGAAGGTGGTCATAATGTTACGCCTGATCGGTATATATTGGTAATTGCTTATATTTTTTTGTCACAAATACGTTAACTCTGTCACATAAATTATATCGAAATTGTTTTATATTCTGGTCATACTTTCTCGCAGAACAAACACAGACAAAAAAACTACTGTGACAAATACTGTGAAAAATAAATAAGTAAACATAGAAGGCACATACATACAAAGACAAATCATTGGCCAGTGTTTTCAGGTTTTGAGTCGGTCCTCTTAACAAAATGTGTGATGCGCAAAAGTTAGTATATCAGCAACCACTGAAGCAGCAGGAGATGCTTTCAAATATAGGTAAAAACCTCTAAACATGTCGAACAGATTAAACCAGAACTAAACTTTTATTTTTGAAGTTGTGCAGGCGTTTTTCTAAGAATCAGTAAATATTTATTTATTTAGTTTGTGTTCCATGGCACTGCAACAATTTCATCTCAAACAGAGAGAAATATTCATTCAAGCTGGGAAGCAGAGCTCTCAGCCTCAGTGTAAATAAGAAATGAGTGACATTTCCATTAGGTTTGGCAAAAGTTGAAAATGTGTGTATGATTGCTTGAGCTGTGTTCGATTTCACTGTATGTTTCTTCTTTTCATCACTTTCATCACTGAAGTGTGGATGTAATAATTATGACATAATACCTGCTGCAGGTATTGTGAGTGACAAGGAAGAGAGAGCGAACAAGTGAGAAAAAGAGAATGATAGATTGCTATAGAGAGAGTGAGAGAGAGTTTGGCCGGCAAAATGTTTGCCAGCAGGGGTTTGGCACAGCATCCTCTCTCACATGCTGGAAAACTGTGGAAACAGGCATACTAACGGCCCATCTGTTGAGAGAGAGAGAGAGACAGAGACATAACAGAAAGTCCTTTTGCACAGTGCTGACAGGTGATGACTCTACAGCACGTCCTCTTTAGTTTCATCCTGGTTCTGCACTCAGAACTTTAAAAAATAGATTAAATGTAAGTGTAACTTTTATGCAATTAATAAACGTAAAATGTAAGTGTAAATTATGGCATGTTGTGGGTTTGAAAGCTGGTAGATTGTTACACTTTTTACTGTAGTGATATTATTAAGTCTATGTCTGAAGGTCAGTTTCTGTATACCTTGAACTGTTGCTATTGTACTCTTTCACCATTATTACCCAGGACAAAAGATATATAAAAGGTCACACTTTATATTAGGTGTCTTTAACTATGACTTAAAAGAAAAATATTTGCTAGGTAGCCTACAATGTACTTACAGTATTCATGTCGTACTGCAAAATACTTTTGCTGCTATTGAGGTGGGATACGGGTAAGGATAAGGACTCGTATGGTGGTATGGGTCAACAGTGAAATTATAAATGTAATTACACAAATTAATTACAGCTGTAATTACATGCAGGTATTTTTTTTTAAATATAAGTACAATGTCAAAACATAAGTACATTATATGTAAATGATTATTAATTTACATGTTGGTACATAGTAGTTAAAGGTGCCCTAGAATTAAAAATTGAATTTATCTTGGCATAGTTGAATAACAAGAGTTCAGTACATGGAAATGACATACAGTGAGTCTCAAACTCCATTGTTTCCTCCTTCTTATATAAATCTCATTTGTTTAAAAGACCTCCGAAGAACAGGCGAATCTCAACATAACACCGACTGTTACGTAACAGTCGGGATCATTAATATGTACGCCCCCAATATTTGCATACGCCAGCTCATGTTCAAGGCATTAGACAAGGGCAGCCAGTATTAACGTCTGGATCTGTGCACAGCTGAATCATCAGACTAGGTAAGCAAGCAAGGACAATAGCGAAAAATGGCAGATGGAGCAATAATAACTGACATGATCCATGACAACATGATATTTTTAGTGATATTTGTAAATTGTCTTTCTAAATTTTTCGTTAGCATGTTGCTAATGTACTGATAATGTGGTTAAAGTTACCATCGTTTCTTACTGTATTCACGGAGACAAGAGCCGTCGCTATTTTCATTTTCAGACAACACTTGCAGTCTGTATAATTCATAAACACAACTTCATTCTTTATAAATCTCTCCAACAGTGTAGCATTAGCCGTTAGCCACGGAGCATAGCCTCAAACTCATTCAGAATCAAATGTAAACATCCAAATAAATACAATACTCACATAATCTGATGTATGCATGCAGCATGCATGACGAACACTTTGTAAAGATCCATTTTGAGGGTTATATTAGCTGTGTGAACTTTGTTTATGCAATGATAGAGTCGAGAGCTCGGGAGGGGGCGGAGAACGCGAGCAATTAAAGGGGCCGCAGCCTGAAACGGTGCATTTCTAATTATGCCCCAAAATAGGCAGTTTAAAAAATTAATTAAAAAAAATCTATGGGGTATTTTGAGCTGAAACTTCACAGACACATTCAGGGGACACCTTAGACTTAAATTACATCTTGTAAAAAAACGTTCAATGGCACCTTTAAAGACACTAAATAGTGAAACCAAAAATACAAAATCATGAAAGCAATCAATTTATCAACTGGACTTTGACTCAAAACATTATAGTTACCTTAAAATATTGGTTCACTTCTGAATGAAAATTTCCTGATAATTTACTCACCCCCATGTCATTCAAGATGTTCATGTCTTTCTTTCTTCAGTCGAAAAGAAATTAAGGTTTTTGAGGAAAACATTCCAGGATTTTTCTCCATATAAGTTAGTAGACTTCAGTGGTGCTCACAGGGTGGAGGGTCCAAATTGCAGTTTCATTGTAGCTTCAAAGGGCTCTATGCGATCCCAGACGAGGAATAAGGGTCTCAGCTAGCAAAACAATGTCATTATGTAAAAAAAAGATTTATATACTTTTTAACCACAAATGCTCGTCTTGCACTGCTCTGCGCTCTGCACACATGACCATGTCACGTTACAAAGGTCATGCGTGACGTAGGCGGAACTACCGATCCAGTGTCTACAAAGCGAATGGACAAAGATTAAGCCAAAAAAAAAAAAAAAAGGTAAAACAACAATATCGGACGATTTTGAAACTGGAGGAGAAAATTAGATAAAGTTTTTCGCCCTACCGCAGTACTTCCGCCTATACGTCACGCGTGGCCTTTCAACATGATACGTGGCGCACCACAGAGCAGTGCAAGACGAGCATTTGTGGTTAAAAAGTATACGCACTAAGAGTACAGTACACGCACTGCCAGACTTTTGTAACCGCGTGTACTTTGTGAGCACAGGTCACACATGTGCATTTAATTTTTGTTGCAGTAATTAGTTTATCCACAAGGTGGCAACCCTGCCCTGGGGGCGTCAATTCACAAGGTAGTTGAAGAAAAACCTGCATAAACAGAACAGATTGGAACGCATGCAAGCTACAGCAACAATGGAGGCCTACAGTATATAAACGAGAGATTGTGCGAAGAGGTTAGAAAGACCCTCATTTGTACAACTCTAGCATGAAAGAATACAAAGATATTTACATGGGTTGTAACTTGTGGCAAGAGATTGCTCAAAACTGTGCATGTGTTGAACGCCTGTGTACGCGCACGAGTCAAGTGAAGTATACTTTGCAAGGCTGTGCGTTTGACTAGCGGACGCGTAAAAAATGAAGTATACCCAGGGCTTTATAGTCCTTGTCAACTTCCCAATGTAACAACAAGTCTATGATTCTTAATTTCCATTCTCCTGAAATTCATGGTCTAGAATGACAAGTTGTTATTAAACAATTTTTTAATACACTGCCGTGGGTTATTATCTACACCATTTCATCTCAGCTTAGTTTGAACTCTAATCTCCTGTAATTAGTTCATCTATCAAACGCTTGCACCTTTGGATGTTATTTGAATGTATATACATAATCATGCAAACTTCAAACGTACATGCTTTGAAATTATCTGTGGCCACAACCATCCATTTATTTCCCAAATTATTCATTCTATGTCACTCTCTGTCTCTCTTTTCAGCTCTTTATTAGGTCCACACTTCTCTCTGAATGGAACCATCAGCCATATCATAGAAAAAATGTAACCTATAGAGTGATTTAATTACATAAATTTATATCAGCTTACAATGACTTCAGTCATTACTAGAGAATTATCATGCTTTTCTGCATGAAGCATTCTGCATTAATCACATTAATAATGATAGTTTCTTAGTAGTCATCTTGTAGGTATGAAAAATGGTACTTATTAGTTAATTGTGAACTTCTGCCTTCAGAGTTCCTGGTTGGTTCATAGTAGAATGTTAAAGTTGCCCTAGATTAAAAAATTGAATTTACCTCGGCATAGTTAAATAACGAGTTCAGTACATGGAAATGACATACAGTGAGTCTCAAACACCATTGTTTCCTCATTCTTGTGTAAGTCTAATTTGTTTAAAAGACCTCCGAAGAACAGGCGGATCTCAATCTCAACAATCTGTTACGTAACAGTCGGGATCATTAATATGTACGCCCCCAACATTTGCCAGCCCATGATCAACAATCAAGACATTGGACAAGGCAGTATTAACGTCTGTAGATGTGCACAGCTGAATCATCAGACTTTATGCAGGTAAGCAAGCAAGGACAACAGCGAAAAATGGCAGATGGAGCAATAATAACTGACATGATCCATGATAACATGATATTTTTAGTGATATTTGTAAATAGCCTTTCTAAATGTTTCATTAGCATGTTGCTAATGTACTGTTAAATGTGGGTAAAGTTACCATCGTTTCTTACTGTATTCACGGAGACAAGAGCCGTCGCTATTTTCATTTTTTAAACACTTGCAGTCTGTATAATGCATAAACACAACTTCATTCTTTATAAATCTCTCCAACAGTGTAGCATTAGCCGTTAGCCACAGAGCATAGCCTCAAACTCATTCAGAATCACATGTAAACATCCAAATAAACACTGTACTTACGCAATTAGACATGCTGCATGATGAACACTTTGTAAAGATCCATTTTGAGAGTTATATTAGCTGTGTGAACTTTGTTTATGCTGTTCAAGGCAAGCGCGAGCACCGTGGGCGGGAGCGTGAGCATTTAAAGGGGCCGCAACCTATATATCGGTGCATAGTTAATGATGCCCCAAAATAGGCAGTTAAAAAAATTAATTTAAAAAAATCTATGGGGTATTTTGAGCTGAAACTTCACAGACACATTCAGGGGACACCTTAGACTTATATTACATCTTGTAAAAAAAAACGTTCGATGGCACCTTTAATATTTTGTTACTCATTAGTTCCAGCATAGGAACAATATTCTTAAGTTTTACTGAGGCGTGAGCTGAGATGGTGGAGAAATGATGGAAGAAATGTCAGGACTAAGGCAAGAAGCTATTTATATACCACTGTGTTGTGACTGACAGGGTTCAATAAACATGCTCCTTCTGAAGACCAATTATTTTATCATGACATAATTTTCTGAAAAATCTATTACATTTTATCCTGTTCTAGCAGACATTTATCTTGAGTAGTCTAACTTTATAAATATAATTACATGTGCATGATAGGAATAAACTCTTTAAAGTAAACAAGACTGCACCCAGGTTCAATTCATTGACAAGAGTAACATCTCTAATGCAGCCTCACATAATATATATAAAATATTCACTTTCTGTCTCTTGGAAGAAGACACAGTACAAGGAATAAATAACTACAAAACTGTTACTAAAAATACCAAGCGAATTCAGCTGCTATTATTCATTCATTCCACCATTCATCTATTAATCCATTAATTCATACAATTACCTCAAAGGAGATTCTGAATCTGAGATGCAAATGACTTTTTTTCAGAGGGTAAACATTGACTAAACACGCCGAACGACCCTTTATGTCCTCACCAATCATCAAACTCCGCTGACATGCCACCATCCTAATTTATTGACTCAACACACAATTAAAACGCAATAACAGGACTCATTTTCAATTAATTTATAATGTCATTCTATTTGGGTAATTGCTGTCATTGTTGTAATTGTGTGGGCTTACAGAGTTGACCTCCCTGTCTATGAGTAGAAGGAATGTGTCAGCAGAAACAGAGGGAGGTGACAACACTGCTTTTTACTTATTATTCCAACTCTATGAGACATTAATATGCCACGAGTCAATGAAGCCGCAGGAGGGTAAAATTTGTGAGTGTGTCTACTATATGTGCGACAGATATAATTTCAGCATGATGCATCTGACGTGAGACTAATTTTAATGTGCACAGGAAGAGCACGTGTGAATCTGATGTGTGACTTTTCATGGAAAACAAGGAGAGAATGGGTCATGCCTTTACAACCTTGAATTTGTACTCATATGGTTTCTTCTCTTGCTGACCTGAAGAGCAGCATCTCTTCATAATATACATAATTTAAAGCACACACTAACTTGCATGCATACATTCAGCACATCCTCAGACTAAGCCAAGCATTACAGTCCTAAGATTTCCTTGAATTGGTTTAGGAAATAGTGTCTTCTCACCCCACCTTTGCACGTTTCACATTGCCTTTTGGGTCTGACTCATTTATCTCTCTTTACCGAGTAATGACCATTACTGTCATCTATTTGCAGTGTTCTGAAAGATCAGGACAGTGATTCTCCTCATAATGAAAACCCCAAAACTCTCCTGAAATCCATTTCTTAGCTCCTAATATCTTGATTTGATCTTTTTTTCCACCCCCAAAGACGCTATTGGAAAGGGAAAATTGTATCCGCCTTATTGCAAAATTAAAAACATAGCACATTATCATGAAATCTTATTCCACTTCCAACTAATTAATAAAAAATTTAACTAACCAGTTAGCTATGCTAAGCTAGTTGGTGTCACAATCAGTTTCAGTTTCATGTTCATGGACTTTTAGTTTGTATTTCATTGTGTTTCCGTCCTGTATTCTACTCACTATTTTGTTTCCATAGTTACTGATTATACTGTGCACCTGTGTCTTGTTGAGTTTCCCATTATCCTGTGTGTATATTGCCTCAGTCTTCCACAAGAAACAATGATTTCCTCAGTTCAGTGTTTGGTGTTGTCTTTGCATATGTAAAGCTGTTTCTTCTTCGCTGCTGATAACTTATTTGTTTTATTTTTGTAAATAAAGTGTTTAGAGCTGCATCTGATCTGCGTTTCCTCATCCTTCTTCCTCCAAGCTGTGATAGTCAGCCGGAGTGACTGCGATTACGCATGAGTGGCAGCATTGGTTTTCAGTGTGAACGCCATGAAAAACACATCCAAAACAGGAAAGAGCTTTGCGATTCACTGTACAAATAGATTTGACAAGAAGTATATTTTACAGACTACTGAAAGCTACAGAAAAGCAAATGGAATTCACAGAAACAACTGGACTCCAGGCAGCAAAACATGGATTTGCAGTTATCATTTTGTGTCAATATGTTGAATTTTGAGGTAAAATCATATCTTATACAGTGGGTACAGAAAGTATTCAGACCCCCTTCAATTTTTCACTCTTTGTTATATTGCAGCCATTTGCTAAAATCATTTAAGTTCATTTTTTTCCTCATTAATGTACACACAGCACCCCATATTTACAGAAAAACACAGAATTGTTGACATTTTTGCAGATTTATTAAAAAAGAAAAACTGAAATATCACATGGTCCTAAGTATTCAGACCCTTTGCTGTAATCTCATATATTTAACTCAGGTGCTGTCCATTTCTTCTGATCATCCTTGAGATGGTTCTACACCTTCATTTGAGTCCAGCTGTGTTTGATTATACTGATTGGACTTGATTAGGAAAGCCACACACCTGTCTATATAAGAGCTTACAGCTCACAGTGCATGTCAGAGCAAATGAGAATCATGAGGTCAAAGGAACTGCCTGAAGAGCTCAAAGACAGAATTGTGGCAAGGCACAGATCTGGCCAAGGTTACAGAAAAAATTATGCTGAACTTAAGGTTCCTAAGAGCACAGTGGCCTCCATAATCCTTAAATGGAAGATGTTTGGGACGACCAGAACCCTTCCTAGAGCTGGCCGTCCGGCCAAACTGAGCTATCGGGGGAGAAGAGCCTTGGTGAGAGAGGTAAAGAAGAACCCAAAGATCACTGTGGCTGAGCTCCAGAGATGCAGTCGGGAGATGGGAGAAAGTTGTAGAAAGTCAACCATCACTGCAGCCCTCCACCAGTTGGGGCTTTATGGCAGAGTGGCCCGACGGAAGCCTCTCCTCAGTGCAAGACACATGAAAGCCTGCATGGAGTTTGCCAAGATGGTGAGAAATAAGATTCTCTGGTCTGATGGGACCAAGATAGAACTTTTTGGCCTTAATTCTAAGCGGTATGTGTGGAAAAAACCAGGCACTGCTCATCACCTGTCCAATACAGCCCCAACAGTGAAGCATGGTGGTGGCAGCATCATGCTGTGGGGGTGTTTTTCAGCTGCAGGGACAGGATGACTGGTTGCAATTGAGGGAAAGATGAATGCGGCCAAGTACAGGGATATCCTGGACCAAAACCTTCTCCAGAGTGCTCAGGACCTCAGACTGGGCCGAAGGTTTACCTTCCAACAAGACAATGACCCTAAGCACACAGCTAAAATAATGAAGGAGTGGCTTCACAACAACTCCGTGACTGTTCTTGAATGGCCCAGCCAGAGCCCTGACTTAAACCCAATTGAGCATCTCTGGAGAGACCTAAAAATGACTGTCCACCAACGTTTACCATCCAACCTGACAGAACTGGAGAGGATCTGCAAGGAGAAATGGCAGAGGATCCCCAAATCCAGGTGTGAAAAACTTGTTGCATCTTTCCCAAAAAGACTCATGGCTGTTTCTACTAAAAATGGGTGTTTCTACTAAATACTGAGAAAAGGGTCTGAATACTTAGGACTATGTGATATTTCAGTTTTTCTTTTTTAATAAATCTGCAAAAATGTCAACAATTCTGTGTTTTTCTGTTAATATGGGGTGCTGTGTGTACATTAATGAGGAAAAAAATGAACTTAAATGATTTTAGCAAATGGCTGCAATATAACAAAGAGTGAAAAATTTAAGGGGGTCTGAATACTTTCCGTACCCACTGTATATTGTAATGTTATATTGTATTGACAACTCATCAATTGAATATTTATTTACCATCTTATATTCTGCATAATTGGATGTTTTTAAATAAACACTGACAAAAACTAAAGTTTTAGGACTGGCAATATACATAACATTGACAAAAGTGATCACCCAGATTTAGACCGACCTATATTGTATTTATATAAAGCATTCACAGGCATGTTTGCTTTATGTATTTCTCCAGCATTGAAATCAGGCATATATAAATGTCAGGAAACTCGATTCCTGGCTGCATGTCAATATCCATGGATTACTGGATCTTTAGTAAGTTAAGGAACACTATCGAGTCCATAATAATTTGTTCTACTCGTGTTTTACTCGCATTTTCGCACTTTCCCTTATTAAATCCACTCTGTCCGGCTGAGGGGACGTGTTCTGGCGGGAATGTGTAATCAATGCATACCCTCTATTGAAAACACAAAGGGTATAGTTTACTTTGACCCATTTTAGCTTCTATAATATAATGCAATAAGTAATTCAAAAGACAATAATCAACACATTTTCATGATTAAAGCTACACAATGTAATTTTTGGCCAATTAGCAGTTGAAGCGTAGAACTACAAGTTTTTGGTAATTAGCTGTGCTTTGGCTTCGCTATTCTGTGCGGATGAATCTGATGACTTGAGGTGCACCAGTGAGCTCATGGTTACAGGTAAATTGATGGTCCCCAAACAAACAGACTATAAGTAACTTTGCAAGTACATGTCAACTTATTCAACTTATTCTACTAACCCTAACCCTATCCATAAAAGTCTACTAATACTCAACTAATACTGCGTTACAGATAGTAAACAGAATGTCTAAAGGGGACTATCAAAATAAAGTGTAACCAATGACTTATGAGCAGGTTTATGTCGCTGTTGTTTTGACTTTTTGAAAATAACATTACAAATGCTTGAATTAATGATTGCCATTCATATCAGATAAGGTAAAATGGTAGAAACTATAACTTTGCTAGTAGGCTTTTAACTTGGCTAGTAGCATTAACTGGTTTAGAAACTGGTATCATAACCAACATAAACATTGTTTTGTGAAACCAGTCAATGCCAAATGTGATGCCATGCAAAATAAATGTATTTCTGAAAAGCCAAGCCATATTTGTATTTCATTACAAGCATCATTGCTTTCCTTTTTTACTTGCAAACTCTTTACACTTCAAGCTACTACGACACTTTTCACCGCATATAGTAGTAGCCTACCCTTTATTTACAGATATGACACAAACATGCAGAGAGGAATGACAGAAACTTGTTGTTTCCCACAAAATTTGTCCCAACAGCTCTTAAATATAAATTATAGTTATATAGACTTAGTGTAGTAATTTAGGGTAAGGCAAAAACACAGTTTGAAAGATGGTTTTATGATACTCGCTAATTATTTAAATAGTTCATTTCAAACAAAATAAAGTTACTCAGTGTAGCTTTAATGGTCATCCGCTTCCATTAAGTTGGTCTACCCTTTAAAGAATAAAAATAACAATTCCTTTGGAACATCACATTTCCAAATTACTACAGTAGCGCAGATATTTTATCCATGTACCACAGCTTACTCCAGGCTTACTTCTGCTCTGCAATATAAGGTGGCTTTAAAGTTTTCTCAGCCAATGAAATGGCTTTGAGGAAGGGTGATACATTGCGTGACACAGGTCTTATTGAGAACGCTAATTCGCATTAGCTCGACCAACCTGAATTTTTGATTTAAAAAATCAAAATGTATGATACAATTTTGTCCGATTTTATTGGTGATTTGAAATGTTATTGAAACGTAATCTTGAAAGACAGTTTGGGATATTTCATACTTGACCTTATTCAAGTACATAGAAAATAGCCGCCTGAGGGTGTTTCAAAGATGGCCGCCGAGTGAACTTTTGCTTACGGTCATGTTATAGTGTGGGCTTTGTAATGATATTTCACAGCATGGAGCAGTTGGTGGGATTGTGGGGCGAGGTGAAAAAGATAGGATTCACCTAGAAATGATCCCACAGGGGCAACCTGGGATGAATTACTGAACACAAGGCACAGCAGAAGTGCCCTATATAATGAGGGTGAATAACGTAATGTCTGACCGAGTGAAGAAACGATAGAGAGAGAGAAACTGAGGGTGGGGTGTTCCAAGCTCACTAACAGTGACAAGAAAATAGAGCATTTACCCCTGAATTTTCCACCCACTCCCATGCTTTAAATACTAGGAGGACAAAACTCATGCTGTTGAACAAGTGCTTGTTCCATTTACACATCTGTCTTTAACCAGCCCACCATTTGATAGAGTTAGTAGTTAGTAGAGTAGCATTAAAGAGCTGTTTGTCTGATGGAGTCATTATAACTGTATTCTTCATCAGAATGTTCTTTTCCCGCTGTGGAATGTACAGTCAAACGCTGCATGAAGTGTGCAGAGAAACAGAGCTGTGAGTGTGCTGTGTTTGGGAAGCTATTTAAAATTGTTCCTTGTCAAGCTACAAGCTCACAATGTAATGTATTTACAGTAATTAGAAGCTACTAAGAGTATCTATAGATATACATTAAATCTGCTAAAATAATAATGATCAATACCTGTTTAAATAGGGCACAGTGGGAAGGAAAATACTTTTTGCTATAATGGCTTTACCTCAGTGTGCTAAACTTGATATACTTTTTTCCACATTTATGTGATGCAAGTTAAAGTGATTTTTATGTCAAGTACAAAGAGTGCAGCATGCTGTACAATCTACTCCACAGGGAGAGTTGTAAAGTAACATTATGTGAGGTGGGTTGAAAAACTAATAGAAAACATGGACATCAGTTTAAAGTTTCAATAATAGAAGTAGCAATAGACCTTTACTTACATATTGTGATATACACCTGGACTGAAATGGATTATCAAAAAAAATGTAGGGCAGGGACTTGGTTCTAGCTATCAGTTTCAGGATGGAGGCAGATCTGGATGTAAGGTCGAGTTTGAATTTAAGATAGAGGCAGGGTTTAAGCAGACTTAAAGACTGGAGAAGTCTGGCATTCATCAACACAGAAAAAGTCTGTCTTTTCGACTGTAGATCAAGTTGACATTTTGATGAAAAACTACAAGCTCAAAAAAAAAAAAAAAAAAAATCAAATGAAACATGCACTGATGAATTGCTCACAATAAGATCAATGTGATGCATTTAGAAATGATGAAGGGTGAATTTCCATTTCATGCTGACTTTAAAGGGTGAGTTGACCTAAAAAATGTCATTCCAAACCCGTAAGACTTCCGTTCATCTTTGGAACACAAATGAAGATCTTTCTGATGAATTCTGAGAGCTTTCTGTCCCTCCATTGGGAGCAATGCAACTACCACAAGGTCCAGAAAGGTAGTAAAGAAATCATTAAAGTACCCCAAAGTGACTCCAGTGGTTTTACCTTAATTTTATGAAGTGACACGAGTGCTTTGTTTGCAAAATAAATAAATAAATAAATAAATAAATAAATAATATATATATATATATATATATATATATTTTTTTTTTTTTTTATATGCACATTTTATATATATATAAGTTTTATATATATACAGTACAGTCCAAAAGTTTGGAACCACTAAGATTTTTAATGTTTTTAAAAGAACTTTTGTCTGCTCACCAAGGCTACATTTATTTAATTAAAAATACAGTAAAAAACAGTAATATTGTGAAATATTATTACAATTTAAAATAACTGTGTACTATTTAAATATATTTGACAAAGTAATTTATTCCTGTGATGGCAAAGCTGAATTTTCAGCATCGTTACTCCAGTCTTCAGTGTCACATGATCCTTCAGAAATCATTCTAATATGCTGATTTGCTGCTCAATAAACATTTATGATTATTTTCAATGTTGAAAACAGTTGTGTACTTTTTTTTTTCAGGATTCCTTGATGAATAGAAAGTTCAAAAGAACAGCATTTATCTGAAATACAAAGCTTCTGTAGCATTATACACTACCGTTCAAAAGTTTGGGGTCAGTAAGAATTTGTATTTTTATTTTTTTGAAAAGAAATTAAAGAAATTAATACTTTTATTCAGCAAGGATGCATTAAATCAATCAAAAGTGGCAGTAAAGACATTTATAATGTTACAAAAGATTAGATTTCAGATAAACACTGTTCTTTTGAACTTTCTATTCATCAAATAATCCTGAAAAAAAATATTGTACACAAATATTTTGTACAATTGTACACATTAAATGTTTCTTGAGCAGTAGATCAGCATATTAGAATGATTTCTGAAGGATCATGTGACACTGAAGACTGGAGTAATGATGCTGAAAATTCAGCTTTGCATCACAGGAATAAATTACTTTGTTAAATATATTCAAATAGAAAACAGTTATTTTAAATTGTAATAATATTTCACAATATTACTGTTTTACTGTATTTTTAATTAAATAAATGTAGCCTTGGTGAGCAGACGAAACTTCTTTTAAAAACATTAAAAATCTTAGTGGTTCCAAACTTTTGGACTGTACTGTATATATATATATATATATATATATATATATATATATATATATATATATATATATATATATAAGATAAATATGTTAGTATAATTTAACACTTTTTTTTAAAGAAAATATTGACCTGAAATCCATGACGCATGCATGTTGTGTTGACTCAAGAGCGGAAGTTGTTCCGTGAATGTGCTTTGGATTATATTATTTTGTAAATAAAATGGTAAATTATGTTTATTTGTGCAAACAAAGCACTCATGTCGCTTCATAAAATTGAGATTAAACCACTAGAGTCACTTTGGAATACTTTAATGATTTCTTTACTAACTTTTTGGACCTTCAATGTGGTAGTTGCATTGCTTCCAAAAGAGGGACAGAACGCTCTCAGATTTAATAAAAAATAAAACTTTATCTTCATTTGTGCAGAGGAACGAAGGTCTTATGGGTTTGGAATGACACGAGGGTGAGTAATTAATGACAAAATTTTCATTTTTGGGTGAACTAACCGTTTAACAGTAAAAATGTATGTGGAATTTTAATTTAATCAATCAATTAACCAAATAATTAATAAATAAATAAATAAATAAATAAATAACATTTTGTCAAATATACCAACCACTATCTACCCCTTTCCCAACTCACTCCATTTAAGTATTCTACACATTTTATCATTCAAAAGGATTAAATGGTAAAAAGGGTTATCAGTTCTGTCATTTAAAATCCATAAACCTGATCGCAAATCAAATGATAACCCAGAGTGAAATGTTGATTTTTCTACCTTTTCTTCCTGTAAACCGTTAATAATAGTACACAGAGTATAATAATGTCAACAGTCACCCAAGGAGGATGGTGGTCATGAATAAGTGTGTCATTTTTGGTATTTGTTCATGTAGCCTACTGTACATACGCTGTCTAAATTAATTAATTCACTGGAATGAATTAGACTTTCAGCCGCTACAAATGAGAGAGAGGGTATTTATGAAGGCTCAGCAGTAAAACTGCTTACACAAATAATGTGACGTTATAAACAGCACTGTAGCATTTTGACATGCTATACCACTACTTCTTACTGTTTTCTTACTGTAACACAATTTTGAAAACAGCTACTTTCACACTACTGAAGAATAGTTAAGATAGTAGCATCTCTACTTTCAAAAGTGGTGTGAGAAAGACATGACCTTTGGTTTCAGTAGGGAGAATCCGCACGGAGAACCACTATTTCTGACGTTTTAAGAGAAAATGACGTTGTCCCATGACAGTACTTGGGTTGTAAAATAAAAGTAATCTGTAAGTGCAGAAAAACGATGGTGAAAAATTAGACGGTCCTGTGGCTACATCACAGACTGTTCATTTTCGCATGGCACAGTCAAAACCTCAAACCAACCGCGGACTTATGCCATGCTTCTGTTGCATCTGCTGCCCCTCGGCACTGCAGCGGTTAGATAAATGTGTTAGTGAAGTTCCTGCGGCAGTAATGCCAGCCTCCAGCGTCTGGCACAGGATATCAGATGTGACATGATGCATAGACAGCAAATGCAAGGAAGAAAAAAACGAGATGAGTGAGTCTTCTATGGACCATGAAGGGCATAAACAGGAGAAGCGAGAGGTACATGTAACAGTGAACTATGATGACAAGATGAGACAATTCAGCCTCATGTTCTTGGCAAAACAAAACATCTAAACAGCGCTCTGAGATTTGCTCTTAAGACCGTTAGCTTATGTTTAAGAGTGCTTACAGAAAACAGAAGGCTTAACAGACTTTTGGGAGATCTTTTAAAGCCCCCTACAGCACAAAACATCCAGTCCACTCATCAGACTTTAGGAAAAACTGCTTACACGGTCTGCTCATCGTGAGGTACTGATGAAACACACAGACAGGAGAATGGCAAGGGCCTGCCTACGGGTAAATGCGTAGGTAAACCGAGGCTGTAGTCTTACCACGGTGAAGATGGCGCAACATGGTGCAAGAACATTATGGTTTCTTTTAGGAATCAGCATATTCTCCTTAAGGATATGATTGGGACTACTAATATACAGGGGACACTGGGGACTACTAATATACACTACCTTTCAAAAAATTGGGAACAGTTAATTTAAAAAAAAAAAAAAAAAAGTTCATTCTGCTCACCAAAACTGCATTTGTTTGATCCAAAATATGGTAATTTTATGAAATATTAGTACAACTTATGAACAACTATTTACTACATTTTTTATTTGAAATATAATCTTTTTTATGACATTATAAATGAACTGTATCTAGCTTTGGCACTATTTTAAATACATGTAAGTGGTGAATTTTCAAAACTCTTGGTACTAATCTGTCAACAGATCAATAAGCATAACTAATTGTCACGTACTGGCTTGACTTGATAAATCCAAAACTAAATGCTTGACGCAGATGAACAATGAAATCACATTTAATACACTGTTTTGGAATAATACAAAAACACCAGCAAGAAATGTTAACACAAGACAATCAGCAGACGATGACTGAGGGTTTAAATGCACAAAGGTAATTAAAAGGTTAAATGAAGGACAGGTGTTGGTGATTAGTTGACATGGTAACAAACAAGATTATCAATGCGTAACCGTTCCTACTCAACCCACTCCAAGCGGGATTTGAACCGGCGTCTCTGGCATTGGAGGCGGGCATAGGGGAGTGAGGTTTACACACACACGCTCTTACTAGCTTGCTTCCATTACACTCATCCCCCAAACCTCACTACCATCTGGGTCACGGCACCAAATGTAACCGGTCCTACTTGACTCACTACTCAAGCGGGTTTTAAACCAGAGTCTCCGGCATGTGAGGTAGGAGCCCCAACAAGGACTTTAAAGATCACAGTTTCTAGTATGCCTCTTGAGGCCAGGGGAGTAGCTGTAGTTTACATGTACAGCTCTTACTAGCTTGCTTCCGTTACAGTCAACCCCCTAAACCTCACTCCCATCTGGGTCACGGCACCAAATGTAACCGGTCCTACTTGACTCACTACTCAAGCAGGTTCTGAACCAGAGTCTCCGGCATGTGAGGTAGGAGCCCCAACAAGGACTTTAAAGATCACAGTTTCTAGTACACCTCTTGAGGCCAGGGGAGTAGCTGTAGTTTACACGTACAGCTCTTACTAGCTTGCTTCCATTACAGTTAGCCCCCTAAACCTCACTCCCATCTGGGTCACGGCACCAAATGTAACTATTCCTACATGACCCACTCCAAGCAGGATTCGAACCGGTGTCTCCTGCATAGGGGACGTGTGCACTAACAAGGACACTAAAGACTGCAGTCTCTAGTGTGCCTCTTGAAGCCAGGGGAGCGAGGTTTACATGCACAGTTCTTACTAACTTGCTTCTGTTACAGTCAGCCCCCTAAACCTCACTCTCATCCGGGTCATGGCACCAAATGTAACCGGTCCTATTCGACCCACTCCAAGAGGGATTCGAACCGGCATGGGAGGTGGGTGTGCTAACAAGGACTCTAAAGACCACAGTCTCTAGTATGCCTCTTGAGGCCAGGAGAGTGAGGTACCATTACATATGGGCTGCATCCAAAATTACATAATTCCCCACTATATAGTAGGCAAAAAACAGTATGTGACAAAAGAAGTATGTCCGAATTCACAGTACTCATAAAAGAGTAGGCAAAAAGTACCCGGATGACCTACTACTTCTGGCAAGATTCTGAAGTGTGCATATGATGGACACTTTAGTATCCCATGAGGCCACGGGAGAGGATTTGTGAATGGCAGTGAAACGACATAATTGACGCTGGTAAGTTACATGATAATGACAGCATGGCGGATGTAGTACATCTGAAGTACATTCATACTACACACATATAGAACATACTTTTTCGCAGTCGTGAAGAAATTACTTATTCAAAATAATTACCTATTCAAGAGAGTATAGTTGTGTCCCAAATGATGCACTATACACTACACCCTTATACACTATGTACTTGTGCACTATGCACTCATCCATGTAGTGCGTGAATTATATAAGGTTATTTTGTCATTTAACAATGGAGTCCGATCCTCCCTTCCCCTCCACTACATAATTAAAGCTGCGACAGTCGAGTGCATGAAGTGTCCAACATTCCACACTTCGTTTTTTCCGTTAATTTAGTGCATCATCCGGGTATTTAAAGTGTACTTTTTCTTTTTGGAATTTTCTGTGTGAACGCACTACTCACACTATTTATACTTAAAAACGCCATAGAATAGTGCATAAGTACGCAAATTGGGACGCACCTTATGTGATTTTGGACACAGCCATGGTAACTAACAAGATGGCAATAGAAACAAGGAAACAGGAACTAAACCACAGAAAGAGAACACAGGCGCAACAAGATAACAGAATGTCAAAATAATAGTCCATGAAACAGAAACAGGGAATCGTGACACTAATAAGTGTTTCATATATACATAACTTACATTAAAAGTAAATGCCTTTCATTATGCAGTTAACTTGGCAAAATTGGCATCAATTCTTATTTTAGTAAACTATTTAATTCAAATAATTGTAATGGTTAATCAACAAAGCATTTAATATACCAACATATATTGATTATTTACTGTATACTGATGAAAATTATCTAAATTACATGTTCATAAAGGAACATAATGAATTCTAATGACACTATTGCCAATTTATCTCATAGAGTAACACAGTTGTTTACCATATCCATTCAAAGTGTGTGTATATAAAAGCATTGACGTACAACACCGAGCAGCATAGACCACAAGTGAGGAGTAATGACCACAAGAGGCCCATCAGAGAGGTCAAGAGGCTGACATGGCTCCTGTCACAGAGGTGGGCATCAGGGGCAGGGAACTGCTGTATCAATTGAATCAGGTTACAGCATGCTCTGTGATAAACAGACGGCTCACTAAATCACAGCAACTCGTGTAATCTGAAAAGGTCAACTACTGTATCAATTAAGGGAACATTTTGTCAAGAAAATCAGTACTAAAAGTAAATGGCATTACAATTGTTTCACTGTGTTTTCAGTATGATTTACAGCAGGGGTTCCCAAACACATTCCTGAGCCTCCCCAACACTGCATGTTTTCCATGTCTCCTTAATAAAACACACCTGATTCAGATCATTAGCTCATTAGTCGAGACTCCAAGACCTGAAATGGGTGTGTCAGACAAAGGAGACTTGCACCTCATTAAACCTCATGATTGTGTCATGAAATCATTGATGTTATAACAAATAAATCATAGGGACTATAGACTTCATGTTAATTTGATTTGGTATTGTAAATGTATTTCTTAATATGATGCCTGTATCTTAAATTACAGTAATGTAACATTTACCATTCAGCACCTCTAAGGGTGATTTGAAACAAGTCTCTTGCATTGTTTGCTACTGAAGTAAATGAAGATTAAAATGATTAAACAGAAAGATAATTGTGTTGTGTTTTGCTGATTAAATCAGATGTTCTCATTATGTTTTGAAACAATGGTTGCGTGAAAGGAAACATTTACAACCCTAATGAAAGCACAATAGCAGGTTTTAAATAACTGTGTTACAATAATTGAATTTCACACTTTCTTGTGAAAACACAACCATAGCAATTACAAAAGATAGTTTTCAGTTCGATCATAACATTTTATTTCATATTTGATGTTGCCCTTGACCTCACAGCCATGAAACGAAAATGTTGTTGTTAGAATGTATTATTCACGATAACTTTAGTTCAAACCAGAGAGAAATTAGATATTAATTTGAGTTCATATTCATAAAATGGAGAAAAAATATTGCATTTTTCCAACTCAGAATTTTTTTTTGTCAACACACCCCTTTTTACGGAAGAGGATTAGGGCCAAGCAATAATAAAAAATAAAACCATCTCGAGATTAAAGTTGTTAAATTTCGAGAAAAAAGTCAAAATAAAATGTTGAGAATAAACTCATAAATTACGAGAAAAAACTCATTAAATTTCGAGAAAAAAGTCCAAATAAAATGTTGAGAATATACTCGTTAAATTACTAGAAAAAACTCGTTAAATTTCAAGAAAAAAATTGAGATAAAATGTTGAGAATAAATTTGTTAAATTATTAATTTAACGAATTTGTTCTCGTAATTTAACGACTTTTTTCTCATAATTTAATGACTTTATTCTCAACATTTTAGCTCGACTTTTTTCTCGAAATTTAACGAGTTTTTTTCTCGAAATTTAACGAGTTTATTCTCAACATTTTATCTCGACTTTTTTCTCGAAATTTAACGACATTTTTCTCATAATTTAACAAATTTGTTCTCGTAATTTAACAACTTTTTTCTCGTAATTTAATGACTTTATTCTCAACATTTTATCTCGACTTTTTTCTCGAAATTTAACGAATTTTTTTCTCGTAATTTAACGAGTTTATTCTCAACATTTTATCTCGACTTTTCTCTTGAAATTTAATGCCAGTTTTCTCATAATTTAACAAATTTGTTCTCGTAATTTAACGACTTTTTTCTCGTAATTTAACGAGTTTATTCTCAACATTTTATCTCGACTTTTTTCTCGAAATTTAATGATTTTTTTCTCGTAATTTAACAAGTTTATTCTCAACATTTTATCTCGACTTTTTTTCTCGAAATGTAACGATTTTTTTCTCGTAATTTAACGAGTTTTTTCTCGAATTTAATGAGTTTATTCTCAACATTTTATCTCGACTTTTTTCTCGAAATTTAACGATTTTTTTCTCGTAATTTAACAAATTTATTCTCAACATTTTATCTCGACTTTTTTCTCGAAATTTAATGATTTTTTTCTCGTAATTTAACGAATTTATTCTCAACATTTTATCTCGACTTTTTTTCTCTAAATTTAACGAGTTTTTTCTCAAAATTTAACAACTTTAATCTGAGCATGTGGATTAAAGTTAGTGCCACTTGTTTGTGATTGAAGAAATTTAGTGTCACAATTGCCCCCAGACTCCAGCACAGGGACCCAGAGCAAGACATAGTACACGGGAGCCAATCAGAGCTTTGATGAAGACAAACAGCAATGAAGTGTCACGCAGATATAAGCTTTTCTGAGACGCTTTAGGTTTTATGTCTCTGCTATCTGTGGAGTGTAATGGAATGTTCTATATAGATCATAAATGATAGTAGAAGAGGTGTGGAGACGGATGTGTGGATACTGTGTCCTTCATGGCTATGTGATCTCGCGTCTCATACTAATCATAATAATACAGAGGGCTGTGGCCTCCACCACCCACCACTCTACACAGCCTATAGTATAGGAGATGATTTGACCGTTCTGCCTGCCTGCTCCTCTGTGTGTGTCTGTGAGATCGTGTCTGTGTGTGTGCGAGTGTGAGAAACTCAACACATAAAGAGGTATTGTCTTGCCGGAAGCCATAGAGTGGACACTGAGTGAAAATCTCGCCTCCTTCAAGAGTGTGTGAAAGCGTCTGTGTGTATGTGCTCTCTGTGGCCTTGGCCTCTACATTCCCTCTATGAGAATTACAGCAGCACAAACACACACAGTTTTCACTATCACTTAAAGGAACAGTTCACCCAAAAGTGACAGATCTGTCACTATTGATTTAATCATATAATTCCAAACCAGTGTGACTTACTTTCTTCTGTGAAACATAAAAGGTATTCTTAAGAAATATCCTGGCCCCTATTTTTCATATAGTGAAAGGGGACAGGAGCTCCAAAATTACAAACAATTCTGAAATAAATTTAGCTTTGTGTGAAGAACAAGCTGAAATTTAAGCTTGTAGATTAAAAAAAAGTAGTGCCATTAAAATCAATGACATTTGATCAAGAAGTGAGAGAACAAAAACAACCCATCACACTGCAACGACGTGTTATTTTTGTTGTCTATGCGACTTTTGTAGTCCATTTCAAAATAGAAAGGAAGGTTATCCATGAATAATAACTTAAATGTCTGTCTCAATTATTCTTTAACACTAAATTTTTATATTTATACAGAGCTCAGCACATGACATGCGGACAAATATATATATCATTAACAAAATTAACAATTCTTTCCCACGAATTAAGAATTCATTCTCTTGCTGTAGTAAATCATGGCCATGTTTACGGAAGAGGATTAGGGCCAAGCAATAATAATAATAAAAAAAACATCTCGAGATTAAAGTTGTTAAATTTCGAGAAAAAAATCGTTAAATTATGAGAACAAACTCATAATTTAACAAATTTGTTCTCGTAATTTAACAACTTTTTTCTCGTAATTTAATGACTTTATTCTCAATATTTTATTTCAACTTTTTTTTCACGAAATTTAACGAGTTTTTTCTCGAAATTTAACAACTTTAATCTCGAGATGGTTTTATTTTTTATTATTGCTTGGCCCTAATCCTCTTCCGTACATGTTGAACTAATTCATTCCCTCAATTTGATTGAACTAAAGCAAGGGGACAAAATTACAACATGGCCATGATTTACTATAACAAGGGAACGGATTTTTATATTGTGCACATAATTTACTTAAAACGAGGGAACGGATTAGTAAATTGTGGAAGTGAATTGTTAATTTGTGGGCACGATATACATATTTATTCCCGCATGTCATGTGCAGGGCTCCATATATTTATGCATAAAATCAAATGTTTTTTGTTGTTGTTGTTGTTGTTGTTTTTTTTTTTATTAAGACCACAAAAATAGATCACAACCTATTATTATCTGTTGGGATTTGGTTCATTTTGTAATAAATTTCAACAAATAATGATGAAGTTGAGGAGGACAGCAAGAGCTAATAGTAGATTAATTTAAAAAGATAAATAAATAGAAGTGATTAAGTGATACTGCATTTTTTTTAGAATCATATTTTTACAACTGACTCACATACATCATTCACTTCTGAATTCTTCTTTCTGAATTTTGTAAATAAATATCACATACATTCTTCTGCAAGTTTTCTGGAAGTTTTCTAATTGAAAGAAAGTTGAATGAGAGAGTGTATTCATCTGTGAGAAGGGTTAATAGAAACATGTACAACGTGGTTCAAAGAATAAGTATAGAATTTAATCAAACAGTTTTGTAGCTTCTCTCTAATTGGTAGGGAAGTAATTAAAGTGACACAGCCTTTAGGGACTCACTGCCAGACTCTCTGCTGAAATGTGAGATGAGAATGTGTGTGCTCATGTGTGTGTCAGTGAGAGATAGAGATTAGGCCCCACTTCAGTTTAATTTATCTGTCTGATGTAATGGACAGACAGGTAATTTAAACATCTCCATCAGCAAGGTGATAAGAACCGCATGATACCGCTGATTATGTACACACATGCAAACACAGACCTGCTGGTTGTGATGTCATGAAATGGTGAGCACTCATGAATATTAATTAAGGTTATGCAAAAATAATTTTACATGTTCTTTTACATAAAACTAGGTTCTCATTACATAGACATAAACCTGTATGAATATGTTTTGAAAAATGTCTCAGTTCTTTTTAAAAAAATACCTGCATGTGATTTAATTTTTAAATCTATAATTTCGCTATTGACCTTTCCCTTACAGCTTAACCAACCCTTAAACTTTGCCATTAGGGGTGTAGCAGGACATATAATCGTCTCGAACCATCATGCTATGGACGTCACGGTTCAGTGCATACAGTCAGATGATGTCACAGGTGATCCCCACTCCAATCCAGAAGGGGGCATGCACAGTAATGCAACACTGATTGCTAACCAGCACAACAGGAAAAAGCAGAAGAAAAAGAGACAATCTATGCACCAACCCAAAACAAGAATGGCGACTTGACATTGGCAAGTTCAGATGGCACGCAAAAACTTTCTTGTAGCTTATACTCTGAATTTTTCTCGCTCCACAAACTTCATGGAAAGGAAATTGGGACAGCAGAAAGGGGTATCCTGATTGTTTCCTTTTTTTTTACAAAAGCACAATGTTTTGTTTTTATTGTGAGTGATTCAGATCGCGTGTCAAACTGCCAACGGCTGAAATCACGTGATTTTGGCACTCCGAACAGCAGATTCGACACACCAATTCACTGTGCTCCGATGCTTCCTGAAGCAGTGTTTTGAAATCGACCATCACTATATAAGTCGTTATTTAGTTTTTTTTGGCGCTCCAAAAATATTCTTGTCACTTTATAATATTAATATTGAACCACTGTACTCACATGAACTGATTTAAATATGTTTTTAGTATCTTTATGGATCTTGAGAGAGGAAGTATCCATTGCTCCCTATGGAGGCCTCACGGAGCCATCAGATTTCAACTAAAATATCTTAATTTGTGTTCTGAAGATTAACCAAGGTCTTATGGGTGTGAAACGGCATGAGGGTGAGTAATAAATGACAGAATTTTCATTTTGGGGTGAACTAACCCTTTAATTGGGTTACTTAATTTCATCATGTTAAAATTACATGAAGGAATTATATTTGTGTAACTTCATTGATTCATGTGGGACTGATGTACACTTTTAAATCATGTTAATTCAACACACTGTTTTTTTTTTTCAGTGTGTATCCCGCCTCATAGCAGCAAAAGTGATATGCAATAGAAAATGAACACAATAAGTACATTGTACCTAACATTTTTTATGTAAGTCGTACTAGCTAAAGACACCTAATATAAAGTGTGACTAAAAAGTTATAAACAAACTGTGTATAACATGCTATATCGTACAGTATGTAGGTTTTTTACATTCATCAGAATGCCATGGAAGAAAAATCACCTGTCAAATCCTCGTGTACATTTCTATCTGTGATGGGTCAATGCCTCGGGCTGACAGCATGGCTTGGTCAGTGAGAAGGCATAATTCACTTGTCAGTATTTCACGTTGCCAGTGTCTCTCCTTTTACATAAGCACTGAACAAGCCTAACAATACCCATTACTGCTCTTTAACAATTACTGGAACATTCCCTAGTGCACAAATCAAACACAGAGATGGTTAGGGGCAATTTCCTCACTAACTTTAAACTGTGGCTTTAGGCAGTTTTGTCCAGCACCTCACACCATTGAAATGCATTATCTTCGGCCTGCGGGTTCATCTTTCATCGCTCAGGCTGCTTATGGTGTAATGGTGGGTTGGCTGTTTGCTGATGGTTAGAATACTAACAGCGGTCTTTAAACGGTTCACTGACTGTGTGGGCGCTTTATTTGACTAATGCCTCTTATTTCACTTTCAAAATAGGACATGTAGTCTGTGGAATGCTGCTATGCGGCTTGGAGTGCGAGGTGTGAATGGAGTCACAGTGCAAGTGTCCATGTGCGATGGCAGCCTGAAGATTACAGAGCTTGGTCGTTTTAGGGCTCAGGTGGCCGATCACAGTCTACGTGGTGGGCGACTCACGTTGATAGCTGGCATTTCTGCATGTGTTTGAGGAGTTAAGAACAAGAGCAGTCCTGGAGATGCTTTTCAACTTTACAGCATAAGGCCAAACTCATAATGATGTTGTGCTGTTGTGTATGTGTGTGTGTGTGTGTGTGTTTCAAAGATCAGAGTAAACACACTCTATATGCCACCTCAAAGCTCCAACGGTACTGTAGAGGACAGCCGACCAAACTGCAAAAACACATCTACTTGATGATGATAATTTGAATTGCTTCAATAGTTATAGACTAGAGCGTGTCTTAAGATTCTCCTCAGCCTCGAGCATAATTACAGAGTAAATGAGGGGTCAGCCAGTGCATACCTCCCTGGAGTTTATTGTTTATTAAAAGCACGAATGAATATTATTGTAGAAATGTCAACTGTGGCTAGCTGAAGAGCTGTTATCCTATTTGATGTTTTATAGGCACCACTCTCGCCCTCATTAGGCATTTCTAGAAAGTTCAGTAAGTCTCATAATGTGCCGCAGGCTGATATTAACTCCTCCCTAGTGCCTGGTTTACTTTGTGAATGCATAAGTTTGCAAATAACCCAGATTCTCCTGACCCTGCTTATACTGTGCTAAACTGTCGATTGCAAAAAGCAAATGTTTTTATTGTAATGGAGATACAGTCTAGTTTTCATTGTTAGGTAACAAAAAACAAAACAAAAAAAATCCATTTAAATAAAATAGAGTCAAGGTGATTTTTGGTGGGTGTATGGTGTCAATTCTCCTCAAATATTTTTTGAACTTTACTATTTTGAACACCATTGTTTTACCATTTAACACCTACTAAACCAACTCAAATATTTAGCTTGAGTATGTTTGTGCTAAAGTAAATAAATGCTTGGTTTGATATTCTGAAAAATCAGAATGTTAGGCAGAATGTAATGAGCGTTGATGCAGAAGAACACATTTTTTGCAAACACGTCCATCTAACACATATTTACAATGGAAAAGCAGCAAAGTACAATGCAAAAACGCATTCTGTGTGAGTATCTTAGAAGTTGCAGTAAATGATTTTATTTTTGGGTGTAGTATTGTTTTAAGTATGGTGTAGGTATCCAAAGACCCAATGGTGAACGTGATTTCTCTAAGTTCAACATGTTCCTGGATCAACTTCTTTGTTGATCCTGGAACAATATTCCAATCAACCAAGTTTTAAAGTGTTAGTTCACCCAAAAATGGAAATTCTGTCATTAATTACTCACCCTCATGTTGTTCCACACCTGTAAGACCTTCTTTCATCTTTAGAACACAAATTAAGATATTTTTGATAAAATCTGATGGCTCAGTGAGGCCTGCATTGACAGTAAGATAATTAACACTTTCAGATACCCAGAAAGCTAGACATATTTAAAGGTGCCCTAGATTCAAAAAGTTGAATTTACCTCGGCATAGTTGAATAACAAGAGTTCAGTACATGGAAATGACATGCAGTGAGTCTCAAAATGCATTGTTTCCTCCTTCTTATATAAACCTCATTTGTTTAAATGACCTCCGAAGAACAGGCGAATCTCAACATAACACCGACTGTTACGTAACAGTCGGGGTATGCGCCCCCAATATTTGCATATTCCAGCTCATGTTCAATGCATTACACAAGGGCAGCCAGTATTAACGTCTGGATGTGCACAGCTGAATCATCAGACTAGGTAAGCAAGCAATAGCGACAATAGGGACAATAGCGAAAAATGGCAGATGGAGCAATAATAACTGACATGATCATTGATATCGTGATATTTTTAGTGATGTTTGTAAATTGTCTTTCTAAATGTTTCGTTAGCATGTTGCTAATGTACTGTTAAATGTGGTTAAAGTTACCATCGTTTCTTACTGTATTCACGGAGACAAGACTGTCGTTATTTTCATTTTTTAAACACTTGCAGTCTGTATAATTCATAAACACAACTTCATTCTTTATAAATCTCTCCAACAGTGTGTAATGTTAGCTTTAGCCACGGAGCACTATCAAACTCATTCAGAATCAAAAGTAAACATCCAGATAAATACCATACTTATGTGATTAGACATGTTGCATGACGAACACTTTGTAAAGATCCATTTTGAGGGTTATATGAGCTGTGTGAACTTTGTTTATGGTGTTTAAGGCAAGCACGAGCTCTTGGGGCGTGGAGCACGAGATTTAAAGGGGCCGTGTACCCTGAATCGGCACATTTATAATGATAGGCAGTAAAAAAAAACAAAAAAAAACTATGGGGTATTTTGAGCTGAAACTTCACAGACACATTCAGGGGACACTTAAGACTTATATTACATCTTTTGAAAACTTGTTCTTCGGCACCTTTAAAACAGTTCATGTGACTACAGTGGTTCAACCTTAATGTTATAAAGCGACAAGAATACTTTTTGTGCGCCAAAAAACAAAATAACGACTTTATTCAACAATATCTAGTGATGGGTGATCAGTTTGATACACGCTCCGAACCACTGATTCGAAACAAAAGATTCGTTAAGCTTCGAAGCTTCATGAAGCAGTGTTTTGAAATCGCCCATCACTAGATATTGTTGAATAAAGTCGTTATTTTGTTTTTTGGCGCACAAAAAGTATTTTCGTCGCTTCATAACATTAAGGTTGAACTACTGTAGTCCCTCTGCTTTTAGGGATAAGTTATGGGTAGGGATAACTTTAGAGGTAAGGAGGACTAAATTTTCAGAAAGGAATGTCGTTTCAGGATCAACAAAATATGTCTTGGCAAAATCACGGTGACAGTATCGGAATACCTTTTGGAACTACTACATTAATATGAAATACTTTTTTTTTCTTTCTACCAAATATGTAATGTGTAAAGTTGACTCATGACTGTACCTTATACTTTTACGTATTTGCATTTGTTTCCCATTAGCAGTTTTACCTGTATTCTGAGTATGCTATACATTTCATCATCTATAATTGACTTCTTATGATTTGATTTCAAACCATGTTTGCTCATTCTGAATTGGTTGGCTGTAAGAAATCAGCTGCTATAGTGTGCAAATCAGAGTATGTTATCCAAAGCTAACGATGCTAGTCGATGAAGGGCAAGCCCATTAAACTAGAACTGAATGATATGCATTAATATTTATCATTTTCTGAGTTCATGCAGAGAGGCATTAGTCCAGCAGTTATGAAACTCATCATGACAACAGTTCCCATGTCACGACTTCATTCGTACCATTCTACGAGAGGGAAAAAAACAGGAAACGTCTTGATCGATTCCTGCCTAAATCACATGTGCTTGAGGCCAGCTTGATTATACATAAATGGAGGCCCATTTAGTCTGATCACTAGCAGATTTAACCTGTGGGTTTTTTTTCTTCTGAGCATATTTGACTGGAGTGATGCCAACCTTTACCACGGGCTGAGCTAGCTGAGGCACCTGTAATTCACCGGGTAATGTTGGCACCTAATGCATTTTTGGTCTGGCAGGAGGCTGAAAGGCTTCTGCCATGATGATAGCACATGTTTGTGTGATGATGTGGGCTTTAAGGAAAAAAGGCTTTAGGTATTGCTTCATGTCAGTGGAATAATTCATAGAAAAATCACAGTATGTTGACATCTGCCTGCCCTTGTGATTGGGAATTTGAGCCTGTCTCCGCAGCCATGAGCAGCACTACCTGCCAGCGCGGATCACAATAACAGCCTCAGATTGATATTCGGGGTGTGGTATTTTTGACTGCCAAAAATTGCATGTCTAAACAAAAAAAAATGCAACCTATTAAAATTCAGATTCAGTCCTGGCCTAGATTTGGCTCATATACATTTATATAGTTTGGGGGGGAAAGCGTATATGCACGGAGACTTTAGATATTATCTTATAAGTAACTATACGCCAGGCAGCACATCGTCTGTTCTACAGAGATGTGATATCAGCGCATGGTGTCAAAGCCAGGCAATCTAGATAATAAATTCTTCCCAGTAATCAGCTATTTGTTTTCAAGGCCCGATAGAGGTTCCAGTGGTAAGGAGGTTTTAATACATATCAAAAGATAAAAAGCCACTTTTATTGAAAGGGCCACTTTACTCCAAAGTGAGAAAGAAATGGTTGTGCCAAGTTCCTGCTGGGGAAAAAGTTTCCCTGATTCAAGTGTACTGATATTTGTTAAGGCATAGTGCTATTGATGTCTTGTTTAAGCTTCTTGCTTGAGTGTACAAGTAACTCATTACTAGTGCTGTAGTACTCGAGTCCGGACTCGCGACGTTTTTCTGTTGAATCGGACTCGAGGGTATTTGACTCGGACTTGGTCATTGGTCTCGCCAAAAGTTCTAGTTGGTCTCGACAGAGTCCAGCAGGTCAGTCTCACTTCTTTTCAATTCCGAGCCGATCCGTTGTTACTAGTAATGTGGACTCGGCTCCAAAGGAGTCGATTACTCGACTCTGAATAGCCCCAAAGTCGGGGTCGACTCCAACACAAGAATCGACTCTCGGTGTCGACTCTGTTGCTGTGTCCGGAATCGCTCACTTGTTTACTGATTCTCGAATCCATAGCCTACATGCATGGCAGTTAAGTGCATAATGTCTAGGTTAAGTGCACTAAGCAAGGAGTGAACAAAATGAAGCGAGGAATTCGGACACTGACAAATCGCGTGAGAGAGCTGTCGCAGAAACTTTGTCACATACATTTATGTACCTTAGGCTACTTTAGAAATAAGATAACAGTAATAGTGACTTTAGTTTGTAATTATAGGCTACATACCTCAGTGTCAGCTTTAGTACTGATGGTAGCTTATATTATTGCAATAAATATAGATTTGATTTTCCATAGTTAACTGTGTTCATTAAACTAAAAATAATGAAAAAACACATTAATAAGTGTACATTGTATGCTTTTTTATGTATTGTATTAATTTTAGTATCTTTAACTCTCGTGTCCAAGCACTTTTAAGATAATGATCATGTGCGTTTAGCGCCATCTCCCGACCATTATAATGAGATGAATTCATTAAAGAATCCCTGCTTTCTCGTTTATTTAATGGTGCCCTAGAATTAAAAATTGAATTTATCTTGGCATAGTTGAATAAAAAGAGTTCAGTACATGGAAATGACATCCATTGTTTCCTCCTTCTTATATAAATCTCATTTGTTTAAAAGACCGCCGAAGAACAGGCGAATCTCAACATAACACCGACTGTTACGTAACAGTTGGGGTGTACGCCCCCAATATTTGCATATGCCAGCCCATGTTCAAAGAATTAGACAAGAGCAGCCAGTATTAACGTCTGGATGTGTACAGCTGAATCATCAGACTAGGTAAGCAAGCAAGAACAATGGCAGATGGAGCAATAATAACTGACATGATCCATGATAACATGATATTTTTAGTGATATTTGTAAACTGTCTTTCTAAATGTTTCATTAGCATGTTGCTAATGTACTGTTAAATGTGGTTAAAGTTACCATCGTTTCTTACTGTATTCACAGAGACAAGAGCCGTCGTTATTTTCATTATAAAACACTTGCAGTCTGTATAATGCATAAACACAACTTCATTCTTTATAAATCTCTCCAACAGTGTAGCATTAGCCATTAGCCACGGAGCATAGCCTCAAACTCATTCAGAATCAAATGTAAACATCCAAATAAATACAATACTCACATAATCCGATGTATGCATGCAGCATGCATGACGAACACTTTGTAAAGATCCATTTTGAGGGTTATATTAGCTGTGTGTGTGAACTTTGTTTATGCTGTTAAAGGCAAGCGTGAGCTCCATGGGTGGGGGAGCGCCAGATTAAAAATAATGCCCCAAAATAGGCAGTTAAAAAAATTAATTTAAAAAAATCTATCGGGTATTTTGAGCTGAAACTTCACAGACACATTCAGGGGACACCTTAGACTTATATTACATCTTGTAAAAAAACGTTCGATGGCACCTTTAATTCTGACATAATATTCGACCACAGATGTTTTTCGTGACTTTTCTCTCGGTAAAATTAGGTATCAGCAATTAGCAACATTGATAGGCTAGCCTACTCAGTCATCTCTAAATTGGATAAATTTGGACAGTCTCGCTAAACGTGTGCTGTTTTAATGAGGGGATTTTAAGACTTCACGTCGGGGAAAAATAAATTAAGTGTGTAAGGCCTGCCATCTTGGCTTATTAATGACCCTGTTTTGATGTACAGTAAATGGAGTCGAGGAGACTCCCACCTACAGTGGGAGTCGGGAGTCGGAGTCGACTCCAAAAAAACTGGAATCGAACACCCCTAGTTGTTACCAGCGGCGACGCACTTATCTCCGACGGTAAAGTGACACACACCCGCGCGGGCGCATCCTCTCTCTCACTCGTCTCATTCGCTCCGGTTCCCGCAGGTTTCGCGCTCACACCAAAAGCGCGCGCACCACTGATCTATATTAGTGGAGCGAACAAGCCACGCTCAGTCTCAAACAGAGACAGAAGTCAAACAGAGTCACAACAGTACCAAAATCAGTGGCGCAACTGCACATTTGCTGAGGGGTATGCAAGATCATGGCTGGGTGTATGCATATTACCAGGCACTAGCATACACACACAATATTCTGTAGTACAGTGGCAAGAAAACATATTCTTTTGCATTAATTTGCCATAAAATTGTCATCTGATCTTCATCAAAGTCACACATATAGACGAAACACAATGTGACACACTACAACACAAACAATAATTTTCTTTCATGCCTTTATTGTGACTTTTTTTTTTTTTTTTTATCAGGCCGACCCACATATGTTTTTTTAGTGTTGTGGTTGTTATTCATGAGTCCTTGTTTGTCTAAACTGCCCACTCTAATCTTTTCACTTTTTCAAAAGATTAATGGGATGTTAAATAAAGACATAATTATGTTTTTGTATGTTATTATGTTAACTACATTGTGTTTTGTCTACTTGTGACTTTAATGAATATGACATTGAGCAATTGATATGATCAATTAATCCAGAAAATCCAAAGGATTCATATTTTCTCACATTTTTCAATTTTCTTGCCACTATCCCCTAACCCTCACAGAAAACATCCTGCATTTTACTGTCGATTTAATACGTTAATTAGATTAATTATTTACGATAAAACAACAACAACAACAACAAAACCGGTAATTTTTAATGCACTTGCCCCGCCCTAAACCTATGTAGGTCATCTGATGAGGAATATAATGCAGGGCAACAACTCACTATGCGATATAGCTTACAGAATGCAGTTAGAATGTCCATAAAACTCAAGATATTGGAGCAAAAATGCCACTTATTGAGTTTTGGTCTCATATTTATCATATGAGTTAAGCAGTAGTGCTGTTTTTTCAGACCGCTTCCCTCCTCTGTCCATTTTGGACATGTGTCTGTCGTAACAGAGCATCGGCTCTTGTCGAAATGGTGAGCAGTTGATATCACTTGATATAATAAAATATATATTTACTAATTTAAAATGCGAAACAAACATTATTTTTCAACAAACATCATTTTTAAATTTATTTTAAACGTTTTATTCAAAAAGATTTTCAGAGAAGCCCCCCTCCGTGCGGCGCCCCTATGCACTGCATATACCCCATTTTTGCGCCACTGACCAAAATGAGAGACTTACTGCGCTGAAAAGGTCAAATACGTACAAAATTATGTCAAAAACCCCACTGGTTTATTGTTTTAGTTACTTTGTAGGCCTACTATGGATTCTTTAGGACAAGTAATAAGTTCAGGAATGGGAACATGTCATTTTTTTAGTGATGCTTGTTATTTTTTTTTTACATTTTCCATTGGTAGCCTAAAATGTGATTGTTACACAATAATAAAAAAGTCTGAAAATGTGAAGTTGCACTTCAGCTTTATGTGACTTTAGTGAAATTGCTATACCTAAAGTAAATAAAATGGCCTTATTTGATCCTGAAGTGTTGCCACTCTTCACATGCTTTTTGATCATTACAAATAATAATGCAAAATGATTATCTTAGAATAGAAGATATGGTGTCTCTCGCATCACATAAATTATCAATAGTTATGTACGTGGTCTTGAAGAGGATTCTTTTTTTTCTGTCTCTGTCTTGACTGTCTCATTTGGACTCGGACTTGACTTGGACTCGACTTTTTGGACTTGGACTTGAACCTTTTGGACTTGGACTTGACTTGGACTCGACAAAGGTGGACTTGACTACAGCCCTACTCATTACAGCCTGCAGAAGTTCTGCTAGTTGCCTGTTAGGTAAATGATTTAGTACAGATGGCAGTGCTTATCATCAATGCGTGATCTTTTCTGGTCAGCTCGGAGCGTGAGCAGCATATGGAGTGCGAGGAGTGTGTGGGGTGTTTGGAATATGTAGTGTGTATTCGATGTGCCTATGATACTGAGATCTAAGTTTCGCATTGTACATTCATGCGACCTGTTTAAATAACATGCTTGTTTTGCTCTTGTGCATTGGTTGTCCTTATATAGTTGAATACACCATCCAGTCTGTCCTGAGCAGACTTTCTGGACTATAAAACAGTATGATTAAAACAGTTAAAAATTGTATATTCTTCACTCCAATTAATGCGTTTCCCACCACTGTTTGACCTTTCCATTTTCCTCCCATACTAAAAAAACCCAGTGTGTAAATGTTTGTGACTCTACAAAGCACATTAATATTTAATGTGGCAAGCACTGTTTAGTTTATTGTTGGTTGTGTGTTTGTTGCTAAACAATTGGTCATTATATTCTAACACTGCATTGTTCCACACTGTATAGCTTTGGCACAGCAATGAGGGGTTATTGGACAGACAGAATGATACACAGAACAACAGAACTGTATTTAGAAAGACAAACAGAGAGACTGAATTTGGGCACCGAACAGAGAGCTGTTGAGTGTGTTTGTCTAATTTATAGGGTATATACAGTGTTTAGTATGCTGCAAGTATGTAGGGTGTAGTGTGTGAAGGGTGTTTGGGGTCATGTTGAATGTATGTTGTCTGGGGTCACGTTGAGTTTATGGTGTCTGGGTTTATGTGTAGGATGTTTGGGGTCATGTTGAGTGTTTGGTGTCTGGGGTCATATGTAGGGTGTTTGGGGTCATGTTGAGCTTTTGGTGTCTGGGGTCTTGTGTAGTGTTTTCGTGTCTGGGGTCATGTTGGGTGTTTGGGGTCATGTTGAGTGTTTGGTGTCTGGGGTCATATGTAGGGTGTTTGGGGTCATGTTGAGTTTTTGGTGTCTGGGGTCATGTGTAGTGTTTTGGTGTCTGGGGTTATGTGTAGGGTGTTTGGGGTCATGTTGAGTGTTTGGTGTCTGGGGTTATGTGTAGGGTGTTTGGGGTCATGTTGAGTGTTTGGTGTCTGGGGTCATGTGTAGGGTGTTTGGGGTCATGATGAATGTATGGTGTCTGGTGTCATATTTAGGGTGTTTTGGGTCATATTGAGTGTTTTAGTGTCTGGGGTCATGTGTAGGGTGTTTGGGATCATGTTGAGTGTTTGGTGGCTGGGGTCATGTGTAGGGTGTTTGGGATCATGTTGAGTGTTTGGTGTCTGTGGTCATGTGTAGGGTGTGTTTGGGGTCATGTGTAGTGTTTTGGTGTCTGGGGTCACGTTGGGTGTTTGGGGTCATGTTGAGTGTTTGGTGTCTGGGGTCATGTGTAGGGTGTTTGGGGTCATGTTGAGTTTTTGGTGCCAGGGGTCATGTGTAGAGTGTTTGGGATTATGTTGAGTATATGGTGTTTTGGGTCATGTTGAGTGTTTTTGTGTTTGGGGTCATGTGTAGGGTGTTTGGGGTCATGTTGAGTGTATAGCGTTGGATTATGTGTAGGGTGTGTGGGGTCATGTTGAGTGTTTTGGTGTCTGGGGTCATGAGTAGGGTGTTTGGGGTCATGTTAAGTGTAGGGTGTCTGGGGTCGTGTTAAGTGTAGGGTGTCTGGGGTCATGTGTAGGGTGTTTGGTGTCTTGGGTAACGTATAGTGTGTTTGTTTTGGTGTGAAGTGTGTTTGGGGCCATAATGAGTGTTTGAGGTCATGTAAAGGGTGGTTGGGGTCATGTTGAATGTATGGTGTGTGGGATTACGTGTAGTGTGTCTGGGGTCATGAGTAGGGTGTTTTGGGTCGTGTTAAGTGTATGGTGTCTGGGGTCATGTGTAATGTGTTTGGGGCCATGTTGAATGTATTGTGTGTTTGACCATGTGCAGTGTGTCTGGGGTCATGTGTAGGGTGTTTGGGGTCATGTAAAGTGTATGATGTCTGGGATAATTTGTAGTGTGTATTGGGGTCATGTGTAAGGTGTTTGGGGTCATGTTGAATATATGGCGTGTGGGATCATGTGTAGTGTGTCTGGGGTCATGTGTAGGGTTTTTGGGGTCATGTGAAGGGTGTTTGGGGTCATGTTGAATGTATGGTGTGTGGGATCATGTGTATTGTGTCTATGTGTAATGTGTTGTGGGGTTATGTCAATTCTATTGTGTCTGGGAGTGTGTGTAGCGTGTATGGGGTCATGTGTAGTGTGTTAAAGGTCATGTTGAGTGTATGGTGTCTGGGGTCATGTGTAGTGTGTCTGAGGGTCACGTGTAGGGTGTTTTGGTCATGTTTAGGGTGTTAGGGGTTCATGTTGAGTGTATGGTGTCTGGGGTCATGTGTAGGGTGACTGTGGACATATGTAGGGTGTTTGGGATCATGTGTAGGGTGTTTTCGGGACATATGGAGTGTGTAGGGTGTCTTGGGTTCAAGCGTGTAGGGAGTGAAAATGGCATGTACAGTGTAGGATGCTTGAGGGATGTGTGGAGTGTGTGGGAATGTGTGAGTGTAGTGTGCGGGCACCAGGTTTCTTGGCAGACGGCCTGCTCTCATGGGCTGCTCTCATTCAGATAGACTTTGTAATCCAAAAACCCATTGACTCACATCACCGTCAATGTGTGTGGTGAAGGTCGGGCGGTGGCATGCTTGTGTGCAAGTGATGATGCTAATAGCGGCAAGTGAACCCCTTGTCATGAGCAACCACAACACTCACTGCCATCCCTCATTGCTCACACTGCCTCACTGCATCTCACACAGACCCCATTCTTCATCTCAGACTGTTCATCTAACACTCTCTCCCAAATTCCGCCTTGACCTCTTGACTCACACGGCTCGCTGACATCTCCACGTCTATGATATGAGGTGGCTGAGTGACTAGTGTGGGAGCTTTGGACTGTGTAAGGACAAATGAATCAATGCCCTTTCCACCTCTGCACTGACAGATCAGCTGATGTTTTATCCAGCTGCCACATGACCAGCAAACACTGCAGAGATTAACCAGACCAAACAACAAAGAGCAGCCAGAGAGAATACAAAGCCATACACCGCAGCACTCCCTAACCTCTCCCTCTCTCATTTTCCTTACCTATTTCAGAGATTTATGACCCATGAATTTTTACTACCCCATTTTGGATGACGTAGGGCTAGTATTTTCTTTTTCATTTTGATTCTCACTGTGTCTGTAGCTCTCTTTCTCTCGCATTCTATTTTATTCTCTCTCTTTTTTTCAATTTTAAAGTACTTCAAGATTGTTTTGCATATAATATTGCCAAATTATAATACACTCCAACACAACAACAGTGATGGAAATAAAACATTAAAAAAGATTATAAAAAAATAAATTAATACATTTAATACTACATAAACTGAATTAAAAAAAATGAAAATAATGTTAGAAGTATAAAATAAAATAGACTTTCAGGGCCAGATTTACTAAACAGGGCAAATTAGCATGAGAGCGCAGTCCCACAAAAGCATTGATGGGAGTGGAAAGTATTGCTGGTGATTTACTGACAATGCGCACATTAAAGAACAAAGACACAGCTAAATAATTTCCATAATGACCAACAAAATCTAGCAAGAGTAGCGCAAATTAGCGTCTGGTTTAAGATATGCTTTTTTTGGGCGTTAAATAATGGCGCAAAAAACAGTAAATTGACTAGCGCAAACCTTAGTAAATTACTTGCGTGATTCATTAAATACTCTCCTCTCATAAATTTTCCATCTGAAAAAAAAAAAACTCCTACAAAAGCATATGTAATAAGGTCAACCAGAAAAATAACTGTTCACACCTTTTCAGCACTATTTTTTCACCGCGTGTCCTTGATAAATCCTGACAGTAGTTTTTTAATGCCAAAAGAGGGTTTGCGTTGGCGCAAGCTGTTAGTAAATCCGGCCCAAAATCTACTCTATGCTACTTATGCAGACAATGCAGTTGTGGCCTTATGGATAGTAATAGAAAGTCAGACTTACAACCCGAAGGTCGCAGGTTCGAGTCTCCATACCGGCAGAAAATGAGGGTGGGGGGAATGAATGAACAGCGCTCTTTTCCACTCTCATTACCCACAACTGAATTGCCCTTGAGCAAGACACATAACCCCCAATCACTCCCGGGTGTGTGTGTGTGCACGGTGTGTGTGTGTTCAATACTCACGGCTGTGTGTGTACACTTGGATGGGACACCATACTTGGTTACACATCACTTCCCTTTCACTTTCAAAGAATTAATTATGCAGATTAGAGCAGTTTTTTTAAAAATATGACACTGTAGAACTCTCAGATAAAAATGGTGTTTAAATACCAAATTGCAATAATAATCAAATATTAATAATCAGATATCTGCTCTGTTCTGTACTCATCTTCTTTCTCATCCGCCACTCCTTCCTCCTTCCTCCCTCTTTATAAATATGTTCCTTTCCTCTTAATTTCCTCAAAATATGCTAAAACAAAAAATTTATTCCCGCTTAACGATCTCTACCATCGAATGATTGATTGTCCTACCTCTTTAGGGGTTTATTAATCTGTCAGCACTAGCAGAACTATAGAAGAAGACCTATGTCTCCATCACTCATAATGCTGCAGAAAACTCATATTTTCAGTTCTTTTCATGTCCTGCTGGAAATCAAAGTGAGTGTTGTACACTGCAGCATGTTGGGGATTCAGGGATTAGAGGCAAATTCTGGATGCAAGAGGCTCAGTCAGAGAGGTGAAGACTGCAGCGCCGGAGCTCACAGCAGAGGTGAGGTGATGAAACCTTAAGATAGATGAGAGAGACAAAGTGGGACTTAAAAGGAGGAGAAAGAAAAGGGTATATGAGTTCCAAAAAGCTAGTGAGCTGCCTGGTGGAGACATTTTAAGACATCACAGGAGAGCTCATGACCGGTTGTTCCAGGTAACAACTATTCTGACTCCTAAGATACCTCAATTGCATGTGTCCTTCACTGAGGTCATGTTTAAACCTGGTATTAAGATGCATTTTGGTTGATTGAATCACAAGTGGACGATGCTAAACACAGGTGTAAACGGGGTGTACAACGTTTTGAGCTTGTCCAATTTCAACCACTTCCAGAGGTAGTCGAAAACGCTTTAGACCGGATTGCTTTCATAGTGTAGACGGTCATGTGGTCAAATGCATTCGAACAGCCACAAAAGACAGCCTACTCTCCGCCTACTGACCTAATGCGTGAGCATTATGGGAAGCGCACTAGCTAGGCGTGACTTAAACTGGCTGGAGACCCATTTTTGGTTTGAAGACGCACAATGTTTTCTCACCATTCCTGATTTCTAACACACACTCAGTGCGTTCTGTGTGGTCTTGCAGTTTTCAGAGCAAAAACGAAAGCTGAATGTTTTCCCATAGTCTCCAGACATGTTCATAGGTAAATTGCACAAGCTTATTTTGTCCATTAGATCGAAAGATCTGAAAAATAAAAAAACCTTACATTTGCCCGCCCATAGAACCTACCCTCAAAGAAATCAGGACAGAAGTGGTTGAAAGTGGACAAAAGAGATGGATTAAAATACCAGGTGTAAACAGGTAAGTCTCCCTCATCTACTTGATCCGATCGAAAACGCATCTTAATACCAGATGTAAACAGGGCCTACTGAGAATTCAATCCGTAATGTATTGTGACAAGCTGATTGAAAAACAAAAAATTCAAGATGGCAGACAAAGCAAGAGAAAATGTCCATTGCAAATAAACAGATTTCATTCTATAGTGAACAGTATTGATGAATCATAGTTCAGATTTTTGCATATTCAGAGTGACTAAATATGATTTGATTCACAATGAAATCTGATTAAATTCAATTAATGGCTCAATTCTGTAACCTATAAAACTTTTAAAATAATTGTTACAAAATAAAAGTAAAACTTTTATTTCTTTTTTCATACAAATTATGATTACAAGTGTAGAGTATCAAAAAAAAAATTCTCACAATAAACAGCTCCATTTGTATGGCTTTTGTAACAGTAAACTTGCTCAGAAGCTCATCTGGTATAGCATTGCACTTGCGATGCAGAGTGCTTGAGTAAAACGACACTCGATAAAAGAGCTCAAAGACTTGAAGAAACAAGCTAAACGGCATGAAAAAAATTAATTTACTATACTGTACTTTAGCACTACTACTTGGACATTTTAAGTGTTGCAAAACATGCAAGAAATATCGTAATATCATTTTGCTGAAATGTCACCGCAGGCACTTTTTTTTTTTTTGTATTTGAGGCTTGGAGAAAACAAGTGAACTGTTTAAACCCTATTAAAATTGATTATATAACCTAATATTTGTGTGTGCTCGGCTCTATATTGTTGCTTATTACATTATTGCATCATTAGTTTGGCAACATAGTAAATCAAAATAGTAAGCCGAGTCTCTCGAGCCGAGCACTATTTGTGTGATGCCCAGAGTTGCTTCCATATGTAGAGCATTCCAAATCATTCACTTAAGGAGGTTCGTGTTACAGTATAATTTTATAAATAATTACTGAATAATAAGAGAAGGTGGAAAAAGAAAGTGGATGATGGAGCTCGCTGAAACATTTACAGTGAATTAAGGTAGAGCAGGGAGAGCACAGAGTGTTAGATGGAGAGTTTGAAGTGAAGAAGATGATGATGGAGACTGTAGCAGCTCTCCGCAGTCTTGCTTTCCCTGTAGGAGAACTGAATGTCAGATGGCTGAAAGATGGCAGCCACCAGCGGCTCAGAGGACAGCTTCCTCTCTCCCTGCTTTCACCTCCAGCACCATCAATCAGCCCAAGGTTCCCCAGCTCTCCCACCACAGGACCGGCTCACGATTTATCTGTCTCACATAAAGACCCAGCTTCCAACAAGCCCTACTTTCACCCTTCCTCCCAAATTTATGAGCCCCTTGCTGTCTGTATTGTCCATGTTAACATACTCCCTGAGGGCCCATAAGTGAAAATTATGCACAGGGAAGACATATAGACTTATGGATGTTTGTATGTAAAAAGGCTTTGAAGTTAGTTTAAAACCGATCAATTCGGCCTTACTATCTGAACTTACTAAACTAAATTTATATACAGATGTGTGTTGTCCAGAGATGTTTAAGCTTAGATTTTTATATAGGAAAGGGAGGCCAGATGAGCATAGTAAAAACTTTTTGTTGGCAACTTTTTAAACCAGCCTGATGTGTTTAAATGTCAGGGCAGTTGGATTCAACAGCAGTCAATTCAAGTCCAAATACATGCATTTTTATTTTGATAGCTACAAAATTATGCAAGTATTCAGCTGTTTATAATAATGTTGCAGACTGGTCTAATTACATTTCGGATACACTCACATCATCTGCCCACAGGTTAGGTTATACTTAAAATTTTGAGTTGCATTAAATTAAGATGAACAAAACACTAAATATAGATTTTGATTTAAATTAATGCTTATTTGTAATTTACAGTTATTAAAAAAGACTAGCTATGCTTACCGATGATTGGGTTAGTTCACCCAAAAATGAAAATTGTGTCTCATTTATTACCCTCATGTTGTTCTACACCCATAAGACCTTCGTTCATCTTCAGAACACAAATTAAGATATTTTTGATGAAATCCGATGGCTCAATGAGGCCTCTACTGCCAGCAATGTCATCGAACTTCACAAGATCTAGAAAGGTACTCAAAACATATTTAAAACAGTTCATGTGACTACAGTGGTTCAACCTTAATATTATAAAGTGACAAGTATACATTTGTGCGCCAAAAAAAATAAAATAAAAATTTTTCAACAATATCTAGTGATGGTCGATTTCAAAACACTCCTTCATGAAGCTTCGAAGCTTTATGAATCTTTTGTTTCAAATCAGTTGTTCGGAGCGCCAAAGATTTCAGCAGTTTGGCAGTTTGAAACGTGATCAGAATCACTGATTCGAAACAAAAGATTTGTAAAGCTTCAAAGCTTCATGAAGCAGTGTTTTGAAATCGCCCATTACTATTGTTGAAAAGTCGTTATTTTGTTTTTTTGGCGCACAAAAAGTATTCTCGTCGCCCTTACTGAGCTATCGGATTTCATCAAAAATACCTTTTTTATGTTCCGAAGATGAATGAAGGTCTTACGGGTGTAGAACGACATGAGGGTGAGTAATAAATTATATTATTTTCATTTTTGGGTGAACTAACCCTTTAAGTTTGCAAACTTACAAAAATAGAGGCAATCACTTGCCTTACATTTTTTGAGTTAGTATAACTTATCCGGGTTTACAGTGTAGTAAATACAACTTGAAATAAAATAGAAATGATGATATTGAAATCCAGCACAAAGCAAAACAAATTTCTTTTCATAAAATATTAGCTTAAATTACAATATAAAAATGTTTTTTAAAGTCCCCCTGAAATCAAAATTGAAGTTCTTTGGCTTTAGCATGAACATGTTAGCCTTACTGTTATCTAGTGTGCTGCAAAACAATGACAAAATTCGCATTTAGAAGATATAAGCATTTAAAATGTACAGTCTCTCACTTCTACCAATATGGATCAACGATTTTGATGACATCATCCCAGTGGCATGCACAGGGGGAAGGGGGAGTGGATCGTATGCGCGAGTCGGCGCAGACCAGAAAACGTTTTAAAGCCATGCGCCCTCTAGCTGACGTAAAAATAATGACAGTGTCATGTTACGTCTGTCGTCATGAAATGACGTATGACTGTCGTTACCAATCAAAATGCGTGTTCATTTAAATGTAGTGTGTGAAGTTTTTACACCATTTCTGCTATTTCCATTTAGCAAAACTAATTTTTTATTAATGACAACATTCAACTCATTGAATAATGCTTCACTTTCAGTGGGTCTTTAAAGTGTACTTTGTTAGATGTAGGTGGATAAATAAGAAACGTCCTTAATAAAAAAAAAACGTCCTTAATTTGTGCAAGAAATTGAAGCAGAAAGCAACAGATGTAGTTCTTAATTTAGTTTTTAGCATTCTGTTAATAGGTCAAAGACCCACATAACCCACCCACTCTTGTTACTTAAGGGAAGACAAGATATCCCTCCTTGTTCTTCATCGTCGAAGAGGCATGAAAGTCTATAATTTAATGTCAGTTCAGAACATTTATTTATAGTACTCAAACTAAAAGACTAATCATCGAGACATGGCCATAAACTAATATAGGATCTGCACTTTCAAATAAATACATCTCTTCTCTTCTCTTCTCTTCTCTTCTCTTCTCTTCTCTTCTCTTCTCTTCTCTTCTCTTCTCTTCTCTTCTCTTCTCTTCTCTTCATCACAGGCTGAAGTTCACACAGTGTTGTAATATTGATTGTACATCCTCAGTAATGCCATGCAAGTCAACTAGATAATTGAAAAACATGAGATTACACATTCAATACCTGGGGATAACAATCCACAGAGACCGTGTGAAACAGACATCACAGTCGGTCTTCATGTGTTGATGGTTGGCGTGAATCCGCAAAACAAACAATATAAAATCTTTCACACAGAGCATTCTGGGATGGAAATTGATTGGCCACATTGTAAGAAAACAAAGCTGCGGGGGGAAAACAGCTTCCACCTCTTTCCGTCAACCCTCTCTGTCTCATCCTCCCTGTTCATTGGCTCTTTTCCCACACTCTCCCACAGCAGTCAAACCCGCTCCCTTACATTCTCCTTCATCAAATCATTTCATCTCCCTCTCGGTCTCTCTCAGAGAATCCAAATCAATGCATTCGGCATTCCATCTCCATAACCTTCATATAGGATTGGTATTTCAGTCACAAGTAACCTCACAGATGGAGCTCTCTCCCAAGTCTCTCCGGCCCCTGTGTGGTGGAGCGCTGAAGCTTCAGGGCTTATCCAATCAGCTGGAGGAGGCAACGCTCTACTTTCCGCATCCATTTGGTTTTACTCGAGATTTCGCTGAGATGAGGAAGAGCAGAATGACATGACACTTTTTGTGGACTTTAACTTGTTTTAACATCAGCAGGCTGAAGAGCAGGGGTGAGTAACAAGGTGCTCGCAGAGGGAAAGCCGAGCATCATCCCTCCATCGTGCACATTTAGCACTTATGCCCCAAGTCCTTTTATTCTGCTGACTCCTGCCTTCCTCTCCTCTTGATGTAAGCATGGACCAGAAGGGGGGTCAGGGTGTGCTGATACCTCTGGCTGATCAAAGTCCAGGATAACAGGAAGAAAATGAGAGGGGGCAGAATGAAAGATAGCGAGAGTGATGCGAATGCTCTTATCCTGCTTAATGCTACTTCTACTGCAAAGTATACGTGGAAAAGGCGAGACTTTCTCACTCATGCATTTATGTTTGTTCACATGATATTTACCCAAGCATTACTTTTGTTCTTTCCTGCTGGTGTTGCATGTATCATAACCCTTGTCCACCAACAGGGTGCCGGTATCCAATCTGGAAGCGTTCCGCACATTTCCACAGCAGAAATGGTGGTTGTGAGTCAGACAAATTGGCTTTGCACAGGCCCCAAAAAACTTGCTGGCCTCAAACAAGAAACTGCAAACCTCAGAGGAGGTGTTATAACATCCTTTTCACAAAGTATTTAACAACATCTCAAAATGGAAAACAAGACTTTTTTTCCCTTCATTGGTCTACAAAAAAATTATTTATTTACAATTAATATAAGAAGATGTCACAGCTGGTTGCAGGTAGAGAGAGAGAATCCGCGGATCAATTTGCAGCAGTCTTTATTAAATTGAAACAAAAAACAACAGGAGAATAACACCCAAACATACCCTGTGTCCCAGTATGCATACTATCCATCCTAAATATGTGAGAATAAGTGTGTCCTAAAGCAAAGCATGTTGAAATGAGTATGCCAAAAGTGGCCGGATGGTCTACTATTTCTAGTAGATTTTTGAAGTGTGGATCCATACACACTCTAACGGCTAATATTGCCCACAACCCATTGAGATTTGGAGGAGGATTCGGTCCAGAAATACAAACACAAATAAAAAGTGTTAAAAACTACAAACATGGAGGATGTGCTCGACCAATGGTTAGGTCAAAGACTATAGATATAGAAAGATGGTTCAGTCCTTTTACTTGTGAATGGGAGAAACTGCAACGTGCAATATGGCGGAATACGTCCCGCCTTCTAAGTAAAAGAGCCAATCACTGATTGGTAAAGTCATCGCATCACTGTAGCTGCAGTTAGAATCTCCAGTTCCCATGCAAAACCTGAGACTCGCTCTTAGGACTGCACATGTGCATTGGCTGGTCTAGCCTGAAATTAAGCTTTTCAAAGCAGAAGAAACTAAATTTATGGGACAGTTCTTCATGTCAGGTTTTGTTGCTGATTTGAAATATGTTATTTAATTGTGAGTTTAGCAAGCATTTTTTGAGATTCCAGGATTCCCCAATTCAAGTAGATAGGACTTGGTCTTAAAGGTCCTGTTTTTCGTGGTTTTTTGAAGCTTTGATTGTGTTTATAGTGTGCAATATAACATGTGTTCATGTTTCGCGTGTAAAAAAAACACAGTATTTTTCACATAATTTACTTATCTGTATACCGCTGTTTCCACTGTCATAAAAACGGGCTGATGACTTCCTTGTTCTATGAAGTCCCTCCTTCAGAAATACGTAACGAGTTCTGATTGTGCCAGCGGTTCCTGTGTTGTGATTCGACAGCAGCTTAGCGAACCTTGCCCGGAAAGGTCACGCCTCTTACCATAACGTGGAGATGCAGCGCTCAGTGTTATTGTAAACATGTCTTTAATTTTACCCTATCAATTTGAGCCGGAATCAGACCCGGTGATTGGACTGCGGGATGAAAATAACAGCGTTTCGACGACATGGCGACAAACACACTCTACAAACGCAACTCTTGTGTATTCCTGTGGGCGGAGGTTAGTCAAAAAACTGTTTTAGTGACGTCTCTAAAGAAGGAAGTAGAGGGATGTAGTCCAAACTGGCCGTTCGATGTAGGCGACTTCTGTTAAATAAAATATCTCGCTTGGCATTGAACTTTGAGCTTTAAAATTTTACAGATTTTATTTATACTCTAACAACAACATTACACACTAACTAAAGTTTGAAACATGGGATCACGAAGAACGGGACCTTTAAATGCCCGAAATAGTTGCCCGGAGGCGTTGCAAATATTGCCGCTGAGTGAACAGACTTTCCTTGAAAGGGACTTAGAGAGGTTTAGATAAAGGGGTTTGAGTGACTAATAATCAACATTTAAACAGATAAAAAATATTTATTTAATGTTATCCGTGTTTTATTTCATCTGCAACCACATTGTGAACGTTTGATAATTAATTTTTAAATGCATCATTATGCAAAAATATGAGGAGAATTCTCTGCATTAAAGATCCATGACTGGCAGATCAATGTGCTACTTATTTTTCCTCCAATACTGTAGAAAAATGAAATGAAATGAAATGTGGAAAATGTTAACCGTTACATGATGATTTACGGAGACAGGATCCACAGAACTGAATGCGACAGAGTGTCCGTTAAAGAAGCAATTTTATGACGTGATAGTATGCCCCAAAGATCGTCTGCTACACACTAAAAAGTATGTACTTTTTCTTCACAAAAAGAGTACATACCTTTGGGGCGTAGTGTAAGTAGGCAAATTGGGATGCAGCAAGAGACAATAATGGACAAAGATCTGTATTTAACAGGGAGTATAAATACACAGGACAAAATTAACTAAACTAGTAACAGGTGAGAATAATTGTTAACTATTGAAACAAACTAGGATATAAGAAACCAAAGGAAACAGGAACTAAACACAAGACATCCTGGGACCAAAGAAAACAGAAATACATATCAACTTAAAAGTTCTCAAAATAGAACATGTGACACAAGAGTTCTAACATTTCCAAAAGTTTGTATCATTCCACTTGTCTGTGTCTGCATATTCCAGACAGACTATCAGTCTTTCTATTAGTGGTGGGGATTTTTCAGTAACCCTTTCTACAGGTTACATATTTCGCAAGTGTGTCACGGGTGTTTTGGTTTCATGTTTATGTTTTGGTTTCCATGTCTTTTATTTTGTAGTTGATTCTTGTTGCTTGTTTGTGTCATGTTTCCCTTGCTCCTCATGTTCTCCCTTAGTCCATGTGTCATGTTCTGATTGGATGTTTCTTGGTCATGTGGTTTCAGTCATGTTCTGTCATTGGTTCTTATGTTCCTTGTGTCACTTCCCCATTGGTTGTCTCAGTCATGTGTTCATTCAGTTCTTGTATTTATAGCCCTCATGTTCCATTGTTATCTTGTCTAGCTTTGTTTAATGTAACCTGCTTCGGTGAGTGTCAGGATTCGAGTCGATTCGAGTCGATTCGAGTCGATTCGAGTCGATTCGAGTCGAGTCTGTATTTTGGATTATTGTTATTAAAACTGCACTTGGGTTCTACCTGCACTCGCCTCCAGTGGACTCCCTACGGCACAAAGTGGTGGCATTGACGGTCTTTACTGAGTCGCCAAATTCAAATGTGGCAGTCTTTATGTGTGAGTCATTAAAGTACTGATTTGTTCAAAAACACTGATTAATTTAGGAATGAAACAATGATGATTAATTCTGCTGTGGCTTTTTTTTTAAGTAAATGACAATATTGTGTCTAAAGTTAATGTTCCTCAACATTAACGTCTTGTTTATTGAACTGTTGTACAACAGCAATATCACTGACAATCTAAAGATTTTGAGAGATTCTGAAAGATGCCAAAAACCAGCTCTGGAATGAGAAGCATTTCTGTGTAACAGGAGTAACAGAGGACTCATTGCAGTCATTGGTCCAGGAACATTGTTCACTAGAGGCATTTTAAAAGTTACAATTATGGAATAAGCTTGGCAGAGTTCTTATAGTTCTTATTTTTTTGTAATTTGTTCTCATGATAAGTTTCAAAACATGGTATTTAGTGCTAAATATGATCATTCAGGAGTATGACAGCTTTTCCTGGAGTGTATTCAGAATGTTATCTACAATGTGAAGAAGGCGAAAAGAAAAGAACTTGCCCACTCTGAGACAAAACACTTCTCTAAAAGCAGCTCTCTATTATAATTTGACATCCTTTTAGTCTAGTTATGAAAGTGATAATGGTTTAGAGTGTCTTCTTTGATGAGGTTTTCTTTTTTGAAAAGTGTTGCCACTCCAGATAAGCAGATAATTATGTGGATGGTTTTTTTTTTTTGGGACAATGAATCATTTGAAGTTGATAGTACAAAGTCAAAGCCATCTGATGTTTTGAATCATTAGCAGTAAAAGCATTTAAAGGACAATGAATGTTTGCCTACCAGGGGAAGATCACAGCATAAGCTTCTAATGAAAATCCGTAACCTTTTTCAGTGAACTGCCAAAGTCAAGAGGTCTGTGTGGTGTGGTCAGGGTGGCTATATGAGCCATTTCTCTCATGCATCACGTACTTCTAGTACAAGATTTAAGGTTGTATGGTGTACATATAAAAAAATATATATATATATATATATATATATATATATATATATATATATATATATATATAATTTGAAAAATATTCAACCTATAAGCAGATTTGTTCTAGTCACTAAATGCCTATACTGTAAAAAAAAATGTTGGTTTAACTTACCTGGTAAATTACCTATTTGCCTTTTAGTTCATTGAAATTAAAATTAATTTTAATATTTTGAGTTTCTGTTGATTAAATCAATCTTCTTCATTGTATTTTTTAAGTTAAACCAACAATTCTTTTATACAGTGTACTAGATGCAATGACAATGTGAAGGACTAAGTTGGATTTGAACTCAGGTCACCTGTACACATAAGTATACTTTTTAATGCATATTTATCATATCCTGTTTTTGGTCTGTGATGCATTCATATTTCAGTCGAACCGCACCAGAGTTTGTTTGCAAGCAGATCTTTTCAGGGTTCTTGCACTAGGGTTCGGACGGCAGCGTTCACACTTAGGGCGTTTTCACACCTATGGATCGTTTGTTTTGTTCTTGTGTTTATTGTGTGAAACGTGCTTACGGAAGTCACATGTCAGTACAACTGTCCTCTTATTGGTCAGAGTTTTCTCAGCATCATCTATCAAGATGATTAACAAGTTAGCTCCATGAGCTTACTGTGGCTTTATTTGCAACTGTCGAGACACGCGAACACTATACGAAGGTTGCGGTCATTCCCACTGTTAAATTATATACTACATTCGTATTAATGCTGCGGCAAATTCAAATATACTCTCTCTGGATCACCCAGCACTGTTTAGTAGGCTAACTGTGTCGAGAACATATACAGTATGAATGTTATAATGCAGATAGAGCTGGAATCAAGGCTTCGTCGGGACAGCATTCTTGCATTGGGGAAGCGCAATCATACAACATTTAATATGAAGATGCGCTCTTTGCTAGTTTGGTACACTTTTGGTACACACCCGAGTGCGATTGCTGCATTTACGCCTGCCCAAATGCAAAATATTATCATAAAAGCCTTTTTTTTTTGTAATTAAACTTACATGGATGCATGATTTTAGATTTCATGCAAAAAGTGATAATGTGATAAAATGTTCAAGAATTGAGTTGCATTCACTCATTTTCATGAACTACACTGAACAAGATCTTTTTTCCTTCTTTCTTGAGTGTATAATAACCACAGCAAATATTAATCTAATCTATTCAGGGCATTTGAACCAACTAACTTTTATTCTTAGCACCTCTCACCAGTTGAAAGAGTGACAAGACGAGCAGATGGGATGCGATGAGTCCACTTTTATGTGCTGAAATTCAAAAGGTCACAGAACCAGCTTCATTATATAAAGTTCTCCATTTGAAATCAATGAACAAAAAAGACCTGAAGCTAGATGTCACGAACAGTTTTGCTGTCCATGGCAACAGCATTAGAGAGAAAAGCGCAAGCAAAAAAAACCCTGGTATCTTCCCAGTGGACATGCAAAGCAGACAAACTGTGGAATAATAATAATAATACAATCAAAACAAACAACCAGTGAAATGAGCTAAATGGAATTTTGTTGGCAAAGAGACAAATCCATTTGTATGTGTGTGTGTGTGTTCTTTTTTTTCTCATTGTTTGTTTTGTTGTTGTTGTTGTTTGTTTTACGTTTTTTTTTTTTTTTTTCATCCTAACTACATATTGAATGTCAGCATGAAAAATAAGTACTTTCATTCTCTTCTAATCATAAATTCTCCGGGTGTTGCGGGAGGTGAGTAGGGCTATTTCATAAACACAGGCAGCAGATTGTCTCAAGTCATTTTGGAAGGAAGCTGAAGCAGGTAGCTCAGGATTAAATCCCTCTGAAGAGGCCCTCATAAATATTCATGCCCCACATTCCTTCTCTCTAACGCGCTTTGACAGAGACGCTTATTAAATTCTCATATACTTTAAAACCACGGTGACATTCAGCCAGCCAAAGCTCCCAATAACCTTGTTAGCTTATGTAAATAACAAGCCAGTGAGCACATCGTTAAACAAACCTCTCAGAACACACACCACGTTCCTCTGGCACAGATTAGCAGCTCACTCAACTTTCCCAGGACAAACAGATGAGAAAAATGGACCAAAATGACAGATTTCTGTATTCACACACTATATGCTAAAAACCCAAACCTCAGAGAAAGTTGCTAAAAGACAAGTAATGTGCAGACGCCCCCGCACGCAGAGAAAAGGTAAAATAAAAAAGGGATTGATGTCGTTTTATACACTCGTACGAAACCTTACTGGATCATTTGAAATGGTATTGAAATGCAAAATGCTGTTTTGAGAAGGGCACAACATAAAACAACAAACGAGCAGTTTTAGGCTTTTCCACAATTCGTGAGCTGTCATTCACTTACACATACCTATTGGACGCTCACCACGTAACTAGTGCCAGGCTAATCAAGCACGAGTTAAACTGGGGAAAAGCAGTTGTGCTGGCAGGTGTCCTCAGAGCAGCCTGATCTTAATTAAACCAGAGCGACTCCTCAGCCTGCCCTAGTTTACAGATGGACTCTTTCTGTCCTGAGATTTCAGAGGGCTCTTATCAGGACCTGAGCACAAAAGCTGAAGCCTTCAAACTACTGTAGCATACCTGCAAAGTGGTTCCAAGCATGTTAACAAGCTCGAGCTTTTCATTGTGTTATGTTTTCTAGATTAAAGCTTAACTGCACTCTAAAAACTGCTGGGTAATTTTTACCCATGTGCTGGGTCACTATGAAAATGCTGGGTTATTGTTTTTTGGGGTTTTTTTTTACACAAATGCTGGGTTCAGCCTGCTGGGTAATTTTATTGGGTTATTTTTAAAGGTCCCGTTTTTCGTGTTTTTTTGAAGCTTTGATTGTGTTTATAGTGTGCAATATAACATGTGTTCATGTTTCGCGTGCAAAAAAACACAGTATTTTTCACATAATTTACTTATCTGTATACCGCTGTTTCCACTGTCATAAAAACGGGCTGATGACTTCCTTGTTCTATGAAGTCCCTCCTTCAGAAATACGTAACGAGTTCTGATTGTGCCAGCGGTTCCTGTGTTGTGATTCGACAGCAGCTTAGCGCTCCTTGCCTGGAAAGGTCACGCCTCTTACCATAACGTGGAGATGCAGCACTCAGTGTTATTCTCCAGACAAAGAGGGAACTGCTCCATCTTTCAAGAATAATCTTTGTGCGAATCCGGCATTAAACTGATTGAGATTGAGGAAGCTGTCCTTGGCAAAATGTGCTGCACATAGTTTTACATGTGGATTATAATTTTCGGGAACCGAGTTAAACATAAATTGTAACCATTGATCTCTAAGTACAGCGTCCCTGGGAAGGCCAAACAAAGGTGATTGGACTGCGGGATGAAAATAACAGCGTTTCGACGACATGGCGACAAACACACTCTACAAACGCAACTCTTGCTCTTCTCCGTGGGAGCGCAACAAGGGCGGAGGTTAGTCAAAAAACTGTTTTAGTGACGTCATTAAAGAAGGAAGTAGAGGGATGTAGTCCAAACTGGCCGTTCGATGTAGGCGACTTCTGTTAAATAAAATATCTCGCTTGGCATTGAACTTTGAGCTTTAAAATTTTACAGATTTTATTTATACTCTAACAACAACATTACACACTAACTAAAGTTTGAAACATGGGATCACAAAGAACGGGACCTTTAATATTTTGACTGGGTAGTATCTCAGCTGCTAGGTCATTTTTAATGTCAATGAACCCTCCTCGCATACCTACCCAGCGCTGGGTAAATGTAACCCGATGTTGGGTAGTCTTGTGCCAAACCAGTTAAAACTGGAACTTAACGTCATTTTGTTTTCTTTTCTGAGAGAAAACTTCCTAAATGAAATTAAGGTTTTTATTACATTGTATTCAAATCAAATTATTACTGTACAAAAAGGAAAACGTCTGTAGTCTCACATTTTACCTTTTTTCTTTACATGTTCGCCGTAGCCTGCTTGGAACGCTAGGCTTCTACAAACGCAGCATTCACCGGATCTACACTTAATCATATATTATGGCCGATGAGAACAAAGTTGCCATGCGCTGTTGAAGGATTAGTCCACTTTCAAATAAAATTTTCCTGATAATTTACTCACCCCCATGTCATCCAAGATGTTCATGTCTTTCTTTCGTCAGTCGAAACGAAATTAAGGTTTTTGATGAAAATATTCCAGGATTTTTCTCCTTTTTCCAGGAAATGTCCTCCAGACAGTTGAAGGTCAAAATTACAGTTTCAGTGCAGCTTTAAAGGGCTTTAAATGATACCAGACGAGGAATAAGGGTCTTATCTAGTGAAACGATCAGTCATTTAAAAAAAAAAATACAACTGTATATGCTTTATAAACACAAATTATCGCCTTGCACGTGCTCCCGCTTTCCGCATTCTTCAAAAAGCCTTATGTCCTACGCCTTCCCTATTCAACTTACAGAACAAACGCGGTGCCAGTTTCGTTTTTTTCCGTAAGTAGAATAGGGAAGCGTATTATCGTTTCGCTAGAGAAGACCCTTATTTCTCGTGTAGATCGTGTAGAACGCTTTGAAGCTGCACTGAAACTGTAATTTTGACCTTCAACTGTTTGGAGGCCATTGAAGTCCACTATATGGAGAAAAATCCTGGAATGTTTTCATCAAAAACCTTCATTTCTTTTCAACTGAAGAAAGAAAATTATCAGGAAAATTGTATTTAAAAGTGGACTAATCCTTTAATCTAGTGCGTGATCTAGCGTTGCAGCTGTGGTCGTGCTATGCGTTTGATGGTTGAAACTTAAATGCCTGACAGATTAGATGGCACAAGATAGGCGAATGCTATTTTTTATGCAATTTTTCAAAAATTAATATATTAGATTGCCATTTTGAGAACTGGAACAGACTACTCATACCAGTTTTCTTTCCACAGATTCCCAATGGCTGCTGTTTCTGCTCCTGTCATGTCCTAAAACATTTACTAAATGTTTTGGAGTATTTTATGATTGTAAAAGACTGAAATACAAAATGTTGTATATGAACTGTTCCTGTCTTATATGTATAGAGAGATTTTACAGTGCATTTTTATTATTTAAAATGACAAAACAATATCAAATTGACTGACCCAGCACTGGGTTGCCAAATAACCCAAATTGGGTTGTTTTTAACCCAGCATTTTATTTAGAGTGTGAGAGTTTAAACACCTCAATAAATGTTTCTCATTTCCAGTGGCTGGCACTTGTCTCATTTCCTCAAAAGAAAAGATGTAAAATCTTTTTTGTGTGTGAGAAGTGCTAGTGTTGTCTGTAAGGATCATATACATGCAAATTAAAATTTCTCACATAAACACCCATTAACACATTGTTCATTATGCTGAAAATAAAAATGAAACAGGATCATTACTGAATCCAATAGGGGTTACTTTGATTCTCTTTAAGTGGCTTTTTGAGTCATGCATTCCAGAGTTATAAAAAAAAAAAAAAGGCAGACAAATGAACAATAATTTAAACCATAAATGACAAACGCTTTATGTGTGTGTCAGAGAGAGATTATTAAAAAAAACATGGTTTTCAAATATTTTTTATGTTTTTGAAAGAATTCTCTTATGCTCACCAATTCTGCGTTTTATTGGATCAAATAATACAGTAAAAACAGAAATAGTGTGAAATATTATTACAATTTAAATTAAATTATTTCTATTTAATATATTTTATAATGTAATTTATTCCTGTGATGGTAAAGCTGAATTTTCAGCATCAGAACTCCAGTCTTCAGTGTCACATGATCCTTCAGAAATCATTCTAATATGATGATTTGCTGATTTGATGTTGATTAAAATGCTAAATTTGGTATTACATTGGGGGTGGGAATTAATAGGATTGGACTTGGTGCTGGTAATCCAATGCACAGGACAATGATGATACCAGAATTAAAATATAAATGATTCTGAAACTGAATTATTTTAGACGAATATGCTTGCATTCTGTCACTGACTAGATAGATTTAAAGTAATGCAGGCCACTTTTTACTGGTAACATGAGACATTTGGCATTATGAGGACCCACAAATATTCCCCCATTACATTATTATATATTATATTCATGTTATAGTTTGATGTTGTACTGAAATATCATTCTGTAAGCTTGAATTTTTTCTCACACATTAATTTTCATTTTGGGTGAACTATACACAATACATATCGTCACTATACACGATACATATTGTTGCGTTTTTGTATATTGTGACACGATATATTGTTACACCCCTAATGTACATTCAGATTTTCAGGGAATAATTACTTCAATTCTTAACAATTTTCGTCGATAATGGTACCAGAGTAATCTTTTTTGGTCATATGCATAAAAGTCAGTAAAGTAGCATGTCCTTATTGCGAGTGTGTTGCTCTGAACTGTGCTGCGACGTCTGGCTGAGAAATGTTCAAATATGAAGTGTTTTCTAGTACACACTGCGCTCCTTATGAAACAGTATCAGTGGGGCTGATCTCTCCGAGTCCCTCTTACAAATGAGATGCTAATTTCCTCCCGTTTGACTAAATTGCTTACAATTAGAACGCTCACTTTTATATCCTCTCAATCTCATCATCTGCAAAAGTGGAACATCAGAATCACCTCAAAACGTTTCAAAAAAAGGTCAAATACAGCTAGGCTTTTAATTTAGGAAGAATCCCTTAATCACGCGCTCCTCTCTCATCCTACCTTTGTGCATCCGCCGCTTATCCGTTTCTCATCTTTCCCTTTCTCTCTCATCCTTTTACCTTCCCTCTTTCATGTTCCTCATAAATCCTGTCCCAGGGGATAAACTTGTGACAAACACTTAGAGCAGTAGATAAAACCCCTGCTATTATGCCAGAAGCCGTTAGTGAATGGTAATAACATGATAACAAAAAGCATAATTACACAGTAATGAAGGGTGAATGGCTGCCAGAGGCTGAGGTAGACCTGTCTTCTGACTTTGACCTGTGGAGGCGTGGAGAGATATTCACAGATCCATAATGCAGCATCAATCAGACATGACTAAAACATTTATTGATTAACTCAAATATATTAAAAGTACATTTATTAAGCTTAAAGGGTTAGGTCATTTGGCAAATGAAAATTCTGTCATTAATTACTCACCCTCGTGTCGTTCCACACCCGTAAGACCTTCGTTCAACTTTGGAACACAAATTAAGATATTTTTGATGAAATCCGAGAGGTTTCTGACCTCTCTATACACAGCAATGTCATTCCAAATTTCAAGTCCTAGAAAGGTAGTAAAGGCATCGTTAAAATAGTCCATGTGACTACAGTAGTTCAACCTTAATGTTATGAGGCAACCAGAAAGCTTTCTTCTCTTGCATGTTCCAGGGTTCTATGTCAGAACGCCGGCATGCATCGTGCTGCTCACGTGAACAGCGTTGGAGACTGACACACACAATAAAATCCTCAGAGTTAAATCAGCTCTGCTCAGAGTACATATGATCCCTCTCTAAATAGTGTTAAAGTAACACTGAAGCAGAGTTAAAGTTAATGAGATAATTAAGCAATTAATATGGCTGTGACTGAAGTCAGCTGTAGTTTCTCTTTTCTTCATTGATTCTGCTTGTTAACAGCAGGTGTTCATCACTAATGTACAATCATCATTTAATTAATTGCTTAATTATCTAATTAACTTTAACTCTGCTTTAGTGTTATTTTAACACTATTTAGAGAGGGACCATATGTACTCTGAGCAGAGTTGATTTAACTCTGGAGATTTTGCTGTGCAGAAGAGAAGAAATTGTTGAATATTTTAATTTTTTTTGCGCACAATTTTGTTGCTTCATAAAATCAAGGTTAACCCAATGTATGTCTTTACTACCTTTCTGGGCCTTGAAAGTGGTAGTTGCATTGCTGTGGACAGAAAGCTCTCAGATTTCATCCAAAATATCTTAATTTGTGTTCTAAAGATGAACGAAAGTCTTACAGGTTTGCAACGACATGAGGGTGAGTGATAAATGATCATTTTTGGGTGAACTAACACTTTAAATGAGGCTTTAACTAAATTACATCATGATGTGTTGAAGTTTATACAACCAGAAAAAGGATTTTTAAAACCAGATGGTGTAGTTTTGGCATAATTAGGCCATGCTTACCAGCAAACCCTTGAGCATTTGTTAACACCCAATAAACACATTCAAATGGCCTTTTCAGTTACAAGCTGTATGTTCCTGTGCTTTCTTGTTTTCTGGGGGATTCGCTCCAGTCCAGGCCACCTCACAACTATCTTATTTTATGGAGATTTTAATCTAGTTGATTACACTTCATATGCCCTACTTTTCACTTTGTTGGAATATCTAGCAATGAATGATTTTAATATTACAAAATAATATTTAAAAGGTAATATTTTATGTTTTAATGGTATAAATGTATTATACGTGTGTGTGTGTGTGTGTGTGTGTGTGTGTGTGTGTATATATATATATATATATATATATATATAATATATTTTTTGTGTCCAAGTGCATTATTTCCTTTTGAAATTATTTGATAAATTCATGAAAATTCATGAATTCTATAAAATCAATTTAGTTTGAATTCATTTTTAGTACATTTAAATAATACATATTATTTTATGTTTTGTTATCTTAAACCCCAAAATGTCAGGTGGTGCAACTATCTGAACTAAATGAACAGACTAAGAAAACTATTTAAAATGGTGTAAAAAAAATAAAAAAATAAATAAATGGCATAATTTTTTGGTTTGAAACCTTTCATATAAACAAATTTTATAAATATCAGTAGTTTTAAAGCTGTTGAGATCATTTTATATTGTATATTCTCAAATGTCACGGTGACACAACAGCAAACATGGCTCTTTTATTAGGAAAACATGATATCAGTAAACATGATAATTCATCAGCCAGAGGACCCCAACTGATCCTTATGGCAGAGTGAGATCTCTCAAATACTGGACTTTCTAAAATGCTTAACGTGAAAAACGTTTAACGTGGCTTAATGTACTAAGACAGTGATATTAAAAGACCAAACTTCATAAACATCATAATAAACCGTACTGTACAGCAAAGCAGATGAACCCAGAATATGAACGCAATGTGTTTAATTACACATTAAGTGTTTTCCTCCCATTGAAACCGTTAAAGAAAAAGCTTAACGCCGCTTAATGTAGCCTACTAAGTGATATTAAAAGATAAAATTCTGCACAAACCAATTTTTTCTGTATAGTTTGCTTTATTAGTATAGTGTTTAATAAGTTTGGTCTTTTATTGTAATTGTCTTAGTACATTAAGCCACGTTAAGCATTTTCTTTATGGGAAGAAAATGCTTAAATGTGTTGTGTTCATTCTGGGCTCATCTGCTTTTCTGTACATACAGTAGTATGCTTTATTAGTATGGTGTTCACTAAGTTTGGTTTGTTAATAACACTGTCTTAGTAAATTAAGCAACGTTAAGCTTTTTCACGTTAAGCATTTTCACGTTAAGCGTTTTAAAACGTCCCTCAAATACTAGTAAAAACTGTTAATTTCAAATATGGGTAAGTTACGGAGCCCCACATGACATGCAAGGAAAAAAAAGTAAATCGTGGGCACAATTCACTATTTCGTTCCCTTGATTTACTAAATCGTGCGCACGATTTAGCCTACTATTCTTTTCCTGCATGTCATGTGCGGGGCTCCGTAGTAAGTCATACAACTGTTAAAATTTTCACCGCAAAGCCTAATAGGCCGTCTAATGGCAGATTCCAGTGTGACAACTTACAACCAGTGTAACAACATGCTTTGATATTAAGGGCACCCTATTCTGGGGAATGGGGAAATAAATAAATAATAGGGTATTTATCCTTTGTTTTTTCCTGAGGTATAGCAGTACTTTCCCACATTTGGTATTGTAGCTTTTCTTCTTCATAAGTATAAAGATGTATTTTATCAAACCTGTATGACAGGGCATTTTATTTTTCCGGGACGTCTATGTTTGGCTTGATATTATGTGTATTAGTTACGTTAGCTGCGTGTGTGAATTGCAAGCATGCGTGTCTGAGAGTGTGCTGCCATGTGTGTCACGTCAAGGCTGCTGTTATTCGCCAACGCCGGTCTGACCGGCAAGAAAAAGATGAGCTAATCAATCATCTGTCACACTGTGCAGCAGGGAACAGAGAGAGCACCTCATGCCAGGAAAACAGATCAGGAACAGGCCCAAGAGCACCATCCTTTACATCAGACCGGAAGGAAAAACCTTAAAGACATGCGTTTAACCTTCTGATACTAGAACAAGCTGAAGAAAATAAAACAATACAAGACTAAAGCACTCCTTCCTTCAGCACAAATGAAAACTCCAGTGTGATCTTGTGTGATATTGTTCAACATATAGCACATAATTCTACTTACTCTTTTCAATGATAATTATGCAAACTTTGAATTTTTTGACAGGTGTTCTTTGAAGTGACAACATATGTTGTGAGCATGCAAAAATAAAACAGTCAGTACACTATATGCATGTTTCCGTGGAAACCACCATCTAACTAAGACTTCTCTTTCTGTGAATCCTTTTATGAAAGAGCTTAAAGTTTGTGGGTGAAAATGAAAAACTGAATTTACTTTCTAAACCTTGAAGATAAAGTGAGAGACTATGCGAAAAGCAGCATTTGGTAGTGTTAGAATAATATACTGAATTAATTGCATGTCAAGAACTACTTTTTAAAAAAAACAAAAAAAAAAACAGATTACCCTAGATGAAAAACATTTTCAACTCTTTCCCTGCCATTGATGAGATTTCCCATCATTTTTGACACAACGCTTTCCTGCTATTGATGGGAAATCGTACAGCATCATCTCCGGATATCTGCATAATCCAGAAGCAGCAGATAGAAGTTGCTCATGCTCAAGCTAACGTGATCATCAAATATTCAATAGCATATAAAACAAACTCTCTAAAGTTACCAGGAAAATTATTAAACCCACAAAGAGGTGTATAACTGTAAACTTTGTGGGTGTTTATGAACTCTATATTTTGATCATCATCAAGTCTTTGACAAAATGCGATTTTCTCTGTTCAAAATGCTGTTTTTTTTTTTTTTTTTTTACCCACATTCAAGTGTTGATAAAAATGAATTAATGAAGCTAGAATTCTTTTTTAAAAAAAGCAGAGGCTCTGTTTTTTCTATTCATATATTGACTGTTTAAAACAAAATAGTCTGGGTGCCATAAAAGTTTTGTGAATATGATGGCGATGGCTGGCAAATTTTTTAAAAAACACTGGCGGTTTACTGCACTCTGTAAGTTTCTCTTTTTTATCACAAAGATATTATACATAACAAATCTTAAAATGCCCCTATTATGCGTTTTCGAATATTACCTTTCATACGGTGTGCAATATAGCTGTTTGTGAATTTAAAAGGTCGGCAAAGTTTTAAAGATCAAAGTGCACTACAGATAGTTATTGTCTCCTGAAAAAAAGAATCGATTCTGAACTGCCAAAACGAGTCGTCAGAAATCTCACTTCCTGTGGCATACCTACAGTACGTAACAATGTTAAAAATTTGCATAATGCCAGCCTATGATCTTCATTGGCTGCCCGTGAACAATTTCATGAGCTGAAATTCAGATATGATAATAGGCGTTTAGTTTCCGGTACGAGCTGTAAGAGGTAGACCAATCAAAACAGACTGGGCCGTCTGACCAATCAGAGCAGAGTAGGCTCGTGGAAAGGAGGGGTTTAGAGAGACTGAATCTTTGAACCTTGCAATGTATATTATAAGAAAATTAAAGTTTTTTTTTTTCTTTTTTTTTTTTTCTTTCTCAAAACTGTGTTTTGGATGCATGTAAACCTATTATAGGAGAACTCCAAAACAAAATGAGGTATTTTTAAAGGTGCCCTAGAACTTTTTTTTTAAAGATATAATATAAGTCTAAGGTGTCCCCTGAATGTGTCTGAAGTTTCAGCTCAAAATACCCCATAGATTTTTTTTAATTCATTTTTTTAACTGCCTATTTTGGGGCATCATTATAAATGAGCCGATTCAGGGCTGCTGGCCCTTTAATTGCTCGTGCTCTCCGCCCACGGAGCTGCGCTTGCCTTAAACAACATAAAAAAAGTTCACACAGCTAATATAACCCTCAAAATGGATCTTTACAAAGTGTTCGTCATGCAGCATGTCTAATTGCGTAAGTACAGTGTTTATTTGAATGTTTACATCTGGTTATGAATGAGTTTGATAGTGCTCCATGGCTAACGGCTAACATTACACACTGTTGGAGAGATTTATAAAGAATGAAGTTGTGTTTATGAATTATACACACTGCAAGTGTTTAAAAATGAAAATAGCGATGGCTCTTGTCTCCGTGACATTAGCAACATGCTAACAAAGCATTTAGAAAGACAATTCACAAATATCACTAAAAATATCATGTTATCATGAATCATGTCAGATATTATTGCTCCATCTGCCTTTTTTCGCTGTTGTTCTTGCTTGCTTACCTAGTCTGTTGATTCGGCTGTGCACATCCAGACGTTAATACTGGCTGCCCTGGTCTAATGCCTTTCATAATGTTGGTAACATGGGCTGGCATATGCAAATATTGGGGGCGTACACCCAGATTGTTACGTAACAGTGGGTGTTATGTTGAGATTCGCCTGTTCTTCAGAGGTCTTTTAAACAAATGAGATTTATATAAGAAGGAGGAAACAATGGAGTTTGAGACTCACTGTATGTCTTTTCCATGTACTGAACTCTTGTTATTTAACTATGACAAGGTAAATTCAATTTTTGAATCAAGGGCACCTTTAAAATAGCATAATAGGCAGGGGTGCACATAACTTTTTTTGGTCTGGTTCTCAAGGGAGCGCCTGGAGATGTTGCTTGGTAGCTACTCACACTTTACGCAGCACTCTTAACCTACAAGTTCATCATCATTTTCCTCCTGACTGCTCTCCTCACTATCTTCTTTGCTCTCGAACATGATGGATGATGATGATATTTTGTTTTTATTTTATTAACAATAATGACACAGACAACAGCAGGAATATTAGGCTGCTGTCACTTTAAGACCGAATAACTGGTTTCTTTCTCTACCGTTCACTTATGACATAGCCGAGAGAATACTTGCGAGATGTGTATTTTGATAAAATTTTGTGTGTATGTGTCCGTTCATGCGCAAGTAAACGTGAAAGAAGAATTAATTATGTGTTTGAGTGCTGTCTGAAAGCGCTCTCTCTCTCTCTCTCTCTCTCTCTCAGCATGCGCATGCTTCGGGTGTGTGAGGCGCGCGAGTTCCGGTTTTTTTTTTCACTCTTTCTCCGCGTTTAAAATAGTTTGAATGTGTAAACTGGCAAGACAAAACATGTTCAAAAAATAAACTTTCACATTATGATGGTTAAACTTAGCAGTTAATTCGCAAATCACATGCATGCCGAGGTCCGTACGGATCACGGATCAACTGCGATCCGTTGCACACCTAATAATTAATGAACACACTTATCATTATGATTGCTATCTTACCAGAGATGGGGAAAATCCTACTCCTGTAAATAAACATGTTCCTGTCCCCAAAAATGTTGGTACTCAAAAGCGCTTCCCTCCACGTTTTCTGGTATGCATTATTTATTTTTACCACGCATGCGCACCTGCACACCAGTTATGTGCACCCCTGATAATAGGCACACTTTAAAGGATTGGTCCACTTTTAAATAAACTTTTCCTGATAATTTACTCACCCCCACATCATCCAAGACGTCCATGTCTTTCTTTCTTCAGTCAAAAAGAAATTAAAGTTTTTGATGAAAACATTCCAGGATTTTTTTCCATATAGTGGACTTCAATGGGCACCAAACAGTTGAATGTCAAAATTAGTTTCACTGCAGCTTCAAATTGTTCTACACGATCCCAGATGAGAAATAAGGGTCTTATCTAGTGAAACAATCACTCATTTTCTAAAAAAAATAAATAAAATTTTATACATATTAACCAGAAATGCTCATCTTGAACTAGCTCTCTTCTTCTTCTCTGTTTGAATTCCTGCAGTGTAGACACTGCTAAGTGTATTACTGCCCTTCACAGGTCAAAGTTTTGAACTAATTGTTATATACTATTGAACTAGCATATTGCATATAAAAATTAGTTCAAACTTTGACCTGTGGAGGGCAGTAATACACTTAGCAGTGTCTACACTGCCGGAATTCAAATAGAGAAGAAGAAGAGAGCTAGTTCAAGATGAGCATTTCTGGTTAAACCTTTTTTCAAATGAGCGATGGTTTCACTAGATAAGACCCTTATTTCTCATCTGGGATCGTGTAGAACAATTTGAAGCTGCAGTGAAACAAATTTTAACCTTCAACTGTTTGGTGCCCATTGAAGTTTACTATATGGAAAAAAATCCTGGAATGTTTTCATCAAAAACTTTAATTTCTTTTCGACTAAAGAAGGAAAGGCATGGACATCTTGGATGACATGGGGGTGAGTAAATTATCAGTTTATTTAAAAGTGGACTAATCCTTTAAAGGAAAAGTTCACCCATGTCATTTAGACCCCTTATTATTGTCTTTCTTTCATGATATACTGAATATAATACAAAAGCACTGTCTGAAAAACAGACAAAAATTTAAGTCATTCTTGATGATTAATCTTCCTCTCTGCTGTAGCTCTCAAATGTCATTTGCAATCTCAAATATCATGTATTTTGTCACAATCACTCGCATGATTTGCTGTCAAACCTGCAAACAATCTTACAGACAACAGAACAATCTTAGTCTTTTCTGATACTTTTGTTGTTGTTGTTGTTGTTTGCTGAAGATTGTAATATAAATCACCATTCACTTTTCACTCTATGGAAAAAGAGCAGATTATCACAGAATAAAATCATACAGGGGTTGAAACAGCATGACCAAAATATCATTTTTGGGTAAACTATCTCCTTAAGTTGAGCTAAAGTAAATTTTTTACATATGAAAAATTATGATCAACAAATAAGAGAAAAAAGTCTTACTCTAGTCTTATTCATTTAGGGTAGCCTATTTGCAAATGTGATAATGGCTATTTTCAGTACACTCACAAAGAGCACTGTCTCAGCAGTTACCTGGGTTTTGAAAATGAACAGAATATCAAATAGAAAATCCCAAACGATATATCCAGTATGAAGGTGCAACTCAGCGATTAGCAGTAAATTGCAGATGGTGTTCATTTTGCATATCTGTATATGGCAGGGAACAGGACGCATGCGTTAAAGAGGAACTGTAATGCCATTTGTCCCTGTTTTTGAGGAGAGTAACTAGTGTTTGTTTGATGGTTCTCTAAATAAGGGAATGAAATGTTTGCCAGAGAGCTTTCAGCCTTAAAATAAGATGAGATTATATAGTGGGTTTGATTGAATAGACAACCCATTTTGAGCTAAATGGACGGCCGGAGGAATTGTGCTTCATGAACAGATGATATTTACAGGGTCTGGCTTTGCTTCTGCAGAGAATGATAGATATTCAGGGAGAACGTCTGAATCTGCAGACATTCATATAAAGCACAATTTAAAAAATCACAAACATTTTTTTCTGTGCCAGGGTTTGGAACGATTAGCCCCAAGCTGAGCTAGAGAAGCGGAGAATGTTGTTAGACCCAGCAATGCTTTATAAACATGAAACTTCATACTGTGTAACTCTATATGTGGCATAATTTCACTCCTGATATTTTCATTAACAGTCTTCTGAACCCCTCATGCTCTCAGATATTGTTTGCAAAACCCATGATTTAAATGCACACTATACATAGCAACTTGTGTTTCCTTTTAGGGAAAAGATTAACTTACTAAACCCAACAAACAAATACTGGGCTTTCAGCCCATTTTAAAAGCTGGTTACTTGATCTGAATATTTCTTAAAGATTAAATTAGCGAACAAGCTCTGTTATCAGCCTAAGCAGTTTGCTTGAGACGAAAAGACCTTACGGAGCGTTTAACACTTAAAGCAAATCTAACACTATCACCATGTATCATAAATTACACACAAAAAAATCTCTGTTGAAAGCAAATATTTTTCATGACACTAATTTCAACTTGAAAGGAACACGGGCGGGGGAGGCTAAATGGGAGAGAGGGAATGTGAGAGAGTGACTAAGTGAATAAGGCAGGAAAGAGCGAATGAGCAAGGCTATAGAGCGAAGTGTGAGCGAGAAAACAGATGGATGTGCTCTGTCCTTGTGTTTGAAGTTGTGCCTTTCCTCTCGGCAGTGCAGAATGTTGTTCACTCTCTTTGCTGAGCTCCCTGATAGAGGACGGGACTTGTTATATTTGGCGCACCAGACGTATCATTGGAGAATGAATGGAGAGTGGCAGATTGAGGGCCATTTTTGGACCTATTTTTATAAATATCATTTTTATAAGTATTGAAAAATGTATAATTTACCCCAACACATCCAGTGGCGTGCATGGGTTTGTATAATGAAAGTCTACAATACCTCTAGAAATATCCCAAGTACACAATTTAAATGTTTACATTTCAGGCATTTAAAAGAACTGGTAAAATGGCTAATAGTAATATCTAATAAGTTATAGTTCACCCAAAAATGAAAATTCTGTCATCATTTACACATCCACAAGTTATTCCAAACCTGTATGAATTTCCTTCTTCTGCTGAACACAAAAGAAGATATTTTGTAGAATGTTGGTAACCAAACAGTTTCCATACTATGGAAGTCAATGAGATCCCATCAACTGTTTGGTTACCAACATTCTTCAAAATATCATTCTTCAAAGACAGAAATTCATACTGATTTGGAACAACTTGAGGGTGAGTAAATGATGACAGAATTTCCATTTTTGGGTGAACTATCCCTTTAAGTGTACAAAGAACTTTGAATGGCCGTCAATGGAAAAAGAATCTTTTTGGGTTCAGATGGTGTAGGCCTTGTAATGAAATTTATGAGAAGAATAATTTACATCCAGCTTAAAGTTTGCTGATGAAAATGAAAAACTGAATTTACTTTCTAAACCTTTAATATAAAGTGAGAGACATCCAATTTCTCCAAAGAGCAGCATTAGGTGTTTTGAATAATATACTGAATCAAATGCATTCCAAGACCTACTTTTTAAGAAAAGTGTCAAAATAACACCAGAGTGTTACAGATTACCCTGGAAGAACAAGTTTAATATGGATGAACAAAAGTTACTGCACTCTGTAAGTTACTTTTTTTATCTGAAAGATTGTATACATATAACAAACCTTACATGAAAAGTTCACTCATGTCATTCAAACCCCTTATGATTTTCCTTCTTCCATAAAATACAGCTAGTAGGATCATACCAACCAGTCAAGCCATGACCAGTTCTGTCATCATGTACTCACCTTCATTCTGTTCCAAGCCTGTATGAATTTCTTTCTTCAGTGGTTCTGTGGAACACTACGGGAAAAAAAATGTATATCGTGGCAACGACTTACTAATATGTCAGCTTTTTTTACTAATTCATTCCCTTGTTTTAAAGGGGTCCTATTAGGCCCTTTTATAAAGTCTTGATTTTGTTTTTAGGGCGTACTAGAATAGGTTTTCATGCTTTATTGTTCAAAAAGCGCATTATTTTTTCACATTTTTACAATATTACAGCACCTCTCTTCCCAGTCTGGCTCAAATGAGCCATTTATTTCCTGTTTCAATGAAGCTCCTCCTTCCAAAATACGAAATGTGCTCTGATTGGTTAGCTGTCCCAGTGTGTTGTGACTGGCGAACTGCTACGACAGTGTTCCTGAAATGTCACATCCTTTACCATAACCGTGAGTTTCATCTGCTCAGGTGTAAATACAGTATGTATAATATATAATATATAATATAAGTAAGCAATAAGGTACGAGAGGCTAGCCTGCTTTTATAAAACGGTTACCACACAATACAAATATTAAAGTCAAAAATATGTATCAATGCAACTTTCATGAAGTAAACTTTCACTAAAAGCCTTCCTTCTGCCTCAAAAAATAGTCCCTGACCGTGAATAGCAACAGAAGTTACATTATTACACCATTAGATGGCGGCAAAGAAAGTCTTTATGAGTGTGTCAGTAGCGAAGACTTTTACATTGAAAAGACTGAATTGTTGTGAACACGGAACAAGACGCAACTGACAAATGCTTTGACTAGCGCTGTCAGTCACGGGAAAACCCCTTAATGTTAAAAGGACAGGATAATACATCGGACATTTAAACAGATTTTTTATTATGAACATAGGACTGACCTGAAGGAAAATGTTAAATTTGAATTCAGGTAATAAACTCGCTCACTCGATCTCTTTCTCACAATACTCTTCTACATAATACAGTAAGCTTCAATGAACAATATCAATTGAGAACAAACAGTTTATGTTGCTAAGAGTGGTTGCTAAGGGTGTTGTGTAGTGATACACAGAACTGTTGTGTGAAGCGGTCATAGCCGTGTTTTATTGTGAATAAAACACAGCTATTGACCAATAAGAATCAAGGACAGGAACTAACCGTTTTATAATGTATAATATAATATATATCAATTTCAAACCAATTTGAGCCGCATTCAGACCCTGAGAATGTTAACATGGTATGTTTTTTTGTTTTGTCATTTTCTTATACATTTTATATGTTATACACCATTTAATCATGAATTTTGTCGGAAAACTATGGTAATACAAAAAGTTATCAAGCACAAAACCAAGGTTAATTTTCCAAAGGGGTGGTGAACAATCTTACAAAAGCGAGAGCTTTCACAAGTTAACTTTAAAAAAAGTAAAAATGACACTCTTCGTCTTCTCTAGCACAGGTCAGCCAGGCCTCGCCCCCCTTTTCACATATTCCATGGGCGGGGATTATTTAAATGAGTAACATTGTGACTTCACAAGACCCAGAAAAAGCACATTGTAGTCCAAATGAGCCATTTGAAGTTCTTGAAAAGAGTTTCTATTAAATAAAATATCTCACTTTGGAGCCATGCAGAATTTTTTTATGATCAAAGAGCAGCATTACACACTAACTAAAGTTGAAAAAGCATAATAAAAGCATAAAATAAACAGGATTCTTAAAGTAAATTGTGTGCACGATATAATAATTGGTTCCTTCGATTTAGTAAATCTTGGCCACATAATAATAATCTATTCCCTTATTTTACTTAAATCAAAACAAAGGAACAAATTACTTCAACATGGCCACAATTTACTAAAACGAGAACACAAATTGTTAATTTCGTGTATGGGGCTCTGAAGTACGTAAAATGTTATTTTGAAGAACATTAAGGTCCAAACAATATTCCACCCCACTGACATTTTTTGAAACATCTGTTCCTATCTGTACAGGTTTGGAACAACATGAGGCTGAGTAAATGATTAAGAAATTCTCATTTTTGGGGGTGAACTAATCCTTTAATTTTGCACTTGTAAGTAAGAGTACATTTGGCTAAAATGAATGAAAAAGTCATGACAAAATATTGACTAAATTTAAAGAGTCATAAAACAACTCTGAAAAACAACAGAAGTCTATGGAATGTCCCCATTTAGATAGCTAAGTAAATGTGTGTGACTTGTGGGGAAGAAGTGGGGGCTAATAACCCTGATTATAACAGTAATTTCCCTTCAATCAGTGCTCAACCCATCAGAGACACAAAAAGACACACATCTGCTTTTACTATCTGATTACAGAGAAAGCAGGAAGAAATAGCAGGGGTTCGAGAGAAAAACAGAGGATGAGGAAAGAGGAAAAAAGGAGGTAGAAAAGCAAGACAGAGATGAACAAAGGGCTAAAAGGAAAATTAAAATGAGACTGAGAGTAATATTGTCTGTCACTGTCCTCTTTATGAAATGAGACAAGATGAAACAAGATGAGACGTAACTGAGTGGCATGTTGTCAGCTGTGGATTGGTTCTGCTTCTGGGCTCTTTTCGAGGTGTGAAGAAATGAGCTTTTCTCTGTAGAAGTCTGAGAGGTGTGCGCAGCTGCTTCCGTCTGTTCATGACACTCGTTAAACTCTTCAATAAGAGACTCTGAGCTTTACAAAGAGAATCTTTTCCACCGAAGGGAGAAGCACTTTTACTTTACTAACTTATTCTATTAGAGCCAGACAGACAGGCAGAGAGAGAGAGAGAGAGACAGAATAAGAGAGAGTGAGAATGTATCTTCCTCAGTAGAGCTTTTGAAGTGATGGATTATCCTGTCAATGAAGATATTTATGGAGAGTATGTGACAGTGAAACCAATTGTTTATTTGCAACATTTCACTTCTGACATCCTATCTTTTTAACTGCCAGACAAACCTCTTACTTAAACCTACTCAGCACTCTTTTTCTCATACACACTGTACACTCGCCACTGTGCAGCACAATGATTCATAAACAGAGGCATATCTATACCCCATGGTGTACTTAAGCAGACTTCATGGGGTACTGTACTTGGAAAGATGTTATAGTTTTCAGCATTGATAATAACAGGAAATGTTTCTTTAGCTCCATCATTTTTTTTATTTTTTTTTTTTGCATAAAAATGCACACCATCATTCATTTTTAAATCATTTTTTGATACTGCATCCGCAGTAATAGGTGTCAAGTGTAAGTTCAAGACGATTGCCAATTCAGCCAGTACAACATAATAGTACAAAAAAATTACTGAGAGCACTTTTAATGCAATATATAAAATAACAGATTCTGCTGCTTCAGTTTGAGAGAAAGATACTTCTGCTTTACACCCACAGAATGGATTTCTTTTAGTTTAAAAGTGAATCAAAATAGTAATGGTCATTTAAAATGTTTAATGATATCCAGTGCAATATCAGTTAAAAATAACATATTTCTGGTTTGGCATCAGTGAATGCGACACCTACGGCTTGAGGGGGCTGTGAACCATTTATCTAAATGGTTCAGAAAATTGCACAAACTATAATGCATCTACTTTAACACTATAGCTGAAATAAAAATATCTTCACATGAGGCACTATATTTATTCAGGCAGCTGCAGTAAGTGAAGTAGGCAATACTTATGGTACGTTTACACGAAAACAGTGTACTAAATGGAAAAGTTCCCGCTCCACGTTCACACGGATCCGTGAAAATAACTAAAAACACTGTATTATGCATGCCAGGCCAGTAGTTGGCGATGTCACTTGGTAAAGAAACACTACACACCTGCGCACATATGCATTCTTCTACAGAGTGGTGAATACAAATTGCAAAAGAAGCAATAAACTCATCTTGAGCACAGCACAAACACAGTCCTGTAGTCCACCATTGTTGTTCGAACTTTCACTCTCTTCTGTTGTAACTGAAGCTGCCAGTGTGTCTATATGGCGCTGACATATTGAGTCTCGAGTCTGCACATAGTGAACCTGAAACCCGAGTCTGCGCAGTAGTGAGTGCGAAGTGGAGCCGCGATATCAATGTCCTGCCCAAACTCAAAACAACTCATTATGTGAAATTAGCAGTTATGGAAATGTAGAAATTAAAGTTAAAGCTCCTGTCACCCTGTGAAGATCCAGAAAAAAGACTGTTGGCACATCAGTGACTACTTCACTCAGAGAAGCTGTCAATCTCAGCTGTCAATCATGACGTCTCATCCCCGTTTTTATATCATTACATAACTAACTAAAACCAAACTTTAAAAAAAAACGAACATCTGAACTAACACTAGTAAGATAAAAACTGCCTAAAATGATAGTAATTGTCTTTGGAAAAAAATATTTGAAGTGTAATTTAATAGTTTGTCTCATGCCTCATTACATTTCATGGAGAGGGTGGGGTTTGTGACCTATGCTGCTTCCAGCCACCTGGGGGCGATCGAGATGCTTTAGCTTCACTTTTCAGGACTCGTGTGGCACGCTTAGACTGGACACGTAATACGCATAAGCACGATGTCCCAAATTTTCCCAAATTTACATTTTTGTCGTTTATATGGAGATGATAACATTATTGTTTTAAAAAAACTTGCATTTTGAAACCCGTTTTCAAATGTTTGCATTTTCAGGACCCCACAATGCCGCTGTCAGGTAAATGAATGGCCAAAACGCATAAAAAGTTATCCGTTTTTAGTTAAAAAACGGTGTTGTGTAAATGCCCCTTATATTAATCTAAGGGGATTACACAGCACCATTTTCAACTAAAAACTGAAATTTTTTTATGCGCTTTGGCCGTTCATTTAAATAACAGCATTTTCATTTAAATGACAACAGCATTTGACTGAACATGGCGAGTAGTTTTTTTTTTACAAAGTGACATCGCCAACTACACTGTAAAAAATTATTTTCATGATTTGTTATTGCAACATTTTTTCTTTTGTCAAATCAACTTAGATAATTAATATGGTTCAGACAACATTAAAGGTGCAATATGTAATATTTTTGGTCCGCTAGAGGTCGCTAGAGGCCTATAAAAAAAAAAGGCGTACCTCGATGATGCCAAGTTCGAGCGCGGAATCTTGAGACATGTGGTCTTCACCTCACACCCGGTGGAAAATAATTGGGATAGGACTCAGGAAGAAATCATGTCATGGATGCGATTATTAACGTTATTGTAGTATGAAGCAGAGCAGGACCGAGTGTTGTTGGAGCTGAACGAGGCGCTGGAGCGATTGCGCAACACACGTCGCAAGCAGCGGGACTTTTATTATGACACAGTCGCCGGCACTGCTTCTGCTTTTCCGGTCATGAGTATGAGGTAACGCAGCTCTGTTTATCATATTAGATACATTTGAGTGTGTTGAAAATTATGTTATTACGTTACTCGGTGCGTTCACTCGGCGGCTGCTGTGAGACACTTGTTGCACACTGCAGTAAGATAGATCAATTTTAGAATATTAAATTAAATGCTGTATTGCTTGTGTTGATAAATGGCATGCAATAAATTTAAAACATATTGTATGATGGAGAAACTTCTGTATTACTGTTACTAAAAATAAAGCTGATTATACTGTTAGCTACTTCACAAAATAATGTTTTTCTCTGAGGCATGGTAAAGCATGGTACTCACAAAAAATCAAGAAACGTGTTGAGCTATATAACAAAAATTCGTTTTCTGTCTATAAATATATCAAAAAAGTTGTTCCCTTGTCTACTGAAGCATGTAAATATTAAAGCGTCTTTGGTGTTTCCATGGTTTCTAAAAAATAAAACCGGAAACCGAGGGTAACGCGGGTATGATGCAATTGACAGGCGACTCCTCACATGATTTACAAATAGTTGCAAATATTCGGGATGGTGTAAGTACTCAAGTGAACAAAATATATAACACTGGCCTAGTGGTTTTGGGATATTTTACTGCAAAATTCTTACATATTGCACCTTTAACTCAAATTTTTAATATCAATGAACTCAAAATCTTAAGGCAACCAGGTAACTTACTTTTTTAAGTTGAACCAACAATTCTTTTTTACAGTGTACTGGCCTGGCATGTATAATACAGCATATTTAGTTGTTTTTGCGGATCCTTGTGAATGGGGATCACTTTGACAACGTTGTCACGCGAAAAACGCAAAGGAAAAACTTGTCCGTTTTTTGGAACATCGTTAAATATTGTATACATTAATGGGATTTTTTTTTTAAATGGGAGTGGTCATACACTGACAAAGATTCTAAGAATCCAGACTTTTAAAGAGGGCATGGCTGTAATAAATGTCAGAGACAGAATCATTCAGACATGTGCTCTAGTCTTTATAAAGCATCACTGGTTTTGGTTTGACAGCAGTATGATTTTCCACTGATGCATGTTCATAATCGGACAGGCTGACATGCATTTTGACTTTTGTCTATTTTTTATCATGCTGTGTTAGATCTATAGCCAGGACAAAGAATGGCCCAGCTGAAACAGTATATAATCTGGCTCAAAAGGATTACTCCAAATATATCTAACACCCTTTCCAAGGAAAAGATCAAATCCCAAAAGATCAAAACTGAGGGGACCACACATACACATACACACACACACATACGCACACATACACCAACCCAAAAGCATTATATTAAATTCGGTCTTTGCTTTTGCAGTTTGATTTATGGGATGCGAGTCATAGGTTGCCATGGGAATGTGTTTGAATACCAGGGGTACCAAGAGTTCTTGCACAGCTATGGGAATCATAGAGCCAGTGAACCAGAAACTATGTGTGTGAGAGAGAGAGTTTGTTTGTGTGTGCTACCTGCTCAGTTGATCCAAGCGCAGAACATTTCATATTGTGGCCAGCTTTTGTGATATTACTATTTCTTTCAGTTCATTGAGGTCAAAAAGAGGCCTTTACTGAAGCTGAACACACCTGCTCTGGATTTCTTCATCACTTCTTTTCTCAATATTTTTCGAGAAACATAATAAAGTTCATTCATGTGTTTGTATGGCTTTTTTTTTACTCTTAGAAATGTATATTTTCACTGATAGCTGAACAATGACATAACTGACTTCATTACCACATAACCTGCCCACAAATAAACAGAGTGTCACAGTTTTTGTGTACAAGTCTTATGAGTTTTGAGAATTTATTTTAACATCCATTTACTTTTTTAAGCATTGTTGTGGCATTATGGAATTTTTATGTAACTATTTCTTTATAAATTATATATAATATAAATTATATACACTACCATTCAAAAGTTTGAGGTAAGATTTTGCATTTATTTGATCAAAAATACAGTAAAAATAGTAATATTGTGAAATATGTTTGCAATTTAAAGTAGTTTGAACTGTTTTCTATTTTAATATGTAATTTATTCCTGTGATGATAAATCTGAATATTCAGCATCATTACTCCAGTCTTCAGTCACATGATCCTTCAGAAATCATTCTAATATGCTGATTTGCTGCTCAAGAAACATTTATGATTAATATCAATCTTGAAAACCATGAATTTTTTTCCTCAGGATTTTCGATGAATAAAAATTTCAAAAGAATATATTTGAAATATAAATCTTTTGTAACATTATAAATGTCATTAATGACACTCTTGATCAATTTAATGCATCCTTGCTGAATAATAATAATAAAAAAAAACTCTTACTGACCCCAAACCTTTGAACAGTGTATTTTATGTCAGTGGAAATGGGGCTTCTTAGCATGTGCATGTAAATACTAAGTACATATTTGTACATATTTTCTGCATGTATGTTAATAAAATCGCTATTAAAATGTGTGTTTACCACTTTAATTTCTTTGAGAAATATTCATGAAAAGAGCAACATGATTACATAAACATGCACAGACACACATACTATATTTAGCAGAACACAAGGTGAGAATTCAATGAGAGAAAAGTGGAACTAAACATGAATTTTATGTATGAATTAGCTATTAGCTATAGATCTCCCACTGGAGAAAATATAAAGGGTTAACCAATAATATTAAGATTTATATAACAGACATCTATTCATAATACTTGGCTCTGTGTGTGTGTGTGTGTGTGTGTGTGTGTGTGTGTGTGTGTGTGTGTGTGTGTGTGTGTGTGTGTGTGTGTGTGTGTGTGTGTGTGTGTGTGTGTGTGTGTGTTTCATCTCAGAAAATTGCTGCTGAAGAGATGGAGGATTAAGTGGGCACAAGAGCTAAAGATGGTCACTTTACATCAGTGGCCACTTAGACACAGTATGTTTCTCAAGAAACACACACTCTGCCCAAACATATTGAAATGCAAATGTTTGCTTCTGGCAAACACACTTATAATGTGATCAGTAACTGATCTAAAATGTGGTACAAGTTTAAACTGTGATTTCCAGGCCCTGGGGAAACTCTTTAAAGCGGCACTTGAACTAAAAGACCAGGGCAAATTCATTGCCAATTAAGGGCACTCATTTCTGTCCCGTTCTTTCACCTCCTTGCCCCCCTTTAATCTGTTCACCTCGGCTCCTCTGCAGATATCCTGCCGGTGGGGGGTGAGATTGACGTGTGTATGACTGAGTTTGGAGCTATTGAACTGGGACTGCATTATTAATGCCTGTGTGGCAAGAAGCTTGGCAGGCCACTGAAGGCACCGCAGGAGAAGAGGGGTGAATTTTTGCCCTCTCTTTCATCTTCCCATATATATATATATATATATGACTCTTTCATTCCTGCTCTGTCTTTGTCCCTCTTTTTTCGTCTCAATTGTTCTTTCAACCTTTCTTATTTCTTTCTGGCATGTGTTCTCTTTGAAACTCTGCTTGCGCACATCCAGACGTCTCATGCCTATTTAAAACTGACATTTGATTATTGTGTATCTTCACTTTAAAAAGTTTTATGATCATTAAGTTATGACAACATGTGTTTACATTACTTTAAATCATCAAAATAAATTAAATATTAAGTTGTTGTTTTCTTTTTTGTTATACAACATTCAACTATTTTTTAAGTCAGTTTAATATAATTTAAGTTGAAATGACTTATACAGCCAAGTTGATTGTACTTAAAAATGTATGCAAAAGTTCAGTAAACTTAAAAATAATAATTTAAATAGGAGCGTTCACTCAAAAATTCCTCGTTAATAAAATGTAATTGTTTTAAGTTGCATTAACTATGTAACAGACTTTAATTGCAGTGTTCTCAATCTTTATAAGTTAGTATTGTTCGGGTTTACAGTGTATTGTTATCATTTTTGTGTGTATAATTTTTTATATTTTCTCCAACAGCCCAAGCATATATACAGGCCTACAGAATGGTGTGTAACACAAATTCATAAGGAAAAAAGCCGTAAATAATAAATCAGTTCCATTGTGGATTCCAAGGGCTTAGGGCGTTCCATTTAAACACACTGCAAGGGTTCCGGCAGTACAGTGGGCACTCGTGCAACGTAAGCAATGACGTATATCCGAATGAACGAGATGGAGGGAAGTTAGCGAGGGAAAGGCATAAAAAATTTAAACACAGCCCTGCCTCACTTACCTGTGTTCCTCGTTCCTGCCTGGAAGTTCTAAAGTTAAGTGGTTTATCTAAGACAGCTTCTTACCTGTGTTTACTCACTCAATGTTCCACATGTTCCTCTGGATAGTCGTTCTCTTTGATTCCCTAAAGATATACCTGTGTTACCAATGTCATGGATGGAAAGATAAGAGACTCTCTGGTTTCAGAGTTTTCTGTTCACTGCAAGATATTTACCTCAGCCTTTGTTCAGTGTCTCAGATGCTATTCTGCCTTAAGTGATCTTGTGCCTAAGTTGTTACCAGAGACTCAAAGACTGTACAAGGGAAGTTTACTTACTGTACCTGTAAAACTTACCCCTTGCTGTTGCCTGTTTCTCCAGTGCTTTTTTTCTAATAAACTCCCATATATTCCTGTCTGTAAAGTAAATTAGTGTATATTACATTAATCTGCTTTTAAAGGGGACCTATAATGTCCCTTTCACAAGATAATATAAGTCTCTGATGTCCCCAGAATGTGTCCGTGAAGTTTCAGCTCAAAATACCCCACAGATCACTTATTATAGCGTGTCAAATTCACCTCTATTTGGATGTGAGCAAAACACGCCGTTTTTGAGTGTGTCTCTTTAAATGCAAATGAGCTGCTGCTCCCAGCCGCTTTCCAGAAGAGGGTGGAGCTTTAACAGCTCATGCTTCGGTTGCTCAACAACAACAAATGCAGGAGAATCTCACACAGCCAAAATGAGGATTGTCATTAATGGTGTTTAGCCCTACATTGTTCAAACCGGAGTCGACACTGATGGAGAGACTCAGGAAGACGTTACAACGGAATGGTTAGTGGATAAATTTATGTAGTTGCTGTGGAGTTGATTCAACTCATTGACTAGCATGTGCCGTCATGTTAATCTTTGTGCAAATCCAGCATTGAATTGACCCTCTTTTATGAAGCAGTTCGGCGTAAAATGACAGCATGGCAACAACACTCTACTACAACAACTCTTCCTCTTCTCTAAAGCAGCCCAACATGGCCTCACCCCCTTTTGTTGCGTGTTCTCCAGGGCAGGGTTTATGTAAATGTAAAGTAGTAAAGAAGCTTGTTGTAGTCCCTACCAGCCGTTTGTTGTAGTCCTTCAACAGAGAATTCTTTATCTCCCTTTGCATTGAACTTTGGCAGATATAGATCATAACTTTGTAGATGTTGTTTATGCTCAAACAGCAACATTACACACTAACTAAATTTGAGCTCTCGACTATAATACAGTGCATTTACAAAGTTCACACAGCTAATATAACCCTCAAATGGATCTTTACAAAATGTCCGTCATGCATGCTTCGGATCATGTGAGTATAGTATTTATTTGGATGTTTACATTTGATTCTGAATGAGTTTGATAGTGCTACATGGCTAAAGCTAACATTACACACTGTTGGAGAGATTTATAAAGAATGAAGTTGTGTTTATGAATTATACAGACTGCAAGTGTTTAATAATGAAAATAGCGACGGCTCTTTTCTCCGTGAATACAGTAATAAACGATGGTAACTTTAACCACATTTAACAGTACATTAGCAACATGCTAACAAAACATTTAGATAGACAATTTACAAATATCATGTTATCATGGATCATGTCAGTTATTATCGCTCCATCTGCCATTTTTCACTGTTGTCCTTGCTTGCTTACCTAGTCTGATGATTCAGCTGTGCACAGATCCAGACGTTAATACTGGCTGCCCTTGTCTAATGCTTGATCATGGGCTGGCATATGCAAATATTGGGGGCGTACATATTAATGATCCCGACTGTTACGTAACAGTCGGTGTTATGTTGAGATTCGCCTGTTCTTCTGAGGTCTTTTAAACAAATGAGATTTAGAAGGAGGAAGCAATGGAGTTTGAGACTCACTGTATGTCTTTCCATGTACTGAACTCTTGTTATTTAACTATGCCAAGGTAAATTCAATTTTTGATTCTAGGGCACCTTTAACATAAGAAATGTTTTCAATTTAATTTTTGTTTTAAATGTTTATAGCTCAAAGAAATCTAATTGTCTATTCCACCTAGCACCCCCTCGTGTCCCCCTGGAGACCAGTTTGAAAACCTCTGGTCTACAACAGTGTGGCAAAAATCACTATTCACATCATGACAAGTCTGATTCATACCTTCTCATTTCCTTTAAACTGAAATTCTGTCATCATTCACCCACCCTCAGAATCACAAAAAGAGTTATTATCAAAATGTCAAAAACTGTTCTTTTCAATAGGTACCAATAAAAATACAGATGTAATTATGCTTGCTTGCTTAAAAAGAAATCTGTTAGGCCAGGATTTGAAAACAGGTGTATACTTAACAAAAGTTAAAAAAGGAGCACCAGTTGAGCTAGTGCAATCTTCAAGTACATAAACAGATTCCTAGTCTTGTTTCATCATGCCTTTTCTGTGCTTGTAAAGAAACTGCAGCTTTTTAGCAGAAGCTGGGTTTATTGACTTCTATGCAAGTATGCTGAGTGCAAGAAGCTAGTGTGTGTTAGATGCTGTCAGGCTCCTGACAGTTAAGGGAGATTTCAGACTGTGGTCTCAAAAGATGCTGTCTGACCTGCCTTTCTCCCTTCTCTCTCTGTTTTTTCTCCTTCCCTCACTCCGTGAGATGTTTCGGTGTGCACTTGAGATAGAACATGGCGGTTAATTATCTCTGATTGGCTGGAGAGTTGAGTACCTGCCATGGTGATGAATGCTTGGTTGGCTGAGTGGTCTCTCTCGTTTCCCACAGATACAAGACTGGACTCTTCTAAGATCACTGCCACAAACTCTTAACAAACCTTTTCCATTAGGCAGTCTAGGACAAACATGCACACAAAAATAGCAGCATATAGACACACGCAGGTTGGAGAAAAATCAATCAAATGCTTGTGATTTCATTGACGTACATGACGATATGGTGGGGGCCTGGGACTAGGGGGGGAGTACTGGTTCATGACCCTGTTGCACCCCTCATTCAGTTATGAGCTAATCTTATGGTTAAATTAGCCTACCTAGGGGTATTTTATACTGCAAAAGCCACATTTAAGCTCCATATATAATATGCTGGAAACAGTGGATCATACAAAAATGTTTGTTTCTTCACCGCAGGCAGAAAATAAGAGAAGCACTGATTGGCATGACAGAACTGCTGCAGTTCATCATTGTAAAAATGCTTTAGGAGCAACGCTTTAGCTCTCATTCCATCTCATTTATGTCACGGTCAAGTGTTTACTGATTGGTTCAAATTGTAAATCTCCAGCACAAACTACTGTAGACTTGCTGAAGTACATCAAACATCCACTTTTTTTTACTGACAAACATCTGTTTTCTAAAAAAGGACATAAAAAATTCAAAACAGAAAGGACAAATAAAGAAAAAAGAGCCCTGGGAACAACAACTTTCAGACATTTTGTTAAATACATTTCAAAATATACCAAAAAAATAGCCAATATATTGTTAAAATAGATTTGAAAATATATTTACATAAATATATTTTCGAAAAATGTTATTTAACATTTCTTCATATATTAGAAAAATATAACAAATATATCTAAATACATGTATATTAATATTCGACAAAATATCATTTAAAATACATTTTTATTAACCCAAATGTATTTTAATATAAACCATCTCTTTTTAAGTACATTTTGTAATATATTTCAACATTTGAAGTTTTAAACAAAATATGAATTTTCAATTTGCATAATAAAATTCATTAAGCCGTGCTGATTATCGCATATTTTTAGTGTAACCAGTGTTGTCAGCAAAAATTAGACACCAGACATCAACAGACTGGGTCATTTAATCTCTGACATAACCAAGTCTTTTAAACTGTGTGAATTCATCTTTTTCATTTATATCCCATATAGACACAATGCCAAAAGGAAGTAATTTTCACACAATGAAATTACTTTCAAATATTTAAAAACATGAACGAGAATCAAACAACACACCTGATAAAAGAAATTAAGCAGTCATAAGCATATGTATTTGCCCATGTGATGTCACAAATCCCATAATATTCAACTGAGATGTTTTTGGAGCCTGATTAAATAAATGCTCTGTTTAAACTTGCAGGATCTTTTAACGGTACAAAGACATTTGATTGAAAATTTGAACATCTGATTTCTTGTGTCAGAAAACACCTTTAAAGGGATAGATCACCCAAAAATGAAAAATATCCCATAATTTACTCACCCTCAAGCCATCCTAGGTGTATATGACTTTCTTCTTTCAGTCAAACACAATCTGAGTTATATTAAAAAAATATTCTGGCTCTTCCAAGCTTTATAATGGGAGTTAATAGTAACCAAGATTTTGAAGCCCAAAAAAGCACATCCATTCATCATAATAGTAATCCATACGGCTCCAGTGGGTTAATAAAGGCCTTCTGAAGTGAAGCAATTGTTTTTGTAAGAAAAATATCCATATTTATAACTTTATAAACTAGAATTTTTTAAAGTAAACTAGAAACTAGAGCCTTTATTAACCCCCTGGAGTCATACGGATTACTTTTATGATGGACGGATGTGCTTTTTTGGGCTTCAAAATCTCAGGTACCATTCACTCCCATTATAAAGCTTGGAAGCAAAAGAATATTTTTTAATATAACTCTGATTATAGGATGGCTTGAGGGTGAGTAAATTATGGGATAATTTTCACTTTTGGGTGAACTAACCCTTTAAAGAGTAGGCGACATTACCCAAAATAACATCTAGCCATCTGTCATCTAGCACTTAGAATTGTGGGTGTATTTGATCTTTTTCAGCTGCGAATATGAATGAAAATTTGCACATACTGAGTTGCTGAATTGAGGTACAATAATGGAGTACAAAGAATTCTTGGTCTTTTCTTGCACAGATACATGGCAAGAGGGGCTCAGAACAGAGGGTCAGCCATGCAACATTACTCTCAGAGTAAAATGGGATTTAAGCGCCCCGTTCAAGGACACAGATGCAGTCGGCAAAGGAAGGTACTGCTAGCACGTCGGACAAGCTTGCTCACAAGGGATTAAACCAACAGCCATCTGGGATGTGGTCCATTTCCCTAACAGCCAGGGTTCCATCAAACCCCAGTAAACCAAAGGCCTTTGCTATTTCATTTTGGTTTGGACCTGCATTCTGCCAGAATCCCTGGAGCTCTGTGTTGTAAGTGCTGTGGAGACTAAAGGACTGACACCAATGTTTGAAATGAGAATATCACAGATCTATCATTATTTTACTAAAGGGAACAATGCCAGAGCTTTGTTTGAATACCAAAATCGCTCTCTCTCTACCACACACAAATCCCATAAATATTAAATAGTCATTTATCAGACATTTTGTCAGAAGCGACCCTCATAATACGGACTATTAGTAACTTGGGGTTAAGTGCCTCGCACAAGGGCACAAAATGGCAATAAAATGTGGAGAAACCGGTCACATAAACACAACCATTATGTTAAGACCATGTCTCACATTTTTATGCAATTGACTCAAACAGGATACAATGAGATTTAAAGAAAGAAATAAGATTACTAATACTAGTATGAGCAGTTTATGCAACAGACCCCTGCGAGATCTAATTATTCTTTCTGTTATACCAGTTTCATTGTGGTTTTTAATGTGAATATTTTGTACCAGAGCACTTTGCAGGCAATGTTTGTTACATCTTTTCTAATATGCCTTTCATTTGAAGGCTCTGATACAGTAATAAAGAGATAAAAAAGGAATTTTCCACTGAGTCAATCTAAAATTTATGTAATCAGGAGACAAAAGATAGCAAACGATCGTGGCTTTGATGCACTTTTGTACCTAAAGGCTTGGCTAGGGCAAGAAAAACAATTGAGCAAATGTTTTTCTTGTCCTGTACTTTGATAATAGACAGAAACATTTTACTGTTAGAAGAGGGAATCATTTTCATGTGACCTACGATAAAAACAAAATCGATTTTCAGAGCTTTTATGCAAAGACAGTTTTTCAGAGTTTTTGAAAAGTCTTTGGTTCACTGTACATGTAAAGGCAAGAGGTCAAAAAGCAAAGTTTAGTTAAAAGACAAAAAGCCTGTTTCTTTTTCTCTCTCTCTCTTTTACTCACTTTCTTTTTAAAACAGCAATCATGAGGCAATTTAGGGTACGTTTACATGACAATGAAGTACTAAAAACTGAAAAGTTTTTCCTTTGTTTTTAGTTGTGTGAACGGGAATTGTTTTGACAATGGTGTTGTCAAGAAACTTTCTTGACAACACCTTGTAAAGAAACACTGTGTGCCTATAGACTGAACACATAATACACATGTGCATGACGTCACCGTTTTCACAAATTCACGTTTTCATAGTTTACATGGAGGCAGAAGTGTAAAGTATTTGAGTAAATGTAATTAGTTACCGTACTTAAGTATCTTTTTGGCTACTTTGTAGTTGTACTGAGTATCAAAGATATTGGCAACTCTTACTCTCTACTTGACTACATCTTTGAGCAAGTAAATGTACTTTTTACTCCACTACATTTGTGATGAGTAATGCAATTACACATTACATTTTTCATGACACCTAACTTTTTCTGCAGCAGTTTGTTTCTAATATAAAGAAGTGATATCGCCATCTAAGGGCATTGAGGGTACAATATCTTGCATTTTGCCTTAACTCATCTAAACTTGTCAGCAAGGCTTCTTTATGTGAATACGAGCGCATTAGCAGGTAGTTTCTGAATCGGTGCTTGATTTAGGATATGAGGTCATGACTGCAGCCGGTGATGAGGCCGAAACCAGCACATCCAGTGCAAGTAGACATTGACTATTTAACATTATTTTATTTATCCACTATATTGACGAGACCTTTTTGATGGATATTGGTTTACTTATGGCCTTTTTGTGCACTGAAGCTTAACTGAGACTTGTGAGTTTGTAGATGTTTAAAAGGTTGTTGTGTCAACCTTGATTTATTGCAATATTGAGGTGTTCAAAATAAACATGATTTCTCATCTTACAAATCAATTGTTTCTTATTTTCACTGGCATGTCTCTCAGGAATAGTGCATCTCTGAGCCTACATTCAGCATGAGTAAAATACTTAAGTACTGTTAAAATCAGATACTTAAAGAGTTTTACTCAAGTGGTATTGGAATTGATTACTTGTAACTTGTAATGGAGTCATTTTCGATGTAAGGTATCTGTACTTACACTCAAGTGTGGTTTTCGGATACTCTTTACACTTCTGCATGGAGGCGATAACATTATTGTTTTCAAAAACTTGCACTCTGAAACCCATTTTCAACAGTTTACGTTTTCAGGACCCCAAAACGGCGTTGTTGTGTAAATGAACAGCCAAAACGCATAAAAAGTTTGTGTAAACGGCCCCAAAAAAAACACTTTTCAGTTTTCATCCATTTACATCAACTCAACTTATTGTACAAAATCTATAGTCATGTTCCCTCAGAGCAAAATAGTGAATATAAGCGTTTGTCTCAACGCTTATTTCATCATTCTTCTGCTAAATGTTTTTAGTTGATCCTGCTATAAACCAATGAAGGGCCTGACAGGGTTTCCCTATTTGTGAAAAACATGCTCTTCATAAAATGTAATAAAACATTTGAGTCTAAGGAGCGGTGTTATTTTAGAATTGCTTTCGAAGCATCTCATAAATAGCGCAGTGAATCTTGAGCCTGTAAAAACAGATCAGATGAGAGCAAACAGAAAGATAAAGTAGTAGATGGAAGTGCTCAATGCAGTCTGGCAGGGGTTTATACATTATGCATGTGTGGATCAGTTCTGTTGTACTTAGAGCTAATGTGATTCTGTGTATAATGACCATTCAGAGACCAATTACATAATATGTTCACAATTAATTAGCCTCACTCTCTTTTCCTCTCATTGTTTGAACAGTTCTTTTGTGGTCCCGTGTGCACAGGATCTGATTTAAACACTGTGCATGTGTACTTGGCCTGTTTGTAGTGAAGGAGCTGTGATTTGCAACAGCAGCACTAAATAAACACATGCATAGCTTCAAATAAACCTAAACACAACACATAACAATATATTTTACTCTTTTCGGATTTCTTTTCTCTCTCTCCGTGGTTCTCCCTCTGTGCTTTGACATTTGTCAGAGTTTATGTTTCCCTGGAGGCTGACATGTGCTCAATTTAAATATTATTCCTAAACAAAACATGAAATAACACAAACTCAGACGACACACAAAAAAGTAAAAATATGAAGCGCGATATCACAACAACAAAACATATTTCGGATGCTGAGAACATCAGAACATTGTTTTTAAAGAGTCTATGCTCTGTTAGACAAACACAACCCAGTCACCCAGGGTGAAGTGAAGGATCATGGGAGCTGTAATGAAGCGTAATGTTGTGTAGTGTCAGATTTGTAATATATTACATAGATTTAGCTCAAGGATTCAACCTTTGTACCATTGTGCTAAACTCAATCAGTGACTTCTCAGAAAAAGCAAGCATTACCATCTCTGTCAATCATTATTAGCCAGATGTTTTATTGTTTCTGACAAACACAGAATTACATGGTCACTATAAATATTTTTCTAAATCTCTGGTTCCCAACTGGATTTTTTTAAAGTCAACATGATTTGCGTTAAAAATCATGTTGACTTAATCATGTTGACATCTCCCTACTGTAATGTATATCCGAGGGAAACAGCTTCTTGACTGGGGGGGAGTAGGGCAGGACTTGGTTTTGTTCGTCGGACACGGAGGAAAGTGTTCTGAAATCACATACTCTCTTGAGTAGGTACATATTTTGAATAAGTAATTACTTCACAACCGCTAAAAAGTATGTTCTATATGGGATTGTAAAGTTTCCATCAAATGCGCATTTGATAATCTTGCCGGAAGTAGTAGATCATCTGGGTATTTTTTGCCTACTCTTTTGTGAGTACTGTGAATACGGACATATTTCTTTTGTCAGATAGTGTTTTTCGCCTACTATATAGGGAGGTATGCGATTTCGGATGCAGCCAATGACAGACAACAACAAACTAATGAACTCAATTGGAAACAGAAACAACAGAACAGAACTATATCAAAATAAGAGTCCAAATAAAAACATAGGATAAACGTGCCTATAGGGTCAAAAGAATAGGACGCATGAGAACTCTTAATTAGATATCAGAAACACAAATGTGATGTTTAACTAAAGTCCTTTTTGCTCATTTGTATGGTTGTATGGTAAATTCAGCTGCAAAGACATTGGTTAAACTGAGATTAAATAAAGTACAGGTGCTGGTCATATAATTAGAATATCATCAAAAAGTTGATTTATTTTACTAATTCCATTCAAAAAGTGAAACTTGTATATTATATTCATTCATTACACACAGACTGATATATTTCAAATGTTTATTTCTTTTAATTTTGATGATTATAACTGACAACTAAGGAAAATCCCAAATTCAGTATCTCAGAAAATTAGAATATTGTGAAAAGGTTCAATATTGAAGATACCTGGTGCCACACTCTAATCAGCTACTTAACTTAAAACACCTGCAAATGCCTTTAAATGGTCTCTTAGTCTAGTTCTGTAGGCTACACAATCATGGGGAAGACTGCTGACTTGACAGTTGTCCAAAAGACGACCATTGACACCTTGCACAAGGAGGGCAAGACACAAAAGGTCATTGCAAAAGAGGCTGGCTGTTCACAGAGCTCTGTGTCCAAGCACATTAATAGAGAGGCGAAGGGAAGGAAAAGATGTGGTAGAAAAAAGTGTACAAGCAATAGGGATAACCACACCCTGGAGAAGATTTTGAAACAAAACCCATTCAAAAATATGGGGGAGATTCACAAAGAGTGGACTGCAGCTGGAGTCAGTGATTCAAGAACCACTACGCACAGACGTATGCAAGACATGGGTTTCAGCTGTCGCATTCCTTGTGTCAAGCCACTCTTTAACAACAGACAGTGTCAGAAGCGTCTAAAGACAAAAAGGACTGGACTGCTGCTGAGTGGTCTAAAGTTATGTTCTCTGATGAAAGTAAATTTTGCATTTCCTTTGGAAATCAGGGTCCCAGAGTCTGGAGGAAGAGAGGAGAGGCACACAATCCACGTTGCTTGAGGTCCAGTATAAAGTTTCCAGTCAGTGATGGTTTGGGGTGCCATGTCATCTGCTGGTGTTGGTCCACTGTGTTTTCTGAGGTCAAAGGTCAACACAGCCATATACCAGGAAGTTTTAGAGCACTTCATGCTTTCTGCTGCTGACCAACTTTATGGAGATGCAGATTTCATTTTCCAATAGGACTTGGCACCTGCACACAGTGCCAAAGCTACCAGTACCTGGTTTAAGGACCATGGCATCCCTGTTCTTAATTGGCCAGCAAACTCGCCTAACCTTAACCCCATAGAAAATCTATGGGGTATTGTGAAGAGGAAGATGCGATATGCCAGACCCAACAATGCAGAAGAGCTGAAGGCCACTATCAGAGCAACCTGGGCTCCCATAACACCTGAGCAGTGCCACAGACTGATCGACTCCATGCCACATACTTAACATATTTAATTATTGCAGGTTTGCATAATATTCTGAGTTTGCATTTCACTGTTTTTATTCATTTTGAGGAATACTGATACTGTTTTTGTGCAAGTGAGATGAGTAAATGCATGCTCACATTTACTGTAGAACTAAAATATCAATCATGTTTACACAGCGCACACAACTCCTCTTCATCTCACTCATGATTTCTCTCAACATAGGGACAGAAGAGGTGTCAATCAATAAATGGGAAAAAGTAACTTGTGTTATTTGAAAAAGTAATTCAGATATTTAGTTGTATATTTAAAAGTAATGCATTACTTTACTTGTTACTTGGGGAAAGTAATCTGATTACATAACTCGCATTACTTATAATGTCGAGGACCATCCTTAGACAAATGACACTTAAAGGGGACCTATTATGCCCATTTTTTACAAGATGTTATTTAAGTCTCTGGTGTCCCCAGAATGTGTCTGTGAATATTCATCTTAAAATACCTCACAGATTATTTATAAATCCATGTTGTACCCAATACCCATTTCTGACTACATTCAAGAACAGGCTGTTTTCGTGCATGTGTCTTTAAATGCAAATGAGCTGCTTTGCCCCGCCTCTCCACGATCACAGTTCCTGCCTCAATCAGATTCTCTGCCATATACTAACAAGACATCTGCTTGGTTTTGATTATCATCTATATCACAATCACGCATGGATAGCAGAGTTCTTCTTTTGTCATTAAAGTTTATTATTTCCACACATTTAAAGCTATGAGCTGGCTGCTAGATGTCAAGTCTCATGAGTTACTTTCTTTCACATTTTTTGCTGTGTTTAAACTGTCAAATACACACAAGGTTCTTGTTCACAGTTGTCTCTTGCAGGAAACAAAATGACGCCGCCATGGGTGGAAATGTGCAGATTAAGTGGCAGTAATATTATAATAAGATCTCCTTCTTATGTCACAAGTGGAGCGAAATCTGAGCGGCTCGTTTTTTCACATGCTTGCAGAGAAAGGCTTACCAAAACAAAGTTACAGGGTTGTCCCTTTTTTCTTTTTCAGTGTTGGTAGATGCACCATGGAAAAAGAAAAAAAAAAATATTTTTATGATATTAAAAATTATTATTTATTTATGTTAATCCTTTTTTTTTTTTTTTCTTGTTGAACATGAACCCGTATTTAATACAGCCTGATAAAGTTTTGAGAATGAGGGCATATCATGTAACCTGTCCATATTGGTTTTTGCCTAATTTGGCTAGTTTTACAACTGGGAATTGTACACTATCAGCAACAAAAGATAATGGAAGCATTTTTTCCGCTCCTTTAGTTCAGTTTACCTATCCTCATTATTGTATGATTATTTACAGAAATTGCTTTTAGTGAAAGTTATATAAAGCCAGAAAATCAAATAGGAGCTTGAGATTCTTTGATCAATACGCATCAGGCGGTCAGTGTTTGTGCCGTCTGAGACTATCCAGTGCTGCAGACACTTGATTATCTTTAACAGGGAAATGAACCCTTTTGAAAATGTCTGGCTGAAATGTTTTATAACTTCAGGGAATTACATCATATTTTATATAGTTTTATATTCACTCTTCTCCAACTATTTTAATATTCTTTGTGATGCCATAATCATGATTTGTGCATGGGCTCTCATACACTGCCCTAGACTGATATATTATGGGTATGATTAACAGAGAAACATTCTAAAATGTTTCACACATCCTGTGCCTGCGGTGCATAAGAGTAACTGTAAATAGCAGACTCACATTGTGTTTTGACACAAAACTGCACCTCTGTATAGAACATAAAATGATTTCTGGGTTATTACATTTAATATTTCCTTTAATTGCAGGCATAAATTATAAAATGGTTATGAGGAATGAGCTATTGAGAATTATTACAAAGTTGATCCTTAAATACCTAATTTACATAAGATGGGGAAATCAAATTTACATTCAAAATTAATTAATTTACACAGAACCCAAATCCTAAAGTGTAGCTATAAACGGATTAAATCATTCAGTCAGATTAAGTGAATACAACATGCTGTTTGTGTGCATGTCAATTCATGTTGAACTTAAATATAGTTCACTCTAATATTTCATGTTGCCTTATAAAAAGATTGTGATGAAGAATTATTTTTTAGCCTAGTGCATTTTAAAAATGATTTCTGCTTAGTGTCTATACTTTCAGTGCTGTATGGTACTCACATCTGCAGTGCAAATACTGTAACCTGTTAATATGGGTGGTGAAATGAAAACAAACTGCTCAGGATGTGTGAAACAGGTAATGAGGGTGCAGTTTAATTCTCAGGCTTATTGTTATCTGCCTTACATACGTTTATACCAAGTATAAAACTATGAGCAGGGCAAAAACAATACAATGTTTGAAACATTTAAAGGTGCTAAAGAGGATCTTTTCGTCGACTGAGAAACCAAAGACTGTTACTGAGTTTTTGAAATGAGCGCATGCGTAAGAACAACCCCCCTCCTTCGAAGGAACGCCTCCCAAAACTCGTAAACACTCGTATTGGAACACTAGTGTTTACCACCGGCATTCGCTGTGTTGTGTTAGTGGATTCATTATGTCGTACTCACCGCAGGTAACTCATAATCTGCAGTTGTTACTCCTGTCTCCGGACAAAAACATTGCATGCGGCGCCTGTGGAGTGTTGAAAGTTACTGGAGAGCGCAGCCGCGCTCGTCTCTCACAAGGAACGTCACGGCAGTGATTGACAAGCCAGAGGGCCAATCGTTTACGCGATGATCGCGTAAACGATTGGCTGATGTTTTTAAGGCCCTACCTCGTGCACAGATGATGTATATTAATATTATTACTTTCAGTGCACCTAATAAATAGTCTTTTATCAGTTAGTAAAGACAATTTCAAGTAATATTGCAAAAATGTATAAAACAATCACTATATGGGAAAGAAAGGGAAAAGTTTTCCTTCCAAACTGCAGGAAAGTTGGGCTTTAACAGGACACTCAGAGTGGCACTGTTGCTGTTCCTCTCACTCTCTCTCTCTCTCATTTTCTCTTTGACAGACAGGTCTTTGATGTCTGACACTATTGATGAATATAAAAAAATTCTCTATGAATGTCTGTCATTGTCTTGACTCTGAAAAACATTTGTTGCAATCTAATGTGATGCAGTGTTGTATGCAAATTAATTTGCTCCCAGTGATGTGGTGTTGTCTGCAAATTAATTTGCTCCCACATACCAACACACACACACACACACATACGCAAACAAACACACATTTAGTCATTGTCACATACGCCCACTGGAGGTTGAAACCTCTGGAAAAGGGCTATATCTAAATTCACACCCTCCTTCTGCTCTGTCAATATTCAAATCATCTAACACCTTTATTCTGCTTGGATGAAATACTTCACACACACACACACACACAGAAAGAGAGAGAGAGACAATCATTCTCTGCTCTCTTTGGAGAATGACTACTTCACAAATATAAGCCAACACTGGGGGGAAATGCACGTCAAACGGTCCAAAGGAGCGAGAATAAAAATACCGTGACAAAAACCATCTGAGGTGAATTCAATAAACAGTAGCATCACGTTTGAGTGTGGTAGTTCAGCAGAAAATCTTATTGTTTAACCACACCTATTACATTTAAACAGGTGCTGTCTGTGCTGGTATAGTTCTGTATGTAAATCAAATCACTGTCAAATGAAAACATAATTAAATGTAAAAGTTAATTCAGTCATTCACAAACTACCAGCTGTACTGACACCTATTGGTCTGGATGCATGAAGGTTTTTTTTTTTTTTTTTTTGTGCACATTTCAATGATATTTCCTAAAGTGCCCCAATTATGCTATTTTAAAGGTTCCTCATTTTGTTTTGGAGGTCTCCTACAATTGGTTTGCATGCATCCAAGGTCAAAAAACGCATTAATTTTCTCAGTACATACACTATATTGCCAAAGGTTTTGGGATGCCTGCCTGTACGTGCACACGAACTTTAATGACATCCCATTCTTAATCCGTAGGATTTAATATGGAGTTGGCCCACCCTTTACAGCTATTACAGCTTCAACTCCTTTGGGAAGGCATTCCACAAGGTTTAGGAGTGTGTTTATGGGAATTTTTGACCATTCTTCTAGAAGCGCATTTGTAAGGTCAGGCAGTGATGTTAGACGAGAAGGCCTGGCTCGGAGTCTCCGCTCTAATTCATCCCAAAGGTGTTCTATCGGGTTGAGGTCAGGACAGTCAAGTTCCACCACACCAAACTCGCTCATCCATGTCTTTATGGAGCTTGCTTTGTGCACTGGTGCGCAGTCATGTTGGAACAGGAGGGGGCCATCCCCAAACTATTCCCACAAAGTTGAGAGTATGAAATTGTCCAAAATGTCTTGGTACACTGAAGCATTAAGAGTTCCTTTCACTGGAACTAAGAGACCAAGCCCAACCCATGAAAAACAACCCCACACCATAATCCCCCCTCCACCAAACTTTACACTTGGCACAATGCAGTCAGGCAAGTACCGTTCTCCTGTCAACCACCAAACCCAGACTCGTCCATCGGATTGCCAGACAGAGAAGCGTGATTCGTCACTCCAGAAAACACGTCTCCACTGCTCTAGAGTCCAGTGGTGGCGTGCTTTACACCACTGCATCCGACGCTTTGCATTGCACTTGGTGATGTAAGGCTTGGATGCAGCTGCTCGGCCATGGAAACCCATTCCATGAAGCTCTCTACGCACTGTTCTTGAGCTAATCTGAAGGCCACACAAAGTTTGGCGGTCTGTAGCTATTGACTCTGCAGAAAGTTGGCGACTTGTGCGCACTGTGCGCCTCAGCATGCACTGACCCCACTCTGTGATATTACGTGGCCTACCACTTCGTGGCTGAGTTGCTGTTGTTCCCAATTGCTTCCACTTTGTTATGATACCACTAACAGTTGACCGTGGAATATTTAGTAGTGAGGAAATTTCACAAATGGACTTATTGCACAGGTGGCAACCTATCACGGTACCACGCTTGAATTAAACTGAGCTCCTGAGAGCGACCCATTCTTTCACAAATGTTTGTAGAAGAAGTCTGCAGCCTAGGTGCTTGATTTTATACACCTGTGGCCATGGAAGTGATTGGAACACCTGAATTCAGTGATTTGGAGGTCTCAATATGTTTGGTAATATAGTGTACATTGCACATTACCTCATTTCTCAAAGAGTCTAAAAATGGTTTGTTTGAAGGTTCAGTCTCTCTAAACCCCTCCTTATCGCAAGCCTACTCTGCTCTGATTGGTCAGATGGCTCAGTCCATTGTGATTGGTCTACCTCATACAGCGTGTGTCGGAAACAAAACACCGATTATCATATCTGAATTTCCAGAGGGGGGCTTCCTCAGTGCTTGATGCAAAGTGATACTAACAACGGCATTGGGTTTTTCTGTATCAGTTCCAGCATGAGTCCTCATCCTTTTGAAGTGCATTCAAAGTGGATTCACAGTTCAGAAAACATCTTTTCGACATGTCGACAACACACACCAAACCCTACAGGTCTCAGCTACAACTACAGTGTTTGAGGGAGGGTCAAAATAGATGTTGTTAGCGAACAGCCAATGAAGATCACAGGCTGGCATTATGCAAATTTGTTACATTACATTACGTAGGTATGTAACAGGAAGCAAGACTGGAATTTCTGACAACTTGTTTCAGTAGTTCAGAATCGAATCTTTCTTTCAGGAGACAATAATTTTAGGGACTTTCGCATTGGAGGAACCTTTTCATAGTTCCTAGAACTATTGGTGGAAGTACCCAGATTTTACCGTGTTTACACCACAGGAACTAGGAACGATTTTAGTTCTAGTTACTAAATGAGCTCCTACTTCAGAGTAGAGTCTAACCCAGCACAATAGGAACTACCGGTGATGTAAGTGTATGTTAATTGGCCGAACGTACGCAAAACACTGCACCCGACATTTTTAAAGACACACAGTTTATAGCCTATATAATTACTCCACAAACTAACTCCACGAACATGGAAAACAATGACAGATGGACCTCTTGAGTTAAGGATAAAATCCAATGAAACTTTGAAGGGACCAAACGAAACATGATGTATTTCTGTTCAGCTCGTGACATTGGACATCAACCACACAGCAAACACCAATTATTTTTTCATTTTTCTTTCTTTTTAGAACAGTTCTATCTAATAACATATTAGACAGGCTGTTAAACAAATCGTAAACTAATGAAGACGGAGAATGTGAGCGCTGTGTGCTCAGGCTCAGCGTTTTCTGCATAGTCAAAATAAAGGTCCGCCGCACCGTCAAAATAAAAGTCATTTCATAGTTCCTACCTGGCGGTTCGAATGCAACCAGGAAAATGGCCTTAGGGGAACTATGGCGGCTAGTTCCTAGCACTAAGTTCCTAGAACTACCTGGTGCGGAAGCCCCTTTTATCTATGCATTTTAATTTTACATTCACAAACAGCTATATTACACACTCCATGAAAGGCAATATTCAAAAAAGCATAATAGACGCAATTCAAAAGTGCTGTAAAACTGTGCACATTTAAAAAATATTTTTGGTTTACATTTTCTATTGATCATGGTATCAACAATTCATCGAATGATGATCAAATGATGGATAATCAAGCACCCTCTCAGCATTTTAAAGCTAATTCAGGTGCTTGGATGGCAGCAGTGGACAGATGATATACAGCACATATAATGTATAGCGATAATCCACTGCATCCTCCACAACCAAGCACTCAGAACCAACCCACAAGACCAGGAATTGCATAGTGCAAATTAAATTTAGCACTAAATTTGTGGCCAGGTTTGCGCCATTACCTGATTTGCATAATTCCTTTAGTGAATGAGGCGACATCTCATGCAAATAAATGGTGCCATCAGCAGGTGTATTCATTCTTAGTGAATTTCCCCCACGGTGTGCGCTCCTGCTGAATTATCCAGAACCATCCTCCTTTGATTCTGCTTTTCTTTTTTCCTGATACAAACAGGGATGTAATTCATATCTCTGTCAAACACAAAAGCATTTACAGCCATTTAAACTTGCATAGCTGAAGGACATGCATTTTAGAGCCTGAGGTTTCGCTCTGCGTGAAAAACTTACAGATGTCATTTGATGTGTAAAAATTCCTCACAGCATGCTTCTAACACTCTTGCACAAAAGGAAAAAGAGAAGGGACACAGGGGGATCAAGGGTCAGCATGAATAAAAGACAAAAATGAAAGTAAACCACCATCCAATCATCACCACCATCTGAATAAAGATGGACCGCAAGCCTTTGAATAGCTTCTCCACACTATCACTCTGTGTCCACTGCTCGTTTCTCCTGTCCACTCACCTCTATTCAGTGTGGAGTAAGGCACAAGTTTAATCTTGGGTTGGGTCCAAATCCATTTATTTTCTCTCAAATGCTTTCTTTCTTCCTCCATCTCTCTCTCCCTCCTCCTGAACCTCTCTAATTTTCTCCTTTTTCATCTCCTCTGATGGTAGTTACAGGGGTAATATCAGGAGAGAGATGAAGGCTGCTTCAGCACATACATTTACACTGCGCAATATATCGTCCAGCATAAAGCTGTGTAATGAGATGCTCTGTTCTCTTCTTCTTGTTGCTTTGTTTGTTTGTAGTATAATGCAGATGTGAGCAACTATCTCAGAGTGACATTCACAATCGTAGACTCCATACAGCTTTCTCAACTCTAGCCCGGCCTTGCTGCAGCGCATGTGAAGACTGTGAACGAGAATCCCACAGAAAAGGAAAAAAGAGCTCTTTCATCTCCACGGCATGACACGCAGCAGGTTTAATTAGAAAGCGTCGTCCTGGCATCAGTGGGTGTGTGCCTCAATGTGTCTAACAACAAACCTAGTTTTGATGAGCTTTGGACTCGTTCACATAGGCTACTGCAATGATGTTTTATCCTGACTGCGACTTGCAGTCCTTTTCAAAATTAATCTCTTTGTCCATTTGGGAAACACTGTAGCAAATGAATAAATAATAATATTGGTATTATCAGTTCTGTATTATGTTATGTTTTGAACTTAAAGGGTTAGTTCACCCAAAAATGAAAATTCTGTCATAAATTACTCACCCTCATGTCGTTCCACACCCGTAAGACCTTCTTTCATCTTCAGAACACAAATTAAGATATTTTTCATAAAATCCGATGGCTCAGTGAGGCCTGCATTGACATCAAGTTAATTTACACTTTCAGATGCCCAGAAAGGAACTAAATATATATTTAAAACAATTCGTGTGACTACAGTGGTTCAACTTTAATGTTATGAAGTGACGAGAATATATTTTGTGCGGCAAAAAAAACAAAATAACGACTTTTTTCAACAATATCTAGTGATGAGCAATTTCAGAACACTGCTTCATGAAGCTTTGAAGCTTTACGAATCTTTTGTTTCGAATCAGTGGTTTGGAGTGTGTATCAACTGCCAAAATCACGTGAACCATTGAAATTTCAAAACATTTATGACATAAAGCCTCGTTTACTGAAATCATGTGCCTTTCATGCTCCGAACCACTGGAGGATCAATGCAAGCCTCACTGAGCCATCAGATTTTATCAAAAATATCTTAATTTGTGTTCCGAAGATCAATGAAGGTCTTATGAGTTCGGAACAACATTAGGGTGAGTAATTAATGACAGAATGTTCATTTTTGGGTGAACTATCCCTTTAATTACTCACCCTCATGTCGTTCCAAACCTATAAAACTTACATTCATCTTCGGAACACAAATTAAGATCTGAGAGCTGTCTGTCCACTCAACTACCACTTTGATGCTTCAAAAAGTTCATAAAGAGATCATAAACTAATCCATATGAATTGAACGGTTTAGTCCAAATTTTCTGAAGAGATTTGATCACTTTATATGATGAACAGATTTAATTTAAGCTTTAACTCATATATAAACATTGATCATCGAACATAAACATAAGCTCAACCAAACCTGCTTGACGCACGAGTACAAAACTCGTAACACGAGAATGAACCTCATTGGTTCTCGCACTCATCAAGCAAACATGCTTGAGCTTCCGTTTACCACAACTGATGTGTGTGTTGATGAGTGTTTATATGTGAACAAAAGCTTAAATTCGATCTGTTCATCATATAAAGTGATCGTGTCTCTTCAGAAAATTTGGACTAAACCACTCAATTCATATGGATTAGTTTTTCATATCTCTTAATGAACTTTTTGAAGGGACAGAAAGCTCTCAGATTTTATCAAAAAGATCTTAATTTGTGTTCTGAAGATGAATGAAGGTCTTACAGGTTTGAAACGACATGAGGGTGAGTAATTAATGACAGAATTTTCATTTTTGGGTGAACTAACCCTTTAAAGGGATAGTTCACCCAAAAATGAAAATCTGATGTTTATCTGCTTACCCCCAGAGCATCCAAGATGTAGGTGACTTTGTTTCTTCAGTAGAACACAAATGATGATTTTTAACTCCAACCGTTGCCGTCTGTCAGTCAAATAATGCTAGTGGATGGGAACTTCTACTATAAGAGTAAATAAAACGTGCTTAGACAAGTCCAAATTAAACCCTGCAGATCGTGACGACACACTGATGTCCTGAGACACGAAACGATCGGTTTGTGCGAGAAACCGAACAGTATTTATATAATTTTTTACCTCTAATACACCACTATGTCCAACTGCGTTCAGCACTCGTTAGTAAGGTCTGATCGCGCTCTAACAACGGCAGTGATGTCTAGCTCTCATTGAAGTATATGCGCGAGACATCACTGCCGCTGTCAGAGCGCGATCAGACCTTACTAACGAGTGCTGAGCGCAGTTGAACATAGTGGTGTATTAGAGTTAAAAAATTATATAAATACTGTTCGGTTTATCGCACAAACCGATCGTTTCGTGTCTAAGGACATCAATGTGTCGTCACGAGCCACAGGGTTTAATTTGGACTTGTCTGTGCAAGTTTTATTTACTCTTATAGTAGAAGTTCCCATCCACTAGCATTATTTGACTGACAGACGGAAACGGTTTGAGTCAAAAATCATCATTTGTGTTCTACTGAAGAAACAAAGTCACCTACATCTTGGATGCGCTGGGGGTAAGCAGATAAACATCAAATTTTCATTTTTGGCTGAACTATCCCTTTAAGTGCAACAGTTTTGAAAAGCCTATAAGAGACCTCTATAAACTTGCAAATTGTCCTGTAGGTAGCATCTAAATGAGAAAAGAATATAGGTAATTTGAAAGATGTTCTCATTTGTCATTTAATGTATTTTGTCCCAAAGCAGTGATAAAAATTGCTGTTGTGCTCACTGAAGAGCTTTGAAAAAGTGACCTAAGTAATGAGAGTATTACTCCTTCTGAGTATTAAAAACTGTAACTTAATTCTGATTTTTTTTTTTTTTTTTTTTTTTTTTTTTTGGCCAAAAGTCTAACCTCTTAATGAACTAATAATATAGGCTAATTACAAAGCAACAAAGTCAAAAGCAAATGGAAAAGACTCAATACCTCAGTTTTGACTTAGACACTGATTTAACACTTGTAGCCAAGACCATCTTGAAAGTTTGGTCACACTTTAGTTTAATTCTCAATTATTTAACTAACATTAATTATAACAATGAACTATGATTTTTGCCTCAATAAACTCTTAATTACTGCTTATTAATAGTTAGTGAGGTAAGTGTTAAGTTTAGGTATTGGGTAGGGTTAAGGGATGTAGAAGATGGTCATGTAGAATAAGGCATTAATATGTTCTTATACTAATAAACAGCCAATATAGTAATATGTATCCGGGGAATAGTGAGAACTGGACCCTAAACTAAACCGAAAGTTTTTTGTTTGTTTTTTTCCAGAACTGTGACCATGATGTACACCATTCCTGACCCAGTCGTATTCTTGACCCAAAACACTGTCCACTCCCAGATGGTAAATGTTCCTCTAGAGTGCTTTTTTAAGTGCTTAGTTTCCAAAGGAAGCAGATGTCACTGAATTTAAAAGGCTGGTAGATCCCGTGTGTGTGTGTTTGTTCTCTCTCGATGACAGTAACACGACAACATTGTGTATCCCATAAATGTGGGCAGTGTGTACAGAAGGATTGTAAGCATCCACTGGAGAGGGCTGATGTGCATGCGCAAGTGTTATTTATTGGGCAAGCGTGAAGTGTTTACTGCAGGAACAAGAGACAGTGTCAGTCCAGTCTAATTCCTCTACCAACAGCAACACCATCCTTTTTCTCTCTCTCCATCTCTTTCCCCTCTGTTCTCTCTCTTAATCTGTCTGAACACACACTCCGCAGGGTTAATGGACTACATCTTTCTCCCTCTCCTGCCCTAAATCTTCCTGTCTTCATTTAGACCCTCTCAGGCAGATGTTTTTAACTGAGGGGAGTCAGGGTCTCGCTCACAGACCAGGTGGACCTAGCGTGGAAATGGCCAACACAGTGCACCAATAGAACCGCACACGCTGTCTTCTGTGTGTGCTCGTGTTGCATTAATAGCTGAGGCACGTTCAATAGAAGGGAGGAGGAAACACGCTTTAGTGCCAGAAGATGAGAAAGTTCGACTGAGGTGATTGGATTAGCTTCTCCTTTGCACTCAGGGCAGAAAGTGACTGGATGTGTGTGCATCAGTATGGAGGAGAACATGCAGCGTTCACATTTCCTGCCACATGACGATCACATAATGTTCAGATGCATAATTTATTTAGCTAGATGTGATATGAAGATGTAATGCTGACTTTATATTCATTTCTCGACATTTGCTTGACATTTCAAAGGAACTAATTACATTACATGTAGCAAAGTACATTATTGAGTTACTTTTGTATTACTTTATTTCACTTTCAGCTGAATGAGACACTATCACCTCCAAAACTGCTTGGGTTTTTTTTATTTTTTTTACTACATTTGAAGTGTTTTTGCTCCCAGGATGATAATAATAATCTCCCCCTTATAATTTGTGTGAAAAGGAATCAAAGTTGTTGGTGCTTTTCTGACACTAGTGTTAAAGGATTAGTTCACTTCAGAATTAAAATTTTCTGATACTTTACTCACCCTCATCCAAGATGTTCATGTCTTTCTTTCTTCAGTCGAAAATAAATTAAGGTTTTTGAGGAAAACATTCCAGGATTTTTCTCCATATAGTGGACTTCACCAGGGTACAATGGGTTGAACATCCAAATTGCAGTTTAAATGCAGTTTCAAAGGGCTCTACAGGATCCCAGACGAGGAATGAGTGTCTTATCTAGCAAAACGATCAGTCATTTTCTAAAAAAAAAAAAAAAAAATGTATGTACTTTTTAACCACAAATGCTCATCTTGCACTGCGATGCGATGCGCCACGCATTACGTAATCACATTGGAAAGGTCACGCGTGACATAGGCGGAAGTACTGATCCAGTGTCTACAAAGCGAACGTGAAAAAAACTAAGTCAAACATCCTTTACAAAAAAAAGGTAAAACAACGATGTTGGACAATTTTGAATTTGGAGGAAAAGATGAGATTTTTTCGCCCTACCGCGGCACTTCCGCCTACATGTGACCTTTATAACGTGATTACATAATGCATGGTGCATTGCTACGGAAGAGGATTAGGGCCAAGCAATAATAAAAAAATAAAACCATCTCGAGATTAAAGTTGTTAAATTTGGAGAAAAAAGTCGAGATAAAATGTAGAGAATAAACTTGTTAAATTACGAGAAAAAACTCGTTAAATTTCGAGAAAAAAGTCAAGATAAAATGTTGAGAATAAAGTCATTTAATTACGAGAAAAAAGTTGTTAGATTATGAGAATAAATTCGTTAAATTATGAGAAAAATGTCATTAAATTGAGAAAAAAAAGTCGAGATAAAATGTTGAGAATAAAGTCATTAAATTACGAGAAAAAAGTCGTTAAATTATGAGAACAAATTCGTAATTTAACGACTTTTTTCTCGTAATTTAATGACTTTATTCTCAACATTTTATCTCAACTTTTTTCTCGAAATTTAACAATTTTTTTTTCTCGTAACTTAAAGAGTTTATTCTCAACATTTTATCTCGACTTTTTTCTTGAAATTTAAAGATTTTTTTTCTCGTAATTTAATGAGTTTATTCTCAACATTTTATTTCGACTTTTTTCTTGAAATTTAACGAGTTTTTTCTCTAAATTTAACAACTTTAATCTCGAGATGGTTTTATTTTTTTATTATTGCTTGGCCGTAATCCTCTTCCGTACATTGCAGAGCAGTGCAAGACGAGCATTTGTGGTTAAAAAGTATATAATTTTTTTTTTTTTTTTTTTTTTTAGAAAATACCTGATCATTTCACTAGATAACATTCCTCGTCTGGGATCGTGTAGAGCCCTTTGAAGCTGCACTGAAACTGCAACCTGTTGTACCCTGGTGAAGTCAGCTATATGGAGAAAAATCCTGGAATGTTTTCCTCAAAAACCTTAATTACTTTTTGACTGAAGAAAGACATAAACATCTTGGATGACATGAGGGTGAGTAAATTATCAGGAAATTTTAATTCTGAAGTGAACTAATCCTTTAGTTTCAGCTGTGAATTTTATATATAGGTACGGTTCTGGAGTTTTGCAAAAAAAAATTCCAATGAACCTGTGTTGGGTAATTTGCATATTCCTTAAAGAAAACATCTTGTAACACATTACCTCAACACTGAGCCACATGCACATCCACCCAGGAGTGTCTACAACACATCTTGTGTTACAGAAATATGATTCGCTTGTGCTTGCACACACTTTCAATAAACACAACAGATACTGAGGTGTAAGTAATTATAATTAGTGATGCTGTGGGGTTTATGATTACCATCACGGTCTGATCCAAAAACCACACACATGCACATACAGAGAAAGAGGCATGCTGGGAATTTTTTTCCTCCAGGCTTTCTTGTGCTTGCAGATATATCCGTCTGTTCTCTTGCTTCTCCCTCTTTCTTTATACACTCACATTAAATGTCTGTAATAACAGTTATTCCGTACTGCAGCTATATAAAGCACACTGTTTTTAAAACCGCAAACATTCAACTTGCAGGTCTCATCAAGCTGTGTAAATCTACTGTGCCTTCAAATAAAATGTTTGATTGAGTTGAATTCTAAAGTTAAAGTAAACTCTCGTAACCAAAAAAAAAAGCCTTCCTTGAGAGTAAAAACTTTGTAAAATCTCTATTTTAAGGTAAAAGTATGCCTGCACTACATTTTTGCAAGCCACCAGGAGGTGGCTCATCATAATCTTCACTATTTACACTTAAAGGAACAGTTCACCCAAAAAAGTGCATTATTTCATCATTTTCTTTCCCTCATGTTGTTCAAACCTGTATGACTTCCTTTCCTCGGCAAAACAAAAAAGATGTTTCAGCTGTCTTTGTGTAACTGAGGCCAGCTAGGAAGAGCTGTGTAGGGAAACCTTACTCTCCTTACCTCAAGAGGCACACTAGCAACTGAGGCTACAGGCTGCAGTCTTTAGCCTTCTTGTTAGCGCGCCCGCCTCCAAGCCGGAGGCCAGCACAGAGCAGGGCGAGTAGGACCTAAAGGAGTAACATTGGTGCCGTGACCCGAATGGGAGTGAGGTTTAGGGGGGTGAGTGTAACGGAGGCCAGCTAGTAAGAGCCGTGCAAGTAAACCTCACTCCCCTTGCCCAAAGAGGAGCACTAGCTACTGACACTAGAGGCTGCAGTCTTTAGCTCCTTAGCCCCTTTCACACAGCATGCTGATACCAGAAAATTGCCAGAAAATTGTGTGAACACAAACACATCCCGGGATTGATTCTGGGATGGGGAACTAGTAACATTGCCAGGATCCGTCCCGGAATACGCGCTGTGTGAACAAAAGCCGTAATCAATGCCGTAAGGGGTGTGTCGTAGTGATGGCGCTGAGGCTAAGATCGTTCACCAGCTTACAGAATGGAAATCACAGATCATAAGCAAATTTAAGGCACTGTGGAGACATTACACGTCATATTGATGTCACGTGTCTTCACAGATTCAAGAAAATCACTGGCAGTGTGAATGAACCAAAAAATGAACGATTGTCCAGAATCTCTGTGTGAAAGGGGCTCTTGTTAGCGCACCCGCCTCCCATGCCAGAGACCCGGGTACGAGGCCTGCACAAAGCGGGGTAAATAGGACCCGAAGGGGTTTCATTTGTCCATACAGTGAAAGTCAATGATGTCCAACTTCTTCAAGCTTCAAAAAGAACACAAAGGTAACATAAAAGTAATCCATATTATTTAACTCCAGTGGTGTAATGCAAGTATTCTGAATTGGTACAATCACCAAGTAAAATTTTTGTGGTCAAATCCATTCAAATCATGTCGTCATGTGACAAGCAAAAACAAATGAGTTGATCGATGATTTGTGGACTGCACAAATTCAGAATTTATCAGTGTGCAGCTTTGAAATAATCACAAAATTCTTTCACTTTGAGAGGCTTTTAACTTGTGTGTAAGATCGACCAGTTTGATCTAAGATACACTATAAGAGTCAATAATACCACCACAGTTCTCTTTAAGCTATCCCCACTAAATCTATGGACACCCCTCCGTGGGAAAAAGTGTGGTGCTGTGAAATCAAAAATGAATGGTACCAATTATCTGTGTTGAATGTTGGAAATTAATTTGATGAACTCAGTAGATTGCCTGGGATGTTAAATGTGAGGAATATTTAACATGATAATTAATGCCTTCTGATGCTCCTCCATCTTCCCTTTGGAGCATTAGTAAGAGCTTCCGATGGAGTAAAAACATGTTTTTTAAGTTTCTGCAGTGCCTTCATGCTATCCAGCTTTTTGACAAGTTCTCTTTGCTATACACGGAGTGAGAAGAATCTGTTATTAGATTCAACACTAAATTGATCTTGTAGCATACAAACAGATGATATCCTAAACCTAGTCTCAGACAGCACACAGTCCATTTACTAACCGTCTGATGCATGCTGCATACAAAATAGCAAGAAATCACCTGACTGAATTTGATTGGCTGATGCTACGCAACGTCTTGGAGGCACAAAGTAGTATAACAATATAAAATAATACTGGAATATATCAAAGTAAATAATTAAATGATGGCAGATTTTGCTTTCATCGAAATATTTTAAAGTGTCAGCTTGGGTAAAGTGATGGAATCCTTCACAGCAAGTTGAATACAGCACCAGGAATTACTCAGAGAAGAATGAAACCATTACAATGACAAATTGGATAAATGTGTTAAATAGATGATGAATACAGGTGTATATAATTAATCTCAGTTCAAACATATGCAAATGAACAGAAACATACATGAGTTAGAACCAAGTGTGCCGCACAAGTTATGAAAAGTGAAGCCAAAGTGTCTCAATCGCCCCCAGGTGGTTAGTCCCAGTATAGGTCATAAACCCCGCCCTCTCCATGTAATGTAATGGGATGTGAGACAAACTTAAAAGAAATTTAAATTACACTTCAAATAATTTTTTTCCAAAGATGGTTTCTGTCATTTTATGTAGTTTTTAACATGCTGATGTAAGTTCAAGTGTTCGTTTTTTTTTTTAATAAGTTTGGTTTTAGTTAGTTATTTGATGCTTTAAAAAAAAAGGCTATTAAAACAGGAGTGATTGACTGCTGTGACTGACAGCTTCTCTTTTTTCGGGATTTTCAGGAGGAGATTGGAGCTTTAACTTTTACATTTACATAGGCTAACTGTTTATTTCACACTGATATAATGAGTTGTTCTGCAGTAAACTAAACGATTCTGCGGTAATGTGGCCAGGGCCTTGATAGCGCGCGACTCCACTTCATGCTAAATGTGCAAAATGGAGTCCCGAGTTCACTATTGCGCAGACTCGGGTCCCAAACCAGCACAAGATGTCAGTGCTATATTGGGACATTGGCGGCTTCACTTTTCTACAATGGAAGAGAGTGTGTGTCGTCCATATTTTTTTACAGTCTATGGTTAGAATCACATTTTACATACGACTATAAATGATTACGAATGAGATCATGTTGAAAATACTTATTACTGTTTCTCTCTAGGTCTGTTATTATAATAATAATAACTGACACGCTGATTCATAACGCTCCGAAGCTTCCTGAAGCAGTGTTTTGAAATCGGCCATCACTATATAAGTCGTTATTTATTTATTTGATTTTTTTGGCATTCCAAAAATATTCTCGTCGCTTTATAATATTAATATTGAACCACTGTACTCACACGAACTGATTTAAATATGTTTTTAGTACCTTTATGGATCTTGAGAGAGGAAGTGTCATTGCTCCCTATGGAGGCCTCACGGAGCCATCGGATTTCAACAAAAATATCTTAATTTGTGTTCTGAAGATTAACGAAGGTCTTACGGATGTGGAATTAATGACAGAATTTTCATTTTTGGGTGAACTAACAGGAGAGTTAAAGGGACAGTTCACCCAAAAATGAAAATTCTGTCATCATTTTACTCACCTTCAAGTTATTCCAAACCTGTATAAGTTTCTTCTGCTAAACACAAAAGAAGATATTTTAAAGAATGTTGGTAACCAGACAATTGACGGCACCCATTGACTCCCATAGTATTTTTCACCCCACTATGGAAGTCAATGGTTACCATCAACTGTCTGGTTACCAACATTCTTTAAAATATCTTCTTTTGTGTTTAGCAGAAGGAAGAACTTCATATAGGTTTGGGGAGAGTAAATGATGACAGAATTTTCATTTTTGGATAAACTGTCCCTTTAACAGCCGTTAATACCTGTAAATTGCTGATTCACTGAACATGCAATGGTTTTAAATAAAATGGTTTTAATAGTTTAATTGATTGAATAAAACATATTTTTGACAAGAACATTGTTTGGATTGTCTTTTGATTTGCAGGTATTCTGTCATCATTAATATTACTTCTTATAAATTTATATACTGTAATAACTACATATTATAATATTAACATTATTAGTTAGTATTTTGAAAATTGCAGTAATATTTAGCAGTAATATATCAATATTGATATTACAGTACAATACTGTATTATTAATTACAGCAGAAGCAAACTAAAAGTAGAAAATGCAGTAAAATACAGTACAGTACTGTTTTGTAGAGTTACAGTACTGTTCTTGTGTACTGTAAATTGAATTACAGTACAATTACTGTAAATCAAAATACAGTAACTTGCAACCGTGCTGCCAGTACTGTACTGTAAAAATACAAGAAAATCGTTAACAGTGTACGTTATCAACTACACTCTTAAAAATAAAGGTTCCAGAAGGGGGTTTTCACAACAATGCCATAGAAGAACCATTTTGAGTTCCCCAAAGAACTTTCCAGTGAACAGTTCTTAAGAGTGTGTTCACAATTGTAGTTTGATTCTCTTGGTTCTTTTGCTCCAGACCAAAAAAAAAAAAAAATTATACATTTAGTCCTGCTTCGTTTAACGTTCACACTGTCATTTTTAAGGCCAAACCTAAAGAAACAAACAAGAAAAAAAAACACATTTTGCGAAGGAACTTAAGTAAAATCAAACCGCACCAGAGTTCGTTTGGAAGCAGACCGAGACCCACCTTTTCAGGGGGTCTCGGTCGGCTTGTTTGGTGGGCACCAGGGTTCGGATGGCAGCATTCACACTTAATTAAAAGGGATAGCTCACACAAAAAATGAAAATTATATGATTAATTACTCACCTTCATGTCGAATGACATGAGGGTGAGTGATTAATGACAGAATTTTAAATGAACCGCACTAACAGAGCAATCCCACCAGAGTTCGTTTTAATTGAGCCAAATCTGCCAAGTGTGAACACACCTTAAAAGAACCGTTTTTTCTTAGTGTGAAGAACATTTTAATAATCGGAAAAACTTTTTCACTATAAAGAACCTTTTGTGTAAATGGAAAGGTTCTATGGATATCAAAGGTTCTTCATGGAACCAATAATGATAATAACGAAACTTCATTTTATTTCAGAAAGACCGCCCTCTAAACAGCAAGTAAAAAAAAATAAAAGTAAAAAAACTGACTAGTTGCTTTTTACTTTCATCAGACACTTTTGTAAGTGGATGGATCTTGGCTAGAGTAATGAACAAGACTTCATACAAATAGTTAAAAGTCTGGCTACTATGCTATACTATCTCAAAAAATCTCTGACAGGATTCTGCGTTTCTGCAGCTTTCACTGGAGTTGGTTAAAGAGTTCCAGCTGATATGGTAAGTGACTGCCAAAGAAAAGTGAACTAAAGGGAAATGAAAATACCACGACTATGATTGTATTGTAGTTAATCGTCCATGAGCGAGAGGAAACGAGGAACTCGCATTAATCTTTAATTCTCTGGCATTGGCCATGAGCACCGGCAAGACACATACGTCAAGAGAACAGTGTTGCGCATGAATAATGCATCGAGAGAGTACATTAATTTCATGCAGGTCCTGGTGTCTGTTTCCAGCTGCACTGAGTGACAATTAAAGGGTTTTTTGAGTCAATGTAATATTTATGCAGTCGTGGTGGTGGTCCTTTAGATGTCAGTCCTCTGGTTACATGTCAGCCACAGTAGGAAACAGTTGTGCAAGGTGATTATCTTTCTGGTGGGCACTCAAACATTTGTCATCTCCCGTCTCTTCATTACTATAACATATCCTGCCATCTAAATCGGACTCGGGAGTGCCTAACGACATAGAACAATAACAATTTAATTCTCATTGTTTCATTAATTTTATTTCTTAAAAATTAATGCGCCCTGCCATCTAAACTGCACCAGGGAATGTATTACAATATGAAACGGTACAGATTTAATTCACAGCGTTCCATTTGTTTTATTTTTTGAAGACATTTAATAATACACAAGCTGTGAGGCGTGAGCAACTAACAAAGTTTCAATATCTAATCTATACCTGAATGAAGATGTATAGACATAGATACAGACAGTCCTGTGTGTTGCTAGGTGCTGGGAAGCAGAAGGCGAAGCTGTCAGAAGCAGTTCTCTCATATCAGAGACTAGAAAAGCAGCGCAAGTCTGTCATGCCTCTCAGCAGCACTGATATTTGATGATGATGATGATGATGTTTCTAGATTCTTGATGCAGTCCAACCCTCCACTGCAGTTTGGATTTCATCCTGTTACAACAGATGCACAGCCAGTCAACAGCTCTTGTTATACAAATGCACAAGGCACAGGGCTGCACTCACATTTGATGGACTACAAGGATTGAGCGTGTCCTAATGAAGTACAATAAACCTGTTTCACATCAAACTTCGTGTCACCATTGTGTCCTTGTTTCCTGGTGCACGTGCCCTTCTGTTCTATAGTGTTCTGTCATCCTCTTTCTCTCGACTGCATACAGTAACAGCACATCTCATTGCCAGATTTTGTTTTTCAAGGCTTTTCTCCACTTCATCAACAGCCATGAAACGCCTCCCTATAAGGCTGTTACAGATGCCCGGCCAACCTGGCAAACTGCCACACATATACACAAGTTGGATTACAAAGACTGTCCTATCCAGTGAACACACAGCTTAACCTGTAGTGTGACTATGCAGCAAATTCGACAAAAGGAGTTTACAAATCTTAATATGGGTTGCAGACATTAATAGGCATTAAAGGGATTGTCCACCCAAAAATGACTTCTTAACTAGGAATGTGCCCAAAGCCTAAATTCAAATTCAGAAAGGCACGAAAAATTAATAACGCATTCCACAGAGTCCCTAAAGAGACATGGTTAGGCTTGCTGCAGTAATCGGTTACATTACAGTACATCAGATTTCACTTATCACGTGAAGATAGTAAGGCGAGATGACTGACAGGACTATGTCGGAGGATTTGACAGTGACGTGACGTGTAGCCAAGTATGGTATCCCATACTCGGAATTTGTGCTCTGCTTTTCACCCATCCAAGTGCACATGTAACCCCTCTACCCAGATCCTACTCGCCCCGCTCTGCACGGGCCTCGAACCTGAGTCTCCGGAGTGGGAGTCGGACGCTCTAATAAGGAGTCTAAAGGCTGCAACCTCTAGCGTCAGTCGCTAGAGCATCTCTTGAGATTAGAGGAATGAGGTTTACTTGCACAGTGACTACTAGCTGGCCTCCGTTACACTCACCCCCCTAAACCTCACTCCCATCCGGGTCACGGCACCAATGTAACCCCTCTACCCAGGTCCTACTCGCCCTGCTCTGCACGGGCCTCGAACCTGGGTCTCCGGAGTGGGAGTCGGACGCTCTAACAAGGAGTCTAAAGGCTGCAACCTCTAGCGTCAGTCGCTAGAGCATCTCTTGAGATTAGAGGAGTGAGGTTTACTTGCACAGCAACTACTAGCTGGCCTCCGTTACACTCACCCCCCTAAACCTCACTCCCATCCGGGTCACGGCACCAATGTAACCCCTCTACCCAGGTCCTACTCGCCCTGCTCTTCACGGGCCTCGAACCTGGGTCTCCGGAGTGGGAGTCGGACGCTCTAACAAGGAGTCTAAAGGCTGCAACCTCTAGCGTCAGTCGCTAGAGCATCTCTTGAGATTAGAGGAGTGAGGTTTACTTGCACAGCAACTACTAGCTGGCCTCCGTTACACTCACCCCCCTAAACCTCACTCCCATCCGGGTCACGGCACCAATGTAACCCCTCTACCCAGGTTCTACTCGCCCCGCTCTGCACGGGCCTCTAACCTGGGTCTCCGGAGTGGGAGTCGGACGCTCTAACAAGGAGTCTAAAAGCTGCAACCTCTAGCATCAGTCTCTAGAGCATCTCTTGAGATTAGAGGAGTGAGGTTTACTTGCACAGCAACTACTAGCTGGCCTCCGTTACACTCACCCCCCTAAACCTCACTCCCATCCGGGTCACGGCACCAATGTAACCCCTCTACCCAGGTTCTACTCGCCCCGCTCTGCACGGGCCTCTAACCTGGGTCTCCGGAGTGGGAGTCGGACGCTCTAACAAGGAGTCTAAAAGCTGCAACCTCTAGCATCAGTCTCTAGAGCATCTCTTGAGATTAGAGGAGTGAGGTTTACTTGCACAGCAACTACTAGCTGGCCTCCGTTACACTCACCCCCCTAAACCTCACTCCCATCCGGGTCACGGCACCAATGTAACCCCTCTACCCAGGTTCTACTCGCCCCGCTCTGCACGGGCCTCGAACCTGGGTCACTGGAGTGGGAGTTGGACGCTCTAACAAGGAGTCTAAAAGCTGCAACCTCTAGCATCAGTCTCTAGAGCATCTCTTGAGATTAGAGGAGTGAGGCTTACTTGCACAGCGACTACTAGCTGGCCTCCGTTACACACACACAGCAGTGAGTACTGAACACACACCCAGTGGGCAGACATTTTTGCTGCGGCGCCTGGGGAGTGATTGGGGGATAGGTGCCTTGCTCATTACCCTCAGTTATGGGTAATGAGAATGGAAAAGAGCACTGTTCATTCACTCCCCCCACCTACATTTCCTGCCGGTACTGAGGCTCAAACCCGCGACCTTCGGACTCTCTAAACATTAGGTCACCACTGCCCTTATTTGGTGCGCAACCGATCCTGAGCATCATTGACAAATATATTATCCTGTAAAATGTGTGGTCACTACTGCCGCTCCCTGTACACAGTGTATGCATGACTGTGAATTGTAAAGTGAAAGTAAAAAGCAGGCGTGTATTCAAAAGTGATTTTAATACCCCACATTTTGATAGCGTCTCCCTGATGCCCGCAAATTATATACAATATAAGTACCCAACTATATAATTGCGTGAGAACGTAAAAGCATTGATTGAAATATATTTTTTCCTCTCATCTCATTTTTTTTACATCACCATGTCCCTTTAGGGGCTCTGTAGAATGTGTAATTTCCTTTCTGAACATAGTATTCTGCTTTGGGCACATCCCTCATTTACTCACCCTCATGCAAGAGTCTGAAACAATATGTTGTCAGTTTGAATGTGTGGAAATGTGAATGAGTTTTGAGAGCTACAGTGGAGGGAAAATTTTCAGCAAATAAAGACAATTTTCTGTCTGACTGTCTGTACCTCACAGTAAGCGATTCACACTAAAACTCATGCATTTAACACTGTATGAAAAGGAGCAGTTAATATCAGTTAATATCTTTTGAACACAACAGAAGACTGTAAGGGCAACATGAGGTTGAATGAATATATATAATGAAAGGACAAAAAGGGATTGTTTTTGTTTCGAATCAGTAAATGATTCTTTGTTACCTCATAAGTGTTTCGAAATTTCAATGGTTCATCACTGGGGGGGCGTGACTTTGGCAGTTTGACACACGCTCCGAACCACTGATTTGAAACAAAAGATTTGTAAAGCTTCGAAGCTTCATGAAGCAGTGTTTCGAAATCGCCCATCACTAGATATTGTTGAATAAAGTTGTTATTTCGTTTTTTTTGGCGAACAAAAAGTATTCTCGTCGCTACATGACATTAAAGTTGAACCACTGTAATCACACTGTTTTAAGTATGTCTTTAGCTTTCTGGGCATCTGGAAGTGTTAATTATCTTGCTGGTGATGGAGGCCTCACTGAGCATTCGGATTTTATCAAAAATATCTTAATTTGTGTTCTGAAGATGAACAAAGGTCTTACAGGTGTGGAACGACATAAGGGTGAGTAATGACAGAATTTTCACTTTTGGGTGAACTAACCCTTTAACATGTTGTTTGGCAGTATCTTTACCTTATTTTTGATTCCTAGAAATATCAGTATGCCTGTTTCTATCAATCAATACCTGTGGATCTGTCACTTGTTGATGCACAATGTAGTTAAAAGTAAAATAGTGAAAAAGTGAAAGTGACGTGAGGTGACGTGTAGCCACGTATGGTGTTCCGTACTCGGACTTTGTGCTCTGCATTTCACCCTTCCAAGTTCACACACACAGCAGTGAGTATTGAACACACACACCGTGAACACACACTCAGAGCAGCGGGCGCCCGGGGAGCGATTGGGGGTTAGGTGCCTCGCTCAAGGGCACCTCAGTTGTGGGTAATTAGAGTGGAAGACACACATCACCGTAAGTATGCAATTTGCTACACAATATCAGGAAACTTCAGATGGTCTGCTACTGGCACTGCCCCTCCTGTCTCTCTCTCACCTTCAACTCCTGATGGGCAGATGGTTGGGGTGATAGAACCGAAAGGTCTTTTGTTCTCTTTTTCTGCCCACAGAGCAAAAGCATTAATAGATTGCAGGTGTGAAGGTGAGCTCTAGTGAAATGTAGTCTTATGTACCACATGATATGTTAGTGCCGAATGAGAATGTTACCAGAATAATGACAGAGCCTGCATGCCTGCAGAACAGGTCTGTAGCTTTGATGTCAGCACATAAGCTGAGTAAGGAAAGCACAGGGAATAAAAATAGTAGGACTGCTCAGTCGTTGTGCTTTCAGGGGCATACAGGCTCATATTCAGGATTTATGAGAGGTTGAGCCAAGAGTATAAATCCTTATGTAAACATATAGCTCAGGTCAGACTGCTTTATCGATCCTGCAAAAGGTTCCAGTTCCCAAGAGATCAGCCTACCTCATCTTGCTGTTATGATATCGATGTGTTCAAGCAGCTGGGTCTCTGGTTGTGTGGTGGTGAAGTTTCACCGTGACCCAATTATGTCCAAGTTGTGCTTAGGCACTGGTGGACAATGAGAATTATCTGAAATAATGACTGGGGTAGAAGCGTAGATGGCTCTGGTGACTGAGTAAGCTTGAATATCCATGAGATACGATGGAGCTAGAGCTGAATGCAGCTGATGGCTGAAGCTTTACGGCTGTCTGTCAGACTTCCAAGAGCTCTGATTCACATTGTAGGCCTCTGATCATTGCTGTTCAACTTCTTCAAACATGTTGAAACTGCATGAAAGTTTTCTGGGAAGAGAATTTGTATAAAGTGTCTATATAACTGCTGCAAGTAGGTCTCTTGAGCTGTTGGTTTTGAAGCTCCATGCCTCAGTTGCATGATAATTGTGTATGTCTTAAGGACATGGACAGCCTTTCACAGTTATGAATGTCTGGTATGGAAACAAGCACAAAACATTCTAGTCTGACAATCCTTTTCTATCTTTCTCTCTGCCTTTCTTCCAGCCCTCAATCCTCCTCCACATATTCTCTATCTTCCGTTATATTTGTACATTTCCCTGACTCCTCTTGTTCATATTCTTCGAAATCCTCATAGGCCTTTCCTCAATTTCTCAATATGCGTTCTTGTGTGATCTTGCGCGCTTGTCCTTGTGTTTTCGTACTACGTCATCATCAACCATCGAAGTTCAATTCCAGTAATCAATAATGCAAGTACTTGAAGTACAAAGGATGCATGAAAGAACCCAGATGTGTTCTTGATGTCGAAGATGCATCGAATGCAGATTTGAAAGAAACCAACCATTAGAAATCCCAGAAGTCATTGTGGGCAGATGATACAATATATGGAAGCATGAGCTTAAAACTTATATTGTTCTCACTTAAGATATTTCCTCTGCCAGCTCATAAATACGTAAGGACTTGTGAAAGTAAACATTTGTAAGTTTGTTTGGCATAATTTTAACAAAGTGATAAAGACTTGGAGAATGCATGTAGTACTTTTTACTGCATGGCATAGCTTAAGAATGCTGTCATGCTGTCATGCTACTTAAAGGTGCTGTATGTAATTTTTTGACTGTACTAATGTATAAAAATATCATATGTTTTCAGATAATTAGGAAACATGCTAAGTTCACATACTTTCTCTGAAAAACAATGTTACAGCCAGTTATTCTACTTTGAAATGTGCGTTCTGTGTTGGAAAGTCTGTTTTTGTTTTGGTCTGTGTGATCTCGCACTGCCAATTTACCCAATAGTATTTCGACACCCTGGGTTACCAGTTGGTGGAAAACACAGTATTGCAACCATGAAAGCAAGAAAAAAATTAGATTACAGATTGCAGAGTCTACCTGACCTAAAAATCCTCGGCATCCATCTAAAAATCTCTATGAATGAGAGCACATTAAAACGTGGATAAATCAACATCAACTTAAGACACACCGGGACGAATATCGCGCACAATTATCGCCGACGTTTAACGGTTCGTTACAAAACAATGGGCGCCAATGTGAGTGTGCACACCGACGCGAAAAACGCAAGGCGTAAAAACGTAATTTTTTAAAAAATGCCTCTGGTTCGTTTTTTTGGTTTGACGCGCCGCGTTAAAAACTTGTAGACCAATGAGTGTGGCGCCTTTGTTCACATGGCTGGAGATGCTGAAGTTACAGTAAAACACGACTTGGTGGCGCTCAAGCGCAAACAGCACACATTGATACCAAGACGACGAAGAAAAAGTAAGTAGATGAGGAAGACCCCTACAAACTATCCCTGCGTCTCAAACAGCTCCCTAGCTTTCTAGGTCGTGTATCAGTATACCATGTGAATGAATGTGGCCGACTCCCTGATCAGTGCCCTGACTAGTGAACTAGGGAGCTGATTGAGACCATAGATTGAGACGCACGCAAATGGGTGCTGCTCTGCCACTTCTTGGCCACAGCAATAGATGTGTATTATTTCTGTATTTTTACTGTTTATTTTTTTCTTTTACATTCAAGAAATATAGTTGAGAATGTCTATTTCATAAATGTTTGCACTACCGTTCACTTGCACTACTGTCATTTTGACTTATTTGCACTACCGTTTCTGACTACCATCTCGCATATTGTATAAATATTATATAAAAAATATAGTGCATTTTTATCTTCTTTAACTTGTTATTAACATCATAAATATGTTTATTTGCACTACCATTAAGCACAAGCGCCACATACTGTCAGGGAGTGAATTTGCAC